>NC_086454.1:237475260-238075260 GCF_028390025.1 Pseudophryne corroboree
CATTATGGGAGAGATTAATGATGTGAAATTTAAATTTTCAGTGTCCTTCATACACTTAAACTGACGCTGTTTTTTCATCCTAAACAGAATGAACACCAACACCTGAAGGCTATTTTTTGGGTGCCACTTTGGAGGCTGATGTGCCTTTCCCAGTGACGTTTGTCCATGTACGGCTGGATCGCCTTGGTGGAGAGGTAACTGGGGAAATGAGAAGAGTTGTGTTTCCTGAGCTGGTGCTTGGTTGTAATGCTTGTTGGGAACTGAGGTTTTGGCTCAGGTTACTCAGAGTAGCATTGAGTTCTCTGGTAGCTACAGTGTGACTTTCCATAATGCGGCTGATGCTTTCTATTAGCATTTGGTTTGTTTCCAAAATGTTGAGGTTGTGTTGGTGCTGTCTGTGTTGTTCATCCATTACTCTCTGGAATGTGCTCATCATTTTGTGTGTTGTTGGCACGCATTAATTCTATTGTGTTGGCGATTTGAGTTACTTGCACATTTAGCCGACTACTATTTCTACTGATTATGGGAAGATGATGTAGCAGACTAGCTAGAAATTGCGTCTGACTATGCAGACAATCCAGGTTATTTTCCTGCTGGGTTGACCAAGTATTCCAGGGGGAATGTTGTTGTCATCTGTATGGCCAGTAATGGGACAACATTTTAGTTTATGTAGACATATATTGTTTGAATATGTTTTTTAGTTTTTTTGTGCCAAGACATGATAAAGATGATTCCAAATGGTGTTGTTGCCAACAACATCAATACTCCAGTTACATTAAGACCATGCCTGTCGACTATATTAGATGTGTTGTTTTAGAATGTAAAATTAATCCGAATACGTCTCACAAATACATAACATACTGTGCAAACACTGTGTATGGCTTGTTTAAATGTGTGTAAAACTAGGATTTGTTACACCAAATTTATGATTGGTATGCAGGATCTCCAGACTACAACTACAACTAAACACATCACCAACCACTATTTTTTGATGATCTAATCCTTGTGAAGCTTGCACTTCTGCTTTTGGTGCAGCATCTTCATCTAAATATGCTACTTTATGGCTGAAGTGTACACACATATTTAGTGTTGAGCTGTAACGCCATAACATTTATTAGGCTTTTTGTTTTTGGGGTTCAGCCATACATAGGTTATTGTGTGGTCTCCAACCAGGATACATTTTAAAAAAGTGCCCTGTGTAAGTATGTGTCCTAATGTTTTTTTTCTACTCACCAGGCAGCTGAGGGGATTGTGGTTCCCGTGTTGGCGAACTCTCCAATAGTTGGAATGGTGGCCTTGAGGACACATTTGATATGCGTTGTTGAGGTGGTGACTCTTGTGAGCTATATGTCTTTGCCTGGCAGAATCCTCTGGACGCTTCCTTCTGGGAATGAGCCATTGTGTGGATGGTCCTAGACAAAAAAAACATTAATGTTGTGCAATAATTTGCACTCATAATATGTCCATAAATTGTAACTTTACCCGCTTCACCATAATCATCTTCCTGAGTGGTGGCAGGCAGCCCTGTTTTTTGAAGATAAACTGAAGATATGACAAGCGTGTGTTTTTTTAATAATACTGTGTAATCTAAATTTGAACATCATTATCGTTGGTTTTTTTCTTCAGTAAATACACATTTTCAAAAATAAAAAAGCATCAACTTTTGTTAAAGTGTATATTGTGTGTACTTTGTCCAGGAACCAAATCAAAAGCAAAATCCACATAATTGGGCCATGTGCTTAGCTCACATTTCCAACCAGCCTAATGTTTAAGCACTAATAGTACAGGTTGAGTATCCCATATCCATATATTCCGAAATACGGAATATTCCGAAATACGGACTTTTTTGAGTGAGAGTGAAATAGTGAAACCTTTGTTTTTTGATGTCTCAATGTACACAAACTGTGTTTAATACACAAAGTTATTAAAAATATTGTACTAAATTACCTTCAGGCTGTGTGTATAAGGTGTATATGAAACATAAATGAATTGTGTGAATGTAGACACACTTTGTTTAATGCACAAAGTTATAAAAAATATTGGCTAAAATGACCTTCAGGCTGTGTGTATAAGGTGTATATGTAACATAAATGCATTCTGTGCTTAGATTTAGGTCCCATCACCATGATATCTCACTATGGTATGCAATTATTCCAAAATACGGAAAAATCCCATATCCAAAGTACCTCTGATCCCAAGCATTTTGGATAAGGGAGACTCAACCTGTATCACACAAAAACGCATACATTAACACACAACACTACAAATACCAATTATGTTTATACAGAATATGGAGTGTAAAATAATTAATGTAGGTGGAAACAAAACAATATGATGTGTTCAAGTCCACAAACACTATTACACCATCCCCAAAAAACAAATGAAAAAATATTTAATAAACAAATATTAGCACTAAATGGCGAACACATTGTCCTCAAACCAAAAAACAAAAAGAGTACTTTTGTCACATGGCAAACAAAGTGAACATCACCACCAAATAACGAAAAACACCCGAAAAACACCAAAAACACACTCAATCCACAAAAAAACATGTCGGCTAATTTTTAATGCAAGACATACATTTGAAATTTGCAGACAAATTTACAATGCAAAGAGTAAGTGGCTCTGCCTCATGAGCCACACAAAAAAGTCTACAGTGTGAAAACATAGCCAATCAACATAAACAAGCAAATGCAGTAATGTGATTATGAATTTTGACACACAAATTAAATATGCACACTCCAATCTGTGTGCAAAAAACCCCACAACTACTAAACAGAAATGCATAGTTACTTACACAAACAAATACAGTAAAATAGAAGATGTTATGTTTTTAACAGTTACAAATGCACTTAGAAATTCCAAAATATATTTAAAAAAATAACTCACAATCTTGCCTGGCCTGATCCGAATCCCAGACATAAGTAGCCCCGACAACTTCAGGAGGAATTAGGCTCCTCATGGGCTCCTTGTACTCCAGATTTTTGGCAATAAAGGGATGACCCCCCCACCTGTCTGTCAAGCATACTTCACCTCCTTGGCCATTTTTGCCTTCACGCGCCGCTTTATATCATAAAAGTGTTTGTGCACGTGTCCTCTGTTCACTTGACCACACCCTCGCTGTTGACAGCTGCAACCACTTTGCCCCACAAGACACTCTTTTTGCGTGATGTGACCTTTTCTGACTCACGCCCAAACAGCTGACGATGATATTTCATCAGCTCACGCACCAAAGCCACATTCTCTGCATAACTAAATTTCACATTGTGGCCAGTCTTAGTAGTGGTGCGTCTAGTAGTGGTGCGTGGCTGCAGAGCTGCATCACTGTCACTGTCACTAGAGGCTGCATCAGCAACCTCACCCACCTTCTCCACCTCACTAACCTCCTCTCTATCACTACCCTCCTCCACCTCACTAACCTCCTCACTCTCACCAATTCCCCAGAAACAAGAATCTTAGTGAATAAACACCTGTGTTTAAAACAAAGTGTCTGAGCAAGCCCTTTTTAGAGTACAAAAGCTGTAAGATATAGTCTGTAGGGATCACTCATGCAGGAGCTACACCTACTGTAATATAGGATTCATTAAACTAAAAGGAGCATAAAACTATACTACATTAAAATTTTCAAAGGAAATGCTACTAGAGCAGGCAAGACAGTCCAAGCCTAGATGATGTAGAGAAAGCTATGGGTACCATAGGCTTGAGAGCAACATGTATAAGCCATAATTTCTGGGAAAGTGTTAGCCAATGACATGTGGGCAGAACTGCAGGAAGCATATCAGGATGGAGGTCTCATGAGGAGATTAAATTTTAGATGTGAATTGTATAATACAAAGTTACATGAATGTAGAAGTATACATAAGTGATTCTAAAGTCTTTCTCTTAGCAGTTAATGTCTGTTGATGTACAAGTAGATGATAAAGAAATAGCAACAGCCATGCTTCAAAATCTAACACCAGAGTTTGACTTAGTTGTGGCATTTAAGACAAACACTGCAAAGATGACAACAAAGTTAGAGCAAAGCTATTACAGTTTCAGAAACATGTACTCCATGAATCATATGCTGAGACAACTGCAGTACAAGCAAAGAGTGAAAATTTCAGAAAGTTTAAGTTCAAGTGTTATAATTGAGTGTGACTATCATAATGAAAGGAATTGGCAATGAAACTTCGGCTGCCACAAAAGTTAGGACAATAAAAGCTCGCTTGAGAATTGACTCAAGAACAAAAGTTACAGAAATCCAAAAGATAGACCTCAGAGTTTATTTTGCAAAAGGAAAGTGCATTGTGAGAAACAGAATTGGGACAATTATCACAGGCACAAGGCAGCAATTCTATGACCTTGGTACACAAATTCATACAAACAAATTCATAGTCATTGAAACTCTGGCATAGAAGATTTGGTCACTTTGGACATGACAATGTTCAAAAGCTGCAGAATGGGATGGTCACAGGAACTTCCACACTTCTGCACCAAACATATGGTAGGTGCAGGTATCATTTCTAGTTGTGATAATAGCTCTCGCAGCCAGAGGGATGGGGGCAGTGCAGTCACACATATGGGTTTGACTCAGAATACAAAAGAATGTTTGCTTAAGACTTTCAATCCCTGGCAGCTCTATCTATCTATCTATCTATCTATCTATCTATCTATCTATCTATCTATCTATCTATCTATCTATAAACAGAATGAATCTAATACAGAAATCAGATTCTTAATTTTGGAGTTGAAAGGAAGGTAACAAGAATTGTAAAATGTCAAAAATAGAACATGAAAAATAGGCTGTAGAGAAAGTGAAAAAATAGTCCTACACTTTTGTACATTATGTCAATAGTAAAAAGACAATGAGATAGGCTCCATGTGCTTCCTTCCCTGTGCTTTCCCCTTGTACATTCCTTACCACAAGCTACAGCCTTTATTCCACATTTGGATGCTACTGGAGCTTGGGCCATATTGCTTGGGAACCTGTAACCTTAATTGGGGTGCTGCCATCCTTACAGAAGATCTGCCCTTCTGCACTGAGGCATGCAAACCAATGCTATCTTGCAGCAGGGACCCTGTTTGCTGTTCTTCAGATTCATATTCTTGGTTTCAGGTGCATGCATGTCTCATGGCTGGGCTTGTTTTCCACCTCCCTGCTACTGCTGGGCTTCGACACAGAGAGCTGACTGCATATCCCATGACTGGACTTGTGCCCTGACATCCCTACTCTAGCTGAGCTCAGTGTAAGAGAGGTGCCTGCCCACCCAATCCCACTGCTGGGATTTTTTATCTCTTGGTGGACCCTGGGACAGCTCCTTCATATACCTCACAGCTGTAGCTCTGTATTTTAAATACAGTGTGGCTCAGCTGACACTGTGGTGTCTGTATACCCCTGCTGTGCTTGCATGTGGACACTGCCCCCTCCCTTCTGTGACAACTCTACCTAAGATTTCAACTACAGTTGCCCCCGCAGTTTACTTTTCTCCCCTGAACCTGTTTTCCTGCTACTTTTGACATCAGCATTCAGTAGGATGATTATTGCATCCTGGGACTGCCTGCTTGAGTGACTACCCTCCACTTTTTCTACAAGCATGCTGTCTACTTTCAATGTAACTATTGCCTTTTTACAAATATCTATTTGGTATGCTTTGTTATCTTTGAGATAATAATACCACTAACAGTAACATAGTAACATAGTATCTGAGGTTGAAAAAAGACAATTGTCCATTGAGTTCAACATATTTGTGGTCTCCTATGAAGTATTATTTTGTATAAAATTTTGACTGATGTTGATTACTGACGTTACGTTTTACCCCTCTTTTTTTATAATAACCATAGTGCCTGACTATGCCCCGTAACCCTGGATATCCTTATCCATTAGGAATTTATCTAACCCATTCTTACAGGTGTTGACTGAGTCGGCCATTACAACTCCCTCAGGCAGGGAATTGCAAACACGTATCGTCCTTACAGTAAAAAAGCCTTTACGCCGTATTGTGTGGAATCTCCTCTCCTCTAACCTGAGCGAATGTCCACGAGTTCTCTGTGTTGATCTAACCAAAAACAGGTCCTGCGCAAGATCTGTATATTGTCCCCTTATATATTTGTAGATGTTGATCATGTCCCCTCTTAATCTCCTCTTTTCCAGTGCAAACATGCCTAGACTTTCAAGCCTTTCCTCGTATTCCAGCGTCTCCATACCCTTAGTTAGTTTGGTCGCTCGCCTCTGAACCTTTTCTAGCTCCAGGATATCCTTTTTGTAGTATGGTGCCCAGAATTGTACACAGTATTCAAGGTGTGGCCTCACAAGTGATTTATATAACGGGAGTATAATACTCTCGTCCCTAGCAACAATTCCCCATTTTATGCATGCTAATATCTTATTAGCCTTCTTTGCTACAGTCCTACTTTGGGTACTACTGCTTAGTTTGCTATCTATGAGGACACCTAAGTCCTTTTTCAGTACAGAATCCCCTAATTTTACCCCATTTAGTAGGTAGGTGTTATTTTTGTCTTGTTACCACAGTGCATTACTTACACTTGTCTGTATTGGGGAAGCGCATTCTCCATTTCGCTGCCCAACTAAGTTGTTCTGAAGCGACTCAGCATCCCCCTCCGCATTTATAACTTTACACAATTTGGTATCATCTGCAAATATTGACACCATGCTCTCTAGAACTTCTGTTAGGTTGTTAATGAAAATATTGAACAATAGCGGTCCTAATACTGAGCCTTGCGGCACACCACTTAGCACTTCAGTCCAATTTGAAAAAGATCCATTAACCACAACGCGCTGCTCCCTAATATCTTACCAGTTTTTGACCCAAGTGCATATTGTGCTTCCTAGCCCTGTTTCTTGTAGCTTGTAGATAAGTCTCATGTGTGGTACAGTGTCGAATGCTTTGGCAAAATCTAAAAAGATTACATCCACCTCTTTACCCTGATCTAGGTTTGCGCTTACTGTTTCATAAAAGCCAAGTAAGTTGGTTTGACAGGATCTGTCCTTCATAAACCCATGTTGATTCCTTTTAATGACCTTATTGACTTCAAGGAACTTCTGAATACTATCTCTTAGAATACCTTCCAATACTTTCCCCACTATAGATGTAAGACTAACTGGTCTATAATTACCTGGTTCAGCTTTACTTCCCTTTTTGAATATAGGCACTACTTCTGCTATACGCCAGTCTTTGGGAACCATACCTGATATTACTGAATCCTTAAAGATCAAAAATAGCGGTTTTGCAAGTTCAGAGTGAAGCTCCATTAGAACCCTTGAGTGAATACCATCGGGACCTGGTAACTTATTAATCTTTAAATGTTTTAATCGGTCACAGACTACTTCCTCGCTTAAATAAGTACCTGTCAGTGAGATATTCTCATTATTGAGATTATGTGTTAGTCCCTGAATTGGGTCCTCTCTAGTAAATACTGTTGAAAAAAACGAATTTAGTGTGTCCGCTATGTTATTATCATTTTTGCTTAAGACTCCCAACTTGTCTTTAAAAGGGCCTATACTCTCCTTCTTTAATCTCTTGCTATTAATGTATTTAAATAATTTTTTTGGGATTCGCTTTGCTTTCCTTTGCTACTAGTTTTTCAGTTTCTACTTTAGCCACTCTTATTTCCTTTTTGCGTATTTTGTTATAGTGCTGAAATGACTCTGCTTCCCCATCAGATTTGTATTTTTTAAATGCTCACCTTTTCTTACCCATAAGTTCCTTTATCTTTTTGTTAAGCCACATCGGTTTATGATTTTTATTCCTTTTTTTGCTGCTTGTAGGAATAAATTTGAGAGTATTTTTAGCTAACAGGAATTTTAGTACCTCCCATTTCTTCGTAGTATTTTTTCCTAAAAACAAACCTTCCCATTCAATATCCCTGAAAAATACCCTCATCTTGTCAAAATTCGCTTTGCTAAAGCTTAGAGTCCTAGTTGAGCCAATATAGGGCTGCTTATGAAAACTGATATTGAATGTGACCATATTGTGGTCGCTGTTTCCTATGGGTTCCCCTACTATAATACCTGATACCAAATCCCTATTGTTTGTTAAGACCAGGTCTAAGATTGCATTGTACCTAGTTGGTTCCTCAATTAGTTGAACTAAGTAGTTATCATTAAGTGTGTTTAAAAACATATTGCCCCTAGCAGTATCACATGAATCGTTTTTCCAGTTTATCTCTGGATAGTTAAAATCTCCCATCACTGCTATGTCTCCTACTCCTGCTGCTCTTTCAATTTGCTTTAGTAACAATTCCTCATCAAATACGTTAATACCAGGCGGCCTATAGCATACACCCAATTATAACTTTTTTATTCCTTTTTCCCCGCATGCAATTTCTACCCATAATGTCTCGATAGTGTCTACAGTCCCCTCCTGAATATCTTCCCGTATATCAGGTTTTAAAAATGGCTTTACATAAAGACACACCACTCCACCCTTTTTATTTAGTCTGTCTCTCCTAAACAGTGTATAGCCCTCTAGATTGACTGTCCAATCATGAGATTCGTCCCACCAAGTTTCACTAATGCCTATAATATCATACTGTTTGCTTGCTGCAAGAATTTCTAGTTCACCCTTTGTACCAGTAATGCTTCTAGCGTTTACATACATACAACTAAGATAAGTATTTTCCCTTGCATTAGGGACATCTTTCACCTTATGTAGCAATGATGACCTGTAATCGTCATTGGTTAGTGCTTTGGTAAAATCTCTTTTAGTACCCATGTTAGTAACCTTACCGCCTGCTCTTATCCTCCCCCCAACTTCTCCCCCATTTTGTTTACTACCTCCATCCCCACTATTCTCACTGCATGACCTGTAGTTTCTAGCTAAACCCTCCCCCCAGGCTCCTAGTTTAAATCTCCTCCAACCTTCTAACCATCCTTACCCCCAGCACCGCTGCCCCCTCCTCAGTCAGGTGCAATCCATCATGACAAAAGAGATGGCGCCTGACTGAGAAGTCCACCCAGTGTTCCAGGAACACAAACCCCTCTTTCCTGCACCAATCCCTAAGCCACACATTTACCTCCCTAATCTCCCTCTGCCTCCCTGGACTAGCCAGTGGCACGGGTAATATTTCAGAGAATATTACCTTAGATGTCCTTGCCTTAAGTTTCTTTCCAAAGTCCCTATAGTCTGTCTTAAGGACATCCCACCTTCCGCTAACTTTGTAATTGGTGCCAACGTGCACCAAGACCGCCAGGTCTTTCCCAGCCCCTCCCAACAATCTATCTACCCGGTCCGTGATGTGCCGTACTCGAGCACCCGGGAGACAACAGACTGTACAGCGATCACGGTCCCGGTAGCAGATTGCCCTATCTGCATTCCTGATGATAGAATCCCCTACCACCACCATCTTACTAGGTACCTCACTATCTATTATCCCAACTGCACCAGAGGGACCGCTCCTCTGTATGCTAGAGGGAGTAGTCTCCTCTGGCACCGTCATTTCTTCACTATCATCCTCCGATTCCTCGTCAAGTCGGGCAAATTTGTTCGGGTTTGATAGTTCGGAGATGTCGAGCCTCCCCCTCTTTTTCTTCCTTCTAACTGTGACCCAGCTGGCTACCTGATCATCATTCTCTTCTACCAGTGACCCCTCCCACAACTCCTCCACCGTTCTGTCTAAACTTCGCTCGAGATTGTGAATCTCCCTCAGTCGCGTAACGGTTTGCTCTAGATCTTTTACCTGGGCTTCCAGGGCAACCGTTCGCACACAGCTCGTGCTGATGTAATCACACTGGGCCGGTAGCTCCAGGTGTGCATACATCTTGCACGACATGCACTGAGTGAGGTCCCCAATCACAGCCCCTCCCATATTGTTTGTAAGGTCTAACTCCCTGTTACTCTCAAAGAAAAAGAAGCAAAAAGAAAACGCAGAAGACAAACAATCTGGGCAAACACTCACTTATACAATAATTAAGCTGGCTTATACTTATCTATCTTTGTGCGGTCCTTGGTCCTTCACTTTTATGCAGCCGTAGTACTCCAGTGCCCCCTCTGAGTGGGACCTCTACGGCGGCACCGCTGCTCCACTAAGCAGTTGCAGTTGTTCCAGCTCACTGCACCTCCTTTTCCCTCAGCTTCCAGCTCCTTTTTCTGTATTCTAACTCACCTTCTGCTGAATTCCAACTCACATACACTTACAAATCCAAGCAACACTTTGAAATACAAGCTCCCTTACAATGACTGTTTCATTTTGTCTATTCCAATGTGTGTCCAGGTCTCCCTAAACAATGTGATTTTTTTTGCATTGTGCATGCTCTACCCTTAATATGACCATCCTGCACTGCATGAACTGTGGTGATCTTTCTGCAATACATCTACAACTCCTAACCCACAGCTATAACACCAATCCTCTTTAGCTCCACATACAGTATGGAGGCAGATATGTAAGACTCCAAATCTCCCTCTTTGTACAAATGCACACCTGCTACTGGGCCTTCTACTAATAGAAAAGAGCTAACCTGGGTGATCTCGCCATTGGAGAAAAAAGTTGTTGTTGTTCAATTGTCTGTTAATTCACTAATATCCCACTTGGAGTCTAAGACTAAACTTATTGTGGAGCTGGAGAAGAAGACAATTGACTCTATCTATGCAAATCAGCACCAATCACCAAGGGGGTCATTCTGACCTGATCACTCACTGCAGATTATTGCAACGCAGCAACCAGGTCAGAACTGCACATGCACCGGTGCCACAGTGCGCCAGCGCATGACTGACAGTTGACGGCTGTCATTGCCTAGCGATCGCCTCTTCAAGCTGTGCTGCGATGAGTAGCTCCCGACCAGCGCGCAAAAGCTGCACTGGTCGGGAGCTACTCCTGAAGTACAAAAGCATTGCCGCTGTGCGATGCTTTTGTACTTCTGCGACGGGGCAGAGACTGACATGCAGGGTGGGCTAGCCCTGTGCTGGGCATTCCCCCGCATGTCTGTGTTCCTGATTATAGCTGTGCAAAATTTAGCACAGCTACGATCAACTCGGAATGACCCCCCAAGTCCATACTATTCAGCAATTATCTACTCAATTGGATGATATGGAAACTTGCCATAGGAGATTCAATCTCAGAATCCATTAAAACTTAAAACCCTGATTTATTGAATCTTTTTAACACCACTATAGTCTACACTTTGTTGTCCCAACTTTATCTGGACAGAATGGCCCATCACATTTGTCCTGAGTGTGCTTGCCCAAACCAGCAACCTTGCATGGTCATATGGATTCTTCTGGACTACAGGGATAAAGATAACATCATCGTGGCATATCATAAAGTAAAAAAAATTGACTGCCCTAGACTTCTCCATCTTGATATTCCAGGACTCATCTGTGATTGTGATGCAGCAGATAAATATATTTACACTGGTTTACAAGTATTTGTTTACCTAGAATAGTTTTTCTTGCTCTAACTGGCTAAGCTTTGGGTTGTCCTGGGTAGAGCACACTTCATCATTGATGGTTTGACTTCTACTACCTCTCCAAGGTCACCCTCTTATGTTACTTGAACTTAACAGTCTAGCGTGGGGTGTCTTGATGAGTGCTTCCCTTTCCCATTGTATTGCTGTTATTACCCCTATTGGTTAGTTTGATTTGTTGATGTTGTCCTGTGGTAATGTCAGTATGACTATGAATTGTATTCATTTGTTTCAATGCATATTTCTCAGGTTTTTTTTTCTCTGCTTTTATTGTCCTTAGGATCTCTCTGGGAGCAGCATTTTCCCCTATATCACTATTCCAATTTTTAGCTCTCACTATGTGTGTACAAAACCTACTAAGGGTTAGCATAGCTATTTGGGACAATGTGACACCTTTACTGCTCTTATGGTATCGGTTTTATAACCTGCTGAAAACTGTCATTGGGAAATGTCTGCTGAGTGTGACAATTTGCCTGCTTGAAATTGCTTTCTTGTAATGTAGCTGGCCTTAACTCCCCAATCTAAAAAGGGAAAGTCCTCACTCATCTTAAGTTCTTTAGGCCTGATATTGTGTTTTTTTGTATGAGACACATAGATTGACACACCAAACCTGTATTCTCAAATGTAATTGGATACAGTACAATAACTCAGCATACTATACAAAAACAGAAAGGTTGGCAATCCTATTTAGTGGAAATTTTAAACATGTCACATTGGATAAGGTGGCCAACCCTGAGAGACATTTTCTTCTTCTTCATTTACTTATCCATTGGAGGAAATTTATTTTATTAAATCTCTATCCCCATTAAAGCCTGAAATATTCATTTAACCGGAGACTATCTAACACACCTTGGACACTCCCAATTTGATGTTTGGGGAGAATTTTAATGTGGTAGCCGATCCTGCCCTTGATTACACAAATCCCTTCAGTTCTGCAATATCCATCATGGTTCTAGCATAGAATATACTTTACCCCCTAAAGTTCATGGTAAGCTGTCTCAAATTGATTATATTTTAACCATGTCTGCTCTATTCCCCAGGTTTTGCCAGGCTAATATACTCAATTCTAATTTCAGATTATTTAACTATTTTTCTGGATGGTGATATGCCTATGGTAATTAAACATTGTTTCTGGCAGTTCCCTTCATACCTTTCCTATAGTGATAATCAGTGCTGTAACGAGGCATTTTAGTGCTGTGTGCAAAAAAACAGCATCACCCCCCCTCCCAATAAGTAAAACAGGGCTAGTGCGCGCCATAGGCGTGCAACAAAAATATAGGGGCGTGGCTTCATGGGGGAGGGGCATGACCACAGTAGCACCACTTACACACATTACACCAGGTAGAGCCCCTTTTACACATTACAGCAGGTAGAGCTCTCTTTTACACATTACGCCAGATAGAGTCCCCTTTTACACATTACTGCAGGCAGAGTACCCTTTTTTCACATTACGCAGGCGGAGTCCCCCTTTTTAGACATTATGGCAGGCAGAGTCCCCTTTTTACACAGTACAGCAGCAGAGTCCCCTTTTTACACAGTACAGCAGCAGAGTTCCCCTTTTTACACAGTACAGCAGCAGAGCTCCCCTTTTTACACAGTACAGCAGCAGAGTTCCCCTTTTTACACATTACAGCAGCAGAGTCCCCCTTTTTACACATTGCAGCAGCAGAGTTCCTCTTTGTACACATTACGCAGGCAGAGTCCCCTTTTTTACACATTACAGCAGCAGAGTCCCTCTTTGTACACAGTTCAGCAGCAGAGTCCTCTTGTTACACATTAAGCAGGCAGAATACCCTTTTTACACATTACAGCAGGCAGAGTCACCCTTTTTACACATTATGGCAGGCAGAGTCCCTCTTTTTACAAATTACGGCAGGCAGAGTCCCTTTTTTTTTTTACAAATTACACTAGGCAGAGTCCCTCTTTTTACACATTATGGCAGGCAGAGTCAATCTTTTTACACATTACAGTAAACAGAGTCCCCACACATTATGGCAGGCTTTTACAAAGGGAAGGAGGGTGAGAGAAAGAGAGAGAGAAAGAAAGAGACAGAGAGAGAAAGAAAGAGAGAGGGGGAGAGAGAAAGAGAGAGAGATAGGGAAAGAGTGGGTTATAATTACATTTGCTCCGGGGCAGCACTACGAGCAGTGGGCGAATGGTAGCATCCGTCCAGCACCGCCCTGCTGTCTAACACAATGTCCCAGAGGAGAGCTTCTCCTCTATCCTCAGCAGTGCTATGGGTGGGGAGCAGCGGCATCCGAGATAGATGTGTGGCTCGCGGGACTCGGGAGAGCATCTCTGCCTCCACATTCTGCTCTCTACGGCTGGGCTCCGGGGTCACCAAGGCCGTGTCTTCTCAGGAGCTAGTCTGCACTCCTCTTCATTGGCTGCCACCTCCGCTGCCATAGTACCCAGCCGGGGGAGGAGGCAGAGCCCAAACAGGACAAGCAGTGCTGTCCATTGTACTGTATATCACCTGCAGTGCACCTGGGAGAGAAGGAGCTGGGTACGCTGCTACTGTTATACAATGCAGCGGGTGGATGATACTTGAGTCGGCGGTGCAAAAACATTTTGGTGATCTCGGGGTAAGGTGGATGGTTGTGCCCACAGACCAACTGCGCTGTTTGCAACACACCGTCCGCACTGCCCTGGTGATATTTTAGAACCTAATTGAAAAATAAGTAGCATGACTATGCTGATGATTATATCGAAGGCAGATATGAGAGGGGGTATCACTGCTTATCAGGATAGACAGAAAAAGACCTTTGTGGACAGGAATAATTTTTTACATGACAATATGTTTAAAGGCATACCATACTTATTTGGCTGACCCATCAGAGGCTAGTTTCACTTAAACATAAAAAGCTGCTGGAAAGTGTTCTGACACACCATGCTCCACATCATGTTGATTGTGCTAATCATTTTTTAGATATGGAACTAATGGCATTACTCAGCATTGTGCGCATCAGCGACATGATTGCATTATGCTGTTCTAACGCCCAGTGCGCACACACAGGGCCCGTTCTACACATGCACGGGCTGGTCAATGCAATTGCATCACACTGATGTGAACGCCTCTGCCTGATGGACAGTGAAGCAGCATTGTGGGGATGGTGCAGCAAAAATGGGGACAGGTCTGGGTCATTTTCAAAGAAGTCGCGTGACATCACATGTGGCCGCTGCAATGGGAAACATGGCTGCTCTGCGTCTGCCCTTGCAGCCAGGATGTGCAAGCAGGGGGCATACCTTATTTTGCAGGGACATTAATGTGATCGCAATTTAATTGCGATCGCATCGCTGGTGGCAATTTGCATCATTGGCGGCTCCCAGCATGCGATCGCAAGCAGTTGCAGTTTTGCTAATTAAGCAAAACTGCAACTGATGCTGAATCTGGTCCTAAATCTGGGAAAATGCTATCCCAGGTAGTTATAACATTGTAAGCATTGCAAAACCATATAATTATTAAGAAGAAGCTCCTAATAACACCCCTCTATCTTATTCTCTACTATTCTATACTAGGTCCATCTTCTGAAGCTCTCTGACCAGTAACGGAGTTATTGAATTCTGACTTTACTGAGGATGAGATCTCCCATTTTATACATTCCCTCCATTCAAATAAGTCCATTGGTCTGGAAGAGCTCACTGGTGATCTTTAACATTTTTTAGAGAAGATATTGTAACAACTTTAATCAACTTATTTCAAGTTGTACTGAAAGATAATGGGGGTAATTCAGACTGCCTCTCTGCAGCGGCAGCGATCGCAGTCTGAATTACTTTGTGGAGTGCACACACGCAGCTGCAGCATTGCGCGTGTGCTCACCGGGAGCCCAGTGAGATACTAACAGAATGTCACTGGCTGCGATCGCCTCTGCCTGATTGACAGGCAGAGGCGGTCGAGGGGTGGGTCGAGGGGTGGGAGGGGTGGGAGGGGGCTAGTCTGCCCCGCATGTCAGTGCCCCCCCCCCCCCCCCCCCGCCCAAATACAAAAGCATCGCACAGCGGCGATGCGTTTGTATTTCTGGAGTAACTCCCGTCCAGCGCAGCTCCTGCAGCTGGCCGGGAGTTGTTCGCCGCTGGCCACAGCGGCTGCGTAAGAAAACATCACGCAGCCGCCGTGGCCCACCCCCCAATGGTCCAGCCACACACCCTAAATGGCAGCTTAAATGACCCCCATAGAGTACAGTGTTTGTTCACATGTCAAAAACCAACACACAGGCTATTTTAGTGAAATCTATATACTGTAGCACTAGGTTGGTGGAGTGTATAGTTCAGCAAACTAAATATGAAGGGTAGTTCTACAAAGAGGTAGAGCAAAAAGACTATTTGTGTTTTCCAAGGCACACTTACAAGTTTGATGAAAAATATAAAAAAATGACTTTTATTTGTTGATACTGTACATTCAAAAATATTAGGCTGTCAAATTTTATTTTTTATTTTTTGTTAGTTAAAAGAAAGGGGCATTAGTAATTATCTGTTAGGGTAAGATACCCAAATTGAAAATCTCTTAAAAAAGAACGGGGTGGGGGAACACTGACAAAATATGTATCCTGATATAGGAGAGTGACCCCTATCTTGGGGCTCTCTCTTTGGAAATATTGAGCATAATGTTAATACACAGTTATTCTCCTTTGATCTACCTATTTGTGTAAATCCCCTTCACACCATCTCCCACCTGCGTCTCTCAGCCATAGCATCATCTCCTCCCTGCATCATCTCTCAGCCACACCATTATCTCCCCCTGCGTCATGTCTCAGCCACACAATCATCTCCCCCCTGCGTCGTCTCTCATCTACACCATCATCTCCTTTCTGCATTGTCTCTCCGCCATGCCATCATCTCCTCACTGCGTCATCTCTCAGCCACACTATCATCTCCCGTCTGCGTCTCTGCCATGCCATCATCTCCCGTCTGCATCTCTGCATCCCTCTCACTTTGTGTCTCTGTCTCCACCTTCACACTCTGCCTTTGAGCCTCCCACCCTTCACTTCGCACCTCTCAGCCTGCCCCTTCACTCTGTCTCTCAGCCTCACCCTCTTCACTCCGTGTCTATCAGCCTGCAACCCCATTCACTCTGTGCCTGTCATCCTGCACACCCCATTCACTCTATCAACCTCCACCTCCCTTCACTTTGTGTCTCTCAGCCTGCACCCACCTTCACTCTGTGCCTCTCAGCCTGCAAACCCATACACTCTGTGCCTCATAGCATAAACCCCCATTCACTCTATCTCTCAGTCTAATACCCTCTACTCTGTGCCTCTCCACCTGCACCCCCTATTCACTCTGTGGGTCTCCGCCTGCACCCCCTATTCACTCTGTGACTCTCCGCCTGCACCCCCCATTCACTCTGTCTTCCAACCTCCACCTCCCTTCACTCTGTCTCTCAGCTTGCACCCACCTTCACTCTTTGCCTCTCAGCCTGCACCACCTTCACTCTGTCTTTCAGTCTCACACCCTTCATTCTGTGCCTCTCAGCCTGCACCCCCATTCACTCTGTCTCTCAGCCTCACACCCTTCACTCTGTGCCTCTCCATCTGCACCCCCTATTTAGTCTGTGCCTCTCCGCCTGCGCCTCTCCACCTGCACCCCCTATTTACTCTGTGACTCTCCGCCTGCACCCCCCATTCACTCTGTCTTCCAACCTCCACCTCCCTTCACTCTCTCTCAGCTTGCACCCACCTTCACTCTTTGCCTCCCAGCCTGCACCACCTTCACTCTGTCTCTCAGTCTCACACCCTTCACTCTGTGCCTCTCAGCCAGCATCCCCATTCACTCTGTCTCTCACCCTCACACCCTTCACTCTGTGCCTCTCAGCCTGCACCTCTTATTCACTAAGTGGCTCTCCACCTGCACCCCCTATTCACTCTGTGACTCTCCGCCTGCACCCCCCATTCACTCTGTCTTCCAACCTCCACCTCCCTTCACTCTGTGTCTCTCAGCTTGCACCCACCTTCACTCTTTGCCTCCCAGCCTGCACCACCTTCACTCTGTCTCTCAGTCTCACTCCCTTCACTCTGTGCCTCTCAGCCAGCATCCCCATTCACTCTGTCTCTCACCCTCACACCCTTCACTCTGTGCCTCTCAGCCTGCACCTCTTATTCACTCAGCGGCTCTCCGCCTGCACCCCCCATGCACTCTGTTTCTCAACCTCCACCTCCCTTCACTCTGTGTCTCTGAGCCTGCACCCACCTTCACTCTGTGCCTCTCAGCCTACACCCCCCTTCAGTCTGTCTTTCAGCCTGCACCCACCTTCACTCTGTGCCTCTCATCCGGTATCCCCCATTAACTGTCTTTCATTCTCCACCTCCCTTCACACTCTGTCTCTCAGCCTGCACCCGCCTTCACTCTGTGCCTCTCAGCCTGCACCCCCATTCACTCTATCTCTCAGCATCACACCCTTTTACTCTGTGCCTCTCAGCCTGCACCCCCATTCACTCTGTCTCTCAGCCTCACACCCTTTTACTCTGTGCCTCGCAACCTGCATCCCCCATTAACTCTGTCTTTCAACCTCCACTTCCCTTCACTCTGTGTCTCTCAGCCTGCACCCCCCATTTACTGTGTGTCTTTCAGCCTGCCCCCCTTCCCCACTTCACTGGTAGCCCCCTCACCTGTATAACTGTGTGAGCCAGGGCCTGGTGGACACCAAGGCCAAGCAGGTGCTACCACAAGAACAGATTAGAAGGCTCTTTGCAGCAGGTCAGAAATCAGAAACAGGCTGGTGGGCAGAAGTGCACTTGCTGCACGCTTTGACATCATGGCACAATTCAATAAGGCGAAGCTGGGACTCGGGGGTTGAAAGGCTGTGAATGGCATTGCTCCGATGATTAACATGAGCAGCCGATGGCCGGGCACTGCATGACGGCAGGAATTGGCCACTCGGCTATCACTGCAGCAGGCATCTGCGAGGGTGGTGCTGGCATTAGGGGATACCTGTGCACACCAGGCACCCCCATATCCACGCCTATGTTGGTTACAGTGTGTGATAAGCAATATATGAAAATAATTCTTACAAGGATGAAGTGAACAGTGACTAACAAAATACCCACTGCATAAATTGTTCAACAGGTTGTTCATCCTAACCTTAAAAGTGCCGGAAGAGGCAGCCATCTAGGATGCACTGTGGCAGTGAGCAGGATAAGCAATTCATAAAAGTGGGAAATTGAAGAGGAAAGGCTTTTGTGTTTATCTAAAAAAAATATTTATTATGAAACAGAGGGAGTGTATTAATAGGTGTAGAAAGTTCAGATAAGATAGGATAGAGGCAGATATAGTATAAATCAGATCAGCTCATATGGTATCAATGAATTTGTCTGTCTGTCTAATGGTGTGTACACACGGTGAGATTTTTTCTTTCGATTTTGACTACATAGTCAAAATCGCAAGAAAAGTTAGTGCAAATCGCAAGGTGTTATGCCACTTGCGATCATGACCAGGTCAGTATCACAAGGAAAGATAGACTGTGCAGGCAAGTCAATCCTTGCTAGATCGGTGTACTATCTAGTTCATCTCACATGTCAATTACATCTCACAAAAGCCAAAATCTCACATAAGTAAAAATCGTAAGCATACATAGGTGGTCATTCCGAGTTGATCGCTAGCTGCTTTCGTTCACAGCGCAGCGATCAGGCTAAAAATCTGCACTTCTGCGCATGCGTATGGTGCGCACTGCGCACGCACGTTGTACTTTCACAAAAGCCGATGCAGTTTCACACAAGGTCTAGCGACGCTTTTCAGTCATACTGCTGACCGCAGAGTGATTGACAGGAAGTTAAGGTTTCTGGGTGGTAACTGACCATTTTCGGGGAGTGTGTGTAAAAATGCAGGCATAACGGATAAAAACGCAGGAGTGGCTGGGGAAACATAGGCGTGGCTGGCAGAACGCAGGGCGTGTTTGTGACGTCCAAACAGGAACTAAACAGACTGAACTGATCACTAGCTAGGAGTAAGTCTCGAGCTACTCTGAAACTGCACAATCTTTTTTTGTAGCAATGCTGCAATCCTTTTGTTCGCACTTCTGCTAAGCTAAGATACACTCTCAGAGGGTGACGGCTTAGCGTTTGCACTGCTGCTAAAAGCAGCTAGCAAGCTATCAACTCGGAATGCGGGCCATAGTCCAAATCTCAAGAAAAGTTAGTCAAAATCGGTGGTGCTGGGCTCCAGGGAGTTCAGGGGAAATCGCAAAGGGAAAATCGGCATAGCAAGGATCTCACCGTGTGTACACACCATAACGGTCTGTAACTTTAATACAGGGATGCAACCCATGAGATGACTTCTAATATCCATATATTTCAAAATAAAGGTTATCTAATCTATTATAATTTTTTAGACAAATTAAATTAAACTGCATTGTTATTTCAGCTTGCAGCACATCGACATATTGCATCGTTGCATATATATGCATTTGTGGTTTATTTGCTGAATGCAAAATGTACCTGTGTCTGAAGTTTAATTGCACCAGCCCCTCTGTTTAATTAGGGAACTCTGTGCCCACTTACAGATTGGGGCAAATATTTCACATAACAGTGTAAAAAATGTCCCTCTTTTCTTAGTATGCCCTAAAATAGATACAATAATAAATATGTTGTTATCTTTGACAGGGCCGGATTAACAATGGGGCGGATGGAGCTGCAGCTCCAGGCCCCCCATTGAAAATAGGCCCACAGATCCCCTGCAAAGCAGCCAGTGTTTACAGGAAAGAAACACTCTCTGCATTGCTTTGTCCCCATAGTGGCCTGCACTCACCTCTTCACTGGATTGCTGCCGCGATCGGAGCTTAGCTCCGATCAGGCAGCGTTTGCTAACAGCACCCAGCACAGCCTGTACCACTGATGCTGCAGCCCGTGCTGGTTCTCCGTTCTCCCAGTGGCTAGGCTTAGGGCTATGCAGCACTTCCTCCTCGAACTGCAAGCCCCGCCCACTTCATGACATCGTGAAAGGGGCGGGGCCAGCACTGCTGCTGTCTTGTTGTCACATGCAATACCGAGGCAGGAAAAGGTAAGGAGAGAGAAGTAGCAAGGGAGGGAGAATAAAGACGGAATGTAGGTAAGACATGAGTACAGGTAAAGAAGAGTAATGTACAGACAGTAAAGTAAGTGATTAAGGTATGTTAGAAAAGAAGTAAGTAAATACAGATAAATACTCTATGTAAGAGATTAGAAAGGAAGGCAAGCATGTGATGTGAGAGATTCAGTAATCACAAAATATGCACTGCAGGCATTTTGTGACCCTGTTTTTAAAAATGTGCAGGTGCTACAGGATATGCTGTGCAGCCAGTAACATTTCTCTGTGTCTGTCACCGCTAGCAGAGATCTCATCCAATCGCCGCCTGAGACCTACAGCCTCCCCTCTCTGCTCACCATCGCACACTGCGCCGCTTTACAATTTATATCAGGTGTTACTATGTGCACGTTCGGGGAGAGCTTGTCAGTGTGACCCGGGCTGCGGTATCAGCAGAGCTGTGCTGGTGCTGACAAGGTGCGTGAAGCTGAGCCGGCAGATCACTGTGCTCGGCAGTGCTTTCTGCGTAGCGATCTTCTTCCTCTACCTAATGCTGGACTGGGCCATTTAGGCTATGGGAGGGGAGGTTAGGGTTAGGCTGCAGGGAAAGAGGTTAGGGACAAGCACTTGGGGAGGTTAGAGTTAGGCTGCAGGGAGGGGATGTTAGGGTTAGGTTGCGGGGAGGGGAGGGAAGGTTAGGGTTAGGCTGTGGTGAGGGGAGGTTAGGGTTAGAATGTGGGGGGGAGGGTAGGGTTAGGCTGCGGTGAGGTTAGGGTTAGGCTGCGGTGAGGGGAGGTTAGGGTTAGGCTATGGGATGAGAGGTTAGGCTGCAGGGAGGGGAGATTAGGGTTAGGCTATGGGAGGGTAGATAAGGGTTAGGCTGCAGGGCGGCGAGGTTAGGGTTAGGCTGCAGGGAGGGGAGGTTAGGGTAGGCTGCCGGGAGGGGAGGTTAGGCTGCAGGGAGGGGAGGTTAGGGTTAGGCTGCGGGGAGGGGAGGTTAGGGTTTGTCTGCAGGGAGGGGAGGTTAGGGTTAGGCTGCGGGGAGGGAAGGGTTAGGGATAGGCTGTGGGAGGGGAGGGAAGGGTTAGGGATAGGCTGCGGGAGGGGAGGTTAGGGTTAGGCTGCGGGGAGGGGAGGTTAGGGTTAGGCTGCGGGGAGGGAAGGGTTAGGTTAGGTTGCGGGAGGGGAGGTTAAGGTTAGGCTGCGGGGAGGGGAGAGTTAAGGTTAGGCTGCAGGGAGGGAAAGGTTAGGTTAGGCTGCGGGAGGGGAGGTTAAGGTTAGGCTGCGGGGAGGGAAGGGTTAGGTTAGGCTGCGGGAGGGGAGGTTAAGGTTAGGCTGCGGGGAGGGGAGGGTTAGGGTTAGTCTGCAGGGAGGGAAGGGTGAGGGTTAGGCAATGGGGGAGGTTGGAGAAAGGCTGTAGAAGCGGATAAGAGGGTTAGGCTGGCGGTACCTATAATTATGGGACACACAGTCACACAGTGACTCGGGACGTCGATGGACATCTTGCACAGGGCAGTACAAAGTCACTGGGTGCAATCCGCACTCCACAGTTTTAACGCACAGGGTTAGGAGCCAGTGTCCGGCATATCAGCGGTGATAGCAAACTGGGGATCTCTAAAACATGGGCCTCTGTCAGGACAGAGAGAGGTAGGAGCCGGACACAGGGGAAGCCTCCTAGTGGAACAGCCTGGTTCCTCCTCTCTCCCCTTCTGCTCTCTCTCTCGTCTCCCGCTCACTCACCTTGGTCTGTTTCCTGGTGCCGGCGTCAGGGCTTGGTAGAGCAGGTAGAGGTGCTCTTGTTCGGGCAACATGTCCGCAGCGCCTCTACTACAAGCGCCGTGCAGGGAGAGAGCAGCGTGCAGATCCACGGGATAGTCAGCCCACATCGCCGCCGCCAGTCAGGACGTGCTGGGGATGGGTCGCCAGTGTTGGGGGAAGCCCCTTCTGCCCTGAGTGAAGGTGCCACCCCTGTTCATGGGGAAGGGGGCGAGCGACGCGGCAGGGGGAGAAGGGAACAGCTCCTGCAGGTGACTAGAGAGCGAGTGCCTCACTTTTTCTTTTGGTGCACGCAGAGTCGCCCTTCATGTGCCGACGCCAATAGGCAGCTGCCTAATGGAAGCGCCGGCTCTGTTTACTGCAATGTATCCGACCCGCTCTTTAACCTGCACTGTATCTGTCCCTGCACTATACCTGACCCACACTGTGTGTCCCACACTGTAACTGACTCAATATTTAACTGTGTGTCCCAATATATTACGCACTGTACCCAACACAGTATCCAGCAGATACACTGCACTGTTTTTATTGTTGGGGAAATTTTGGGAGCTGCTCAACAAAAAGGCTGATTGATCGGTCTTTTACATGGGCACAGAGTGACATCAGTGGCCCTGGGCCCCCAGGAGGCTGATATAGATTGGGAACTGAGAATAGGCATGTGAACATGCCTAAAGGCCCATACACACTAGAAGATATTGAGAACTATATCAGTCATTGTGAGCTTTATGAGCGATATCGTTCACAATATAGGCCCTCATTCCGAGTTGTTCGCTCGTTAGCTGCTTTTAGCAGCAGTGCACACGCTAAGCCGCCGCCCTCTGGGAGTGTATCTTAGCTTAGCAGAATTGCGAACGCAAGATTAACAGAATTGCGATTAAAAATGTCTTTGCAGTTTCTGAGTAGCTCGAGACTTACTCTGCCACTGCGATCAGGTCAGTCAGTTTCGTTCCTGCTTTGACGTCACAAACACACCCAGCGTTCGCCCAGACACTCCCCCGTTTCTCCAGCCACTCCTACGTTTTTCCCAGAAACGGCAGCGTTTTTTCACACACACCCATAAAACGGCCTGTTTCCACCCAGAAACACCCACTTCCTGTCAATCACACTCCGATCACCAGAACGAAGAAATTTCTCCGTTAAGCCATGAGTAAAATAGCAATCGTTTTAGCAAATTTACTTGGCGCAGGCGCACTGCCAACGTTGCGCATGCGCAGTTTGCGACTAATCGCACCGATGCAAAGAAAAATAATGAGCGAACAACTCGGAATGACCCCCATAGTCCAGTGTGTATCCAATGAACGATGCGCGCCCCCACCCTTCATCAGCTAGGGTTTCTGTCTTCTGAACTTGCAGCTCAATTTTGCCTATATCTTTCACGGAAAAGTGTATATCGTTCAGTGTGTACGCGGTGAACGATGAGCGATGGACGATATGAATGATATTCATCATAATAGCTACTCTGTAATGCCAGCCCATTATTTAAATTAGCCACCATTAGTGTCGCAGACGATGCTAGCAATATCGTTCATCGTTCATATCGTTTGAAAAATCATTCAGTGTGTATGCACAATGTCTTTTATCAAGTATGTTTGGAAGCTGAAGAGAAATCATTCACCAATATCGTTCATTGTTCATATTGTTTAGTGTGTATGGGGCTTAAAAGTCAGCCACCCATGGGCTGATGTACTGTAGTGAGTAAGCAGACACCCAAAGTAGTCCCTCCCATCCCCATCCTCAGGGGCCCACCCCTTCTTACTCCTTATGCTACCTGGACTGCGTTACTGTAACCTTCTCCTCCAGAGCTGCTCTGCACGCAAAGACCAGAGCAAAGATAAAAATAAAAATTTTGTGGTGAGGCAGTGGCGTGTTGTGTATAGTGATGTATTGTGGTGAAGTAGTGCAATTATGCAGTGTGAGGGAGAGAGTGTAGTGATGTAGTGTGGAGAGTTAGTGCTGAGATATAGGGGTCTATTTACTAAGCCTTGGATGGAGATAAAGTACCAGCCAATCAGCTACTAACTGTCATTTTTCAAACCCAGCCTGTGAAATGGCAGTTAGGAGCCAATTAGCTGAGACGTTATCTCCGTCGACTTTATCTCCATCCCAGGCTTAGTAAATAGACCCCATAGTGCTGAGATGTAGTGTGGGAAGGTAGCACAGTGATGTAGTGTGGGGAGGTAGTGTAGTATAGTGTTGAGGTGTAGTGTGGGGTGGTAGCGTAGTGATGTAGTGTGGGGTGGTAAGTGCAGTGATATAGTGCGGAGGTGTAGTATGGGTAAGTAGTGCAGTGATATACTGTAGTGCGGAGATGTAGTGTGAGGAGGTAGCGTAGTGATGTAGTGTGGGTTGGTAGTGCAGTGATATGGTGCAGAGGTGAGGCGTGGGACGGTAGCGTAGCAATGTAGTGTGAGATGGTGCAGAGATGTAGTGTGAGGAGGTAGCGTAGCAATGTAGTGTGAGATGGTAGTGCAGTGATATGGTGCAGATATGTAGTGTGAGGAGGTAGCGTAGTGATGTAGTGTGAGATGGTAGTGCAGTGAGATGGTGCAGAGATGTAGTGTGAGGAGGTAGCGTAGTGATGTAGTGTGAGATGGTAGTGCAGTGAGATGGTGCAGAGATGTAGTGTGAGGAGGTAGCGTAGTGATGTAGTGTGAGATGGTAGTGCAGTGAGATGGTGCAGAGATGTAGTGTGAGGAGGTAGCGTAGCAATGTAGTGTGAGATGGTAGTGCAGTGATATGGTGCAGAGATGTAGTGTGAGGAGGTAGTGTAGTGATATAGTGTGAGATGGTAGTGCAGTGAGGTGGTGCAGAGATGTAGTGTGAGGAGGTAGCGTAGTGATGTAGTGTGAGATGGTAGTGCAGTGAGATGGTGCGAGATGTAGTGTGAGGATGTAGCAAAGTGATGTAGTGTGGGGTGGTAGTACAGTGATATGGTGCAGAGATGTGTGGAGAGATGTGTGGAGAGGTAGCGTAGTGGAATAGTGATGAGATGTATAGTATAGGGAGGTGGTTCAGGGATATAGTATAGAGGTGTAGTGTTGGGAGGTAGTTTGGGTATGTATAGTGCTGGGATGTAGGGTGAGGGGGTAGCAAAGTGATATAGTGCAGGCATGTTGTGCAGAGATGTAGGAGTGATATAGTGCAGAGATGTAGTATAGTGAAGATATGTAATGTGGGGAGGTACTGTAGTGCAGTGATGTAGTATGCTACCACACCACCCTGGACACACAGGGAGAACTTCTGTGCGGCGATCACACGCCCGGTGGTGGCACACAATAGGCCCTTTATAAATTTCAGCTCCAGGCCTTTGTGGACCTTAATCTGGCACTGATCTTTGATCAATGATATCCGTGTGACAAAGTTAACAATATTGTGTATAGTTTTTATACTAATACAATTAATACTTTTAAATGATTACATATATTCTACTAAGAAGATCTTGTCAGTTGAGTCTACCAAAAGAAACAAATGATCAGCAAAGTAGAGGTTCAATTGCAAAAGTTCACATTTGACATACGTGTAGCAATCACAAAGAGAGCCTCGAATGAACTACATTTTAAGACTCAATCACATATAAAGTGCTTAAATTAATTTGAGACTTAAATCAAACATCACTTCTAAGCTTAGCAACTGATTTTAGTTTAATACTGAGATAAAGCAAATCAATAGTAGAATAGGTTTTAAGAATAAGTACTCAATATACTTATATTTAGCACACACTGAGAGAAAAACTGAAAATTCTGCAAAAGATCAAAGAGAAACTTGTACACTGCTCTATGTGATATATTTTAATAGGTTTGATGTTTATTTTGGACATGCTTTGTGACTGTGGAGTGATTGCATAGGGGACAAAAAATTTTCCTCAATGCTTTGAAATGTTCATTGAGGTCATTACTGGCCCATGTGGTTTGCAATACTGTTAGCAATTGAAGATTAAGACATAGATGATATTTAGTGCTAGAGCGAACATGTGTATGAACATTTCAAAATGCAGCCTCAACTTGACACTGTACTTCTTTAAATTCACCAGTGACTTATGTTGAATTTCTGCATGTAATATTCAATCTAGACACATCATTCAAATCTTATGATATATTCCTACAGTGCATAGCCAATTCTCTTTGAATTTTAAATATACATGAGAGATTTCAATCAGAAACTAACTTTTCAGAATAAAAACCTCATTAAAAATAGGCTGCTACATAGAGTTAAGAAAGTTCCTTTAGTATATTCCCCTGTACAAAAAGCATACGATTAGATTAATTAGCTGTTCTATTTAAACTTTAAATTAATTTACTAAATATGCTGAGTCAAGAAGCATGTTTTCCTATTAGGAAAAGCTGAAAACATTGGAAGATGTATGATTCTTAAGCGTTTGATTACAGGTAAGAAGATTTGTATTATAGAGCTATAAGTAAAATTAAGAGATATTTGGACATTTGGGACAACTAGCATAGCGCCAAAAGGTGGTCTTACCCTTGGCATCCAAGAATTAAAACTTGTGACATAAATAAACAGAGAGAAGATGCAGTAAAGAGATAGATCTAGAATGGAAAACACTAAAGTTCTGTTCAAAGAGACAGGAGATCCAACAAAGTATAAACCTTTTGGCGCTATGCTAGTTGTCCCAAATGTCCAAATATCTCTTAATTTTACTTATAGCTCTTTAATTCAAATCTTCTTACCTGTGATTTAACACTTAAGAATATTACATGGCATGTTTTATTCATATAGACCATCTACATTTAGGTGGTGGAAGAGATGTGGGTACTTATATAGAATTATGGTGCCATTATCTCTGTTAATCTATTTATTAATTTAGGCTTGATGCATGTCTCTCTTAGATACTATTTCAATATGATAGGATATGTATTATTTTTAAACATTACTATTTTTAATGTTTGGATTGGTGGTCCAGGACCTATTAAAATCACTTATGGTCAATTTAATAGGAAAAACCATTGCTAGTGGATGCCAATCACAAAATATGTGGACAAACAGAAGCAAATCTTGTCCCTTACCACACAATTAAACCTAGGAATCACAAATAAACACAATTTACTTAATTTAATATTTCTTTCTAAATTTCTAATGAAAAAAACTTTTGGCCTAGGGGTGCCGTGAAAAAATTCTGATACTCGAGGGTGCCGTAATTAAAAAAAGTTAGGGTAACAATGCTTTATTCAGTAAATTTTAGCATTTAAAAAAAATAATAATGTATGGATTACATATTATATTATGTTTCTCATGGCTTGTATTGGACCTAATTTGCACTTGAGGTAACATAGTAACATAGTAACATAACATAGTAATTGAGGTTGAATAGAGGCAAATTGCCCATTGTGTTCAACCCGTATTAAGTTGTGATGATTCAACATACCTGCTGAATAATGTTTTATGACTAGTTAACTACTATAACTCATATTACCCCCGGATTAACATGTAGATATTTTAAATATTATAACCTTGGATATCATTTTCATTCAGAAATGTATCTATTCCTTTTTTAAATCCATCTACAGAGTCCGCCATTACCACCTTCCCTGGCAGGGAACTCCAAATCCTTATTGCTCTAACAGTGAAGAACCCTTTCCTCCGTTGCGTTCGGAACTTTCTTTCCTCCAGCCGCAGCGAGTGCCCATGTGTCCTAAACTGTGTTCTTTTAATAAATAATTCCTCTGATAACTCTTTGTGATGTCCCTGTGCATATTTGAAGATACTAATATCATCTCCTCTTAGGCGCCTCTTTCTAGGGTATACATATTCAACCTAGTAAGCCTTTGTCACGATCCAGGTAATTCCTTATCAGTATTTACCTTCCAGATGTCTCCTGAGACTGTCCCAGTGTTCCAAGCCTGGATTCCATCTGCACTGTCTGTGTGCAGGATGCTGCATCTCATTGTCTCTAATCTCCTTACTGTGAATCTGGCAGCATCAGGGTTAAGTTTCACATGCAAGTTACAAACAATCTTTCCCTCCAAAAGCTAACATGGGCGCAGCCATGTTTTCCTAATCACATGATACCTTTCAGCCTATCAGCTGCACTCTGCTCTCAGCCTGATTACCCAGCAGCTGCACTCTGGTCTCTGGTTAATCAGCCAGCCAATCCCTGTTTCCCAGCTGGTATAAATATCTTGTTCCTGGGGTGGAAAGATGTCAGTGCTTCAATTGTCTTCAGTGATCCCAGTGTGCAGTCCTCCCATGGACTTTCTCTGCAGTACAGCCTGACTCTGCAGTGTCTCATCATTGCATCCTGTGACTGGCAGTTACCAACACCAGCTTCCAGCAGTACTCTGCCCTGCCAGTAACCATCGGTGTTTCACCATCGATCTCCAGTGACCATCGGTGTTCCGCCATCAATCCCAAGTCACCATCGGTGTTCCGCCATCGATCCCAAGTCTCCATCGGTGTTCCGCCATCGATCCCAAGTCTCCATCGGTGTTCCGCCATCGATCCCAAGTCTCCATCTGTGTTCCGCCATCGATCCCAAGTCTCCATCGGTGTTCCGCCATCGATCCCCAGTAACCATCGGTGTTCCGCCATCGATCCCCAGCAACCATCGGTGTTCCGCCATCGATGCCCAGTAACCATCGGTGTTCCGCCATCGATCCCTAGTCACCATCGGTGTTCCGCCATCGATCCCAAAGTAACCATCAGTGTTCCGTCATCGATTCCAAGTCACCATCGGTGTTCCGTCATCGATCCCAAGTATTTCTCTGAACTGTGTTTAATAAAACCTTTGAACTTTCCCTTGTTGTCGTGGTCATGCCTTCGGGCATTTGTTCTAAAGGTACCCTGTATGTCCAAGAACCCTGTACTGCCTCCCAGGTACACATATGCCTCAGCCCCTACAACTGAGGCTTCCCCCTGGTCAGCACCAGCCCTCAGTTGTGACAGTAAGCACTGACCTAATGGATCCGTCCGGAGACCAGGTCCAAGCGACCAGGCCGATGCAAGAACTTGCAGCCTGCCTTGAACGTCAGGAGACTGCACAGGGCCATGTGATTCGCTGTCTCCAGGACCTCTCCTCTCGGCTGGATGGAATACAAGTAACCCTCCGTGGTTCAGGGGCGTCCAGTGTGCCGACTGCAGTACCTTTGGTGGTATCCCCACCCACCATTCCCGTTTCTGCTCCTTGTCTCCATTGACAGACACCTGCCAAGTTTGATGGTTCCCCAAAAGCCTGTCGGGGTTTCCTAAATCAGTGTGAGATATATTTCGAGTTACAGCCTGGCAGTTTCCCAACTGACCGCACAAAGGTTGCTTACATCATCTCCCTCCTCAGTGGCTCCGCCCTCGATTGGGCATCACCTCTATGGGAGAAGTCTGATGCCCTGCTCTCTTCATATGCAGACTTCGTGGCAACCTTCAGGTGCATCTTTGATGAACCAGGTCGTGTGACCTCAGCCTCCTCTGATATCCTCCGGCTACGTCAGGGGACACAAACAGTTGGTAAATATCTGGTACAGTACCAGATCCTAGTGTCCGAACTTTCCTCAGCCCAAGGAAGGGCGTCTGTGTCTACAGCCCAAGAAGGGGCGTCTGTGTCTACAGCCCAAGAAGGGGCGTCTGTGTCTACAGCCCAAGAAGGGGCGTTCGTTTCTGCAACCCCAGGAGGGGTATCCAATGTTCAAGCTCTAGTAGGGGCATATGAGTCTTCTCAAAAAGGAGTTTCTGATCTGTCAGCCCCAGGAGGTGTGCTGGAGAAAACAACCCTGAAAGAGGTGTCTGATTCGTCAACCCCAGGAGGGGTCACCGAAATTTCAGCCCCAGGGGAAGTATCCAGAGCCAAGTTCCCAGATGGAAATTTTTGTGCTACAGATGCAGTTATGAACTCCTGTTTGCCGTCTTCAGAGAGCACCACCCTGTTGGCATCCAGCATGGACCAGATCCAGGATGGTCTAACTGAACACTCGGATACCACTCATTCCGGTTCTAACCGGATTCTGACTCCTTCAGTTCCAGCTGATTCAACTGTCTCCAAACTCTATCCTGTCCTATCCGTCGGCCCAAAGACTCCGCCGGTCTCAGCCGGTTCAAGTTTGTCTGGAATCAATCTGGTCTCGTCCATAGGTCCAGTACAGTCTCCTCTGGTTCCAGCCAGTTCAAGTTCATCAGGATTCAATCTAGATTCTTCCATTTGTTCAGGTAAAGAATTTATAAGAAGTGTCCTGGGGCCACTCCTAAAGGAGGGGGTGCTGTCATGATCCAGGTAATTCCTTATCAGTATTTACCTTCCAGATGTCTCCTGAGACTGTCCCAGTGTTCCAAGCCTGGATTCCATCTGCACTGTCTGTGTGCAGGACGCTGCATCTCATTGTCTCTAATCTCCTTACTGTGATTCTGGCAGCATCAGGGTTAAGTTTCACATGCAAGTTACAAACAATCTTTCCCTCCAAAAGCTAACATGGGCGCAGCCATGTTTTCCTAATCACATGATACCTTTCAGCCTATCAGCTGCACTCTGCTCTCAGCCTGATTACCCAGCAGCTGCACTCTGGTCTCTGGTTAATCAGCCAGCCAATCCCTGTTTCCCAGCTGGTATAAATATCTTGTTCCTGGGGTGGAAAGATGTCAGTGCTTCAATTGTCTTCAGTGATCCCAGTGTGCAGTCCTCCCATGGACTTTCTCTGCAGTACAGCCTGACTCTGCAGTGTCTCATCATTGCATCCTGTGACTGGCAGTTACCGACACCAGCTTCCAGCAGTGCTCTGCCCTGCCAGTAACCATCAGTGTTTCACCATCGATCTCCAGTGACCATCTGTGTTCCGCCATCGATCCCAAGTCACCATCAGTGTTCCGCCATCGATCCCAAGTCTCCATCGGTGTTCCGCCATCGATCCCAAGTATCCATCGGTGTTCCGCCATCGATCCCAAGTCTCCATCGGTGTTCCGCCATCGATCCCCAGTAACCATCGGTGTTCCGCCATCGATCCCCAGTAACCATCGGTGTTCCGCCATCGATGCCCAGTAACCATCAGTGTTCCGCCATCGATCCCTAGTCACCATCGGTGTTCCGCCATCGATCCCAAAGTAACCATCAGTGTTCCGTCATCGATTCCAAGTCACCATCGGTGTTCCGTCATCGATCCCAAGTATTTCTCTGAACTGTGTTTAATAAAACCTTTGAACTTTCCCTTGTTGTCGTGGTCACGCCTTCGGGCATTTGTTCTAAAGGTACCCTGTATGTCCAAGAACCCTGTACTGCCTCCCAGGTACACATATGCCTCAGCCCCTACAACTGAGGCTTCCCCCTGGTCAGCACCAGCCCTCAGTTGTGACAGCCTTTCCTTGTCATCCAGTCCCTCTAGGCCTTTAATCAATTTAGTAGCTCGCCTTTGAACCCTTTCGAGTTCACCGATATCTTTTTTTATACAGTGGTGCTCAAAACTGAACACAATATTCTAGGTGCGGACGTACCAATGCTTTATACAGCGGCAGGATTACATCCGAGTCCCTTGTCTCAATTCCCCATTTTATGCACACTGGCACCTTACTTGCCTTCTTTACTGCACTTTGACATTGTGCATGGTTGTTAAGCCTATTATCAATGAGTACCCCCAAATCTTTTTCTAATTCTGTTTCCCCTTAGCGTTCCCCATTTAATATGTAGGCTGCGAGTTTGTTTTTAGTCCTGAAATGCATAACCTTGCATTTATCTGTATTGAACCTCATTTTCCATTTAGACGCCCAGAATTCAAGTTTAGATAGATCATTCTGCAAGGACTCCACATCCAATTCCGAGTTAATTACCTTACACAGTTTAGTATCATCTGCAAAGATTGACACTGTGCTTTCCAGGCCTATTTCTAGGCCATTGATAAATATGTTGAACAGTAGTGGCCTGAGTACAGACCCTTGTGGTATTCCGCTGACTACTGGGGACCAGGTTGAGGACTTCCCGTTGACCACTACTCATTGTACCCTGCTATCCAACCAGTTACTTATCCATGTGCAAATAGTTTTTCCTAGGCCAAGCTCCTTTAATTTGATGATCAGTCTCCTGTGAGGCACTGTATCGAAGGCTTTTGCAAAATCTAAGTTAACCACATCCACTGCTTTTCCCTGATCAAGATTATTGCTCACTTCCTCGTAGATGCTAATGAAGTTAGTTTGGCATGACCTGTCCCTCACAAACCCATGTTAGTTCTTGCTAATAATCCTAGTGGTCTGTAGATACTCCTGAATGCTGTCCCTTAGAATTCCTTCCAATATTTTCCCCACTATAGACATCAAACTAACCGGTCTGTAGTTACCCGGAAGAGTTTTGGATCCCTTTTTAAATATTGGCACTACCTCAGCTATACGCCAATCCTTAGGTACCATGCCTGATCTAATTGAACTATTTAAAATCAAGTATAGGGGTCGTGCTAGTTGTGAACTAAGCTCCATAAGAACCCTCGGGTGAAGTTCATCAGGACCAGATGATTTATTAATCTTAATTTTGCTTAGTCTCTCCCAGACTACTTCACTTAAACAAGTATCTAACCATGAATCATTACTGTCAAATTGATATGCTCTACTCCCACCATCAATTCTTCTCTGGTGAATACTGATGAAAAAAATGTGTTCAGTATTTCCGTTTTTATTTCGTCATCATTTATCAATTCTCCAAATTCATCTTTTAATGGACCTACATTCTTCTTTTTTAACCTTTTACCATTTATGTATTTAAAAAACTTTTTAGGATTGGTTTTACTCTCTATAGTGATTTGCTTTTCATTTTACATTTTAGCTACTCTTATTGCATTTCTGCATTTTTATTACATTCCTTGTAATACTTAAAAGACTCCTCCTTTCCATTAGATTTAAATGCTTTGAAAGCCCGCTTTTTTATCCATTTCTGCCTTAACCTTCTTGTTAAGCCACATCGGTTTGAGTTTAATACTCCTGCGTTTACAGCCCATGGGAATAAATTTATGAATATTACTATCCAGCAACCCTTTTAAAACATCCCGCATTGCCAAAGTGTTCTTGTTATTAAACAGAACCTCCCACTCAATGTCATTAAGTGCACGTCTCAGCATACTGAAATTAGCCTTCCTAAAGTTAAAAGTTTTGGTAGAACCCCTGTAGCTATGTTTCCTAAAACTGATGTCGAATGTGATCATATAGTGATCACAGTTACAAATTATTCTGGTATTACTAACCATTTGCAGTATACACTCTCTGATTGGTGAGCTGTCTTAAACTCCATTCCACTCCACTTAAGCTCTGTTCCATCACCAGTGAACGTTTACTAGTGAGTACAGCTGTACCTGCTATCAATAAACCAAGTTCACTGGTTAAGTAACTGGGCTGTTCATAGTTTCAGTAATCCGACAGAGTGTGCCTATATAACTGCAATATCAACGCTTGAACACACATCAATTCCAAAAAAATTAAACTTGTTTCAATTTTTCTCCCAAAGTGCTGCTTGGCACAGCCATATCCAGGGCTTAAATTAATAATGAGAGTAAGAACAGGACTGCATTTATTGCACGTGGCACTTTCCATTTTTGGTATTTTGTTTTTCTTACATTGCTTGATACTGTATGTGCCCAGAAATGCACATCTATTGATCTTTGTCACTACAGAAATGGGGCAAAATTCAAGTGTTTTTACTATGGATGTATGACCTTCAGCAAAGCAAGAAATGGCCCTAAAATTATATTATCTATACCCCTTTGCATCATTTCAATAAGATCACTCCACAACATGAAATCTCACTTTTGCACTGTTCTCCAAAGAGTATGTGTACCAATGCGCCTACTCCGTATCACCCTTGCTCTTCTCAAGTAATTTCATTGGCTGATGTGTAAGTCTGCTCTTCTGGAAATATCATACTCTACCTAAACTGCCCACACTGGCATACACTAAGGCTCTTAACATCACCAAAAAATATTGCACTGAGCCTCAGTCAGTTTTGCCATAAATAAGGCCATTTGGTTGCTTTATATGCCTATATGAACATTATGATCCCATAGAAAAAAATACTAACATTGTTCATGATCAGTCACCTCTGTTTACAGCATCAATCCTGCACAAACAATCTGTGCATATTTTTAATTAGGATTTCCTCCATGCCAAAAATGATTTGAGGAACATGAGGATCCCAATCGCCGGTCACCGGACTGCATCCCTGTTACTAAACACATTGCTATGCATGCGATCAGTGGTGGGATGTACCACATTCCAAATGCAATTTATGATGCATTCCTCCCCAGATCTGAATCCCGTTATACAGCTCTCATGAGATGGACCAAGCTATTTAAAGTGGCCACCAGATACTTTGCATTAACTAACTATGGAACACGTCAACATATCCAAACTCAGTGCAAATTGCTGCACCATACTTTTTATTTTTTTTAAATTCAATATTTTTTCTTCGAAACAAACAAACAAACAAAAATACACGTGAATCAATACTGAATATGCTATAAGGAGACAATATATGTATATCACTTGTTGACTATGCCACTTTGTTACCAACAGAATAATAAACCAATAAAAGTGTTATAAAAAGGACTTTGTTATTACGGTTTCATTATTATACCATAATTAAACACACATGGAAAATTATTATAATTCTGTCAAGTTGCAAAAACATGTACATACATCTGTGTATACTTCGTATATTTTCCTTACATTGACGTACTCACAATTACTTATCAGGGAATTACAATACATATTTGTCGTTGACAGCCTACATAATTGAATATTGGGCACCTTGTCAAAATGGAGAAGATAACCATCTATCCCAAATCTTGTAGTACTTGGATATTGATTTCCTAGATAAATAAACAAATTTTTCATGTCCCACTATTGTGTTTACCAAAGCAATCCACAAGCCCATATCTGGGCCAGTAGAGGCCATCCAGGAACGAGCCATGGATAACTTTGCAATAGCACAAAAATTAGAAACATAGCACCTAGAACTGGCATCCAGCAATTCTGCATCTATTACTACTAGTATACATACCACAGGAGTAAAAACATTTTCTGGAATCCCTGTAGATACAATTATCCAAATAATCTCTCACCAGAATGCTTTGATCACAGGGCACTCCATTAATAAATGCCAAAAAGTTCCCTCAGTTGAAGCACATTTAGGGCACATAAAATCATTATGACCTCCAATCCTAAATAACTTTTCTGGGGTAATACAGTATATACCCTATGTAAAATAAATAAGTGTACCTGTAGTAGCCTCACATGAGGCACCCCGGGCGTCTTCTCAAGTTTCATCTTGTATATAACCCAGATATAATTCCCACTTTGACTTAAGAGACATGAGTGTTTCAGCATTATGGGCATGGAGCAAAGCAGAGTATAGCACCAAGATAGCATGCATCCAACCAGTGGATGCTAACAATTCATGAACAGGCAAATCCTGGATCACGGGAGGGACATTAGCAAACTGGGCCGCACAAGCATACAGAAGCTTCAGATACCGATAGAAGCAAGATGTGGGGATATCAAAGTCTGCATGAAATTTCTGAAAATATTTAAAAAGACCTGAAGAATACAGTTGACCCAATGAGTGCACCCCAATGACTCCACACTTCCCCCACACAAGGAGGACAACTGCACCATACTTTTTACACCTTATTGCGTACATATTTCAATGAAATTAGAAAAAACTCACTATGTGTTAGATGTATCAAATATTTGTCCATACTGTACATATACAAGTATGGGGAGTCTTTAATCAACTAAATCCAGAATTACCCCAAAAAATATATAATATTTCTGATACTTTGGGATAAATTACAGAAAAAAAACTTATTTGGAAAACCCTTAAGCCCTGAACAATCTATGTAGTAGATTCCATAATTGTATATTTAAATGTGGTTTCAGATTTCTTGCAATTTACTATAATATATACTGTATGTAGCTTCTAAATTGAACATTTGCACTCAATAAACTCCATGCACAGAGGGTATGTAATAGAACATATGGAATGAAGTACACATTTTTGACCATTGCATAGTTTTTACCAGTTGCTTATATTTTATGAATACAATTCTTGTAGCTAAGAATAACATTTCCTTTGTCTCTGTGCAATTAGATATATGCACTTTGTACAAACTCACATATTGGCCTTTTGATTCATCCACACAGCCATTTGGTGACCTATCAGAGTACACCATATGGATCTCAAATGAATTACTGTAAAAATGAAACCTCTATAATTTTTCCTGCCTGAGAAAATTGGACATTTTTATGTGGATCAATAGTTCATTTCCTTGAATACCACAGTCTAAAATACAGTAACAATCAAGGAAAATAGATTCTCATCTTTGTTTACCTTTTGACCATATGCAGAAGCTAATAATTATTTTAAACGGATTGCCTGTAGGAAATGTATTTTATAGTTTGCTTATTTAATATTAGAGGTTTAACAAACAGTTCTCTCAGACTAATAAAGGGATTACAGGTTTGTAAATGGGTGAATATTGTATGTGATAAATTAGTAAAATGTATTCCATCACTGAAGACTAAATGTTATGGCCCCTTTGTGCAATTGCATATATATGAATGCACAATGCAATTGTTAAGAACAACATTAGTATTGTGTGCATTTGCACAATCATTGTTCACTTATTTTCTAGATTATGGCCAGCAGGATCAAACTTTCTGTATATTCATTAAAGGTTGATTTGATTTTAAAGTAGTCAAGATATTTTTTAATTGAAAAAGAATTGCACCAATCTATTGGTGTGCTGTTTTTGTTTCTTAATTTTGCATAGAAATTTTTTAGATTGAAGTCCAGGGTGTGATGGAAAAATAACTTGTGTGAGTGATGTTTAGGGAGCAGGTAGTGATGGTGGTTGTGGTGAATAGCATTGAATAAGATTGAGATTAAAAATGTCAAAGTATTATTAGCACAGATATAATAATTAAATTATGAATGAAAATAGCTGTGCAGTTTGTGAAACAAGAAATTGCAGCTTGCAATTAAAAAAAAATGAGAATGTAGGAAAAGAATGTTATAAAAATATATTTTAAAAAGTAAAGTACAGTAGATGAAAGCATAAGTAATATAGTAAGTGATTGATGAAGATAATACATGCATTTCATTGAATTAAGGTGGTGGAGTCAGTGCTTCCACATACAGGTTTTTATTTGTAGCTCCCCCATTACATGTCATCTTGTTCAGGTATTGCCTAGTCTGCCCAGTGTAACCTATGAAGGCCCAAGATGGCTAGTACCTTCATGGGTAGGATGAAAAATCCTTAGACTTTTTTGTCAAAATGGCTGCCTTACCTTTGTTTTACATTGATGATTCTGTATTCTCTGCACATCTAATCCTCTGCATTATGTGCATGATTTCTGTAATGCACCAGGAGTCCTTTTGGAGAAATGCACTGTAGAAATTAAATGATGATGATGATGATGATGATGATGATTATTATTATTATTATTATTATTATTAATGATAATAATAATGATCATCAGGGCAGTAAGAGGCCTATTTCATTGCTCAATGTGGAATTCAAAATGCTATCCAAAATTATGGCTAATAGATTAGAGAGCATTTTACCTTTGCTACTTACTGACATCAATTAAGTTTTGTACATGGTCGTCATTCAGATTGAGATATTAAGCTGATAATAGCAGATATTGTAGCCTCTTAACCCAATTTATCGAATATACTTCATAGTCTACAATCCAAAAAGCATTTGATACTGTCTCCTGGCCCCTTCTACAAAAGATATTACAAACTAAAAATTTTAGGTTTGACTTTATGACCCTTATTAACTATTTTTATACTAACCCTACAACCTCTCTTCTTATTAACAGCTCTTATAACTCCCCAATAATGATGTCTAGAGGTACTAGACATGGATGCCCATTTTCCTCACTAGTTGTGTAATCTATTTTTGGACCCGATCCTATGCATTTTACAAAGTTGGAATACCTTTAGGACAAGAGACTCTAAAAATGGTTGCCTTTGCAGATGTTCTGCTGTTGTGTGTCTCTAACCTGGTTTCATCTCTATGCCCTCTCATGTCTCCGGTTGCATAATTTTAATATGCATCTGACTTCCAGGTTAATTTTGAAAAATCGGTAGCATTGTGTTAAAACCCCTATGTCATCTGACAGTCATGGGCTACACACCTTCCTATAACCTGGGCATGAAATTCTATTACATACTTAGATATAGCAATCCCCAAAAATGTATCCACTTTAGACAAACGCAATATTGCTTTGGCTATTGATATTTTAAAACATGACCTGGGAAAATGGAATCATCTACGCCTTTCTTACTTGGAACAAATTAATCTTTTGAAAATTATCTTATTCCCTAAGCTCTTATATACCCTACAATCCTTGCCCCTCATTCTCACTACTTCGGGTACCAAATGGTTTGATTAAGCAATTGGAAGTTTAATTAAGCAATTGGAAGTTTAATTAAGCAATTGGAAGTTTACAATTAGATTAATTAGTCTGTAATTACTCTCCACCTGAAGTGGTGTCTTCTCCTTCATCATCATCCTGGTCCTCTGCAGCAGCAGTGAGTATGTAGTGTTGTGTGAGTGTGTGTAAGTGTCTGTAAGTGTGTGTGAGGATGAGTGTGTGTGAGTGTGTGACTCTCAGTGTTTTTGTGACCCCACATGCAATGCCATCTCCCTGTACAGGCAGTGGTGCTCACTCCAAACACATTTGAATTAGGCCCCATATTTCTTTTCTGAGTAACATAGAATTTGACTGCAGATAAGAACCACTTTTCCCAGAAGCAGCAAAATCTAGAACTGCTATAATTGAAGGTGTAGAAATTAGAGAACCCTTTCGAACCGGGTTCTGGATCTTGGATCTCAAAAAATTATTTAATGTATTTTAAGTCCCCCTCTCTTGCCTTCAGGTCCCAATTCACACAGCAAAGTGTTTGGAGATGGTGTAGGCTATAGTTCATGCTGTAAAACTACATAACAGCATCCAAGTTACACAATTTTTGTTGTTGTGAACAATTTTTGAAGAAATATAGATCCAAAACCAAAGCACTTGAGGGTGGTTTTACCAAAACTAAAACATGACAATGATTTAGAACCAAAACAGGTTATTGGGCCATGACCATACTTCAAGTACATGTAATTATCTTCAATTCACTATCATTTATAAAATAGGAAAGCAACGTTCTTGTTTTTCAAACTAAGGAGGAAATAATGGACATCTACACTGCAATAGAAAACCAGATTCATCAGGTATAGCAAAGAATACACTACCAATCACATATATATGAAATGCAATATCTTTGCATTCTACCTCATTTTAATATAAAAGCTTTTCACAGAATGGTTGATGATGACAAAAATGTTTCCATCAATCAGGTACTATATATTTACCCAAACTCACTCATTACATGCTGTATAATAAATTAAGATTGCAATCCAGCTATTTCTCTCTGAGATTTTTCTTTCAAAGTAATAGTGTTAAATTTAAAGTGCTTAGATGAACAATATAAAGAAAAAGTTGTTTTCTTGCAATCTACAATATTCAGTATTGACACCAAAACATCACAAAAGATAAATAGGAGCATATTCTCCCAGGAATGCTTTTTTCATTCTTGTGAAGCAATTTACAAGACATCTTTGAAATCTAATAATGTTTGCAGTGAAGCATGCAGAGGGAGAGAAAAAAACTATAGCTTGTTGAAACCGTTGATAAAATCTAGGAAGAAAAATAAATGTGGCTGTTTGAGATGGTGCTGTGTTTTAGTAAAATACTTTGGGTAATGTATTTTCCACTTCAACATAACTCAGATTCTCCCCCTGACCTTGAGATGTTCTCATTCAAGACAAGCAAGAAAAGTATTTGCTTTGGACAAAAAGCAGCATTATAATTCTTATTTGAATGAGTCACTGGAGTTTGATGCCATTGAAACACAATTATGAATTTAAATGTTTAGTGATTAGTTTAATTTTAGACTTTTTATTATCTACTCATCAGGATGTTTTATTATTTAAAAAAACATTTTTAAATGGGGTCATTTTATGTTGGGAAGAAATTGGTAGGCAGGGGACATCCGGAGCAGATACTGTAGGTAAAATACCCTGGCGACAGTGGATCTCAGTGGACAGGTACAACACAATGCTTTTGTTGTGCAATGGTGTGTCTAGGTGGCCTTCTGAGTCCACTTCAAGGTGCATGTATACTCTCCCCTCTTGGGGAAGGCCCCAGAAACTAGAAATGTCCCTATTTTTGAGAAGAGTCATAAAAATCTGAAGGTCCGCTCGCAAAAAGTATAAATATTAGGAGTAAGTTTAAACTCCTATAGGTTTAGAATTACCTTTTTAAATTAAATAAAACCTTGCAAAATGTATTTTAAAAACTGCTTAATTTAGCAAAATTTACTGATTAATTAATCATGAGAGTGAGAGGATATTGGGACTGTCTTTATGTGACTTTTTCTTCTTCATGTTTAAAGCTTTATTTTACACAGAAATAAAGTATTCTTTAGAGGTTATAGTCTTCTAGAGCATGAAAAATGCATCTTGTTTAAAATATAGAATGCTAGCTCTCAGGTGGAACTTTTTTTGTGGTGAAAATGTCTATGCTCCCTTCCACACTGCAACAAAGGCACCTAAAATGTGGTCTTGCAATACTTTTATCTCACTAAAAATAATCCAACTCCACAAAAGGAAAGTGTTTCTATGTGCTTCTCTACAGATTCCTACAACACCTACTTTCTCTTTAAAGATTTATGTATGGTTATATATATATATTGTAAATTAGTAAATCAGTGCGCTTGTCCAAATTATGCGAAGTACCTTACTGTAAAAGTGCAATCTAAAGTCACAAGTAAATTTGGTCAAATGACCAGTCCAATAAATGAGTTCTTCCAAAACTCGTGTTAGGTTTAATTGCCAAACAGTCCACACTTTCCCCGTTTTAACGGGTGGCTGCTCAGTTCTTCAAAAAGTGCCACTAGGTATGCGTAGCCCAAAAGGGAATCTGAAAATAGAGGAAGAAACAACAGAGCGCCTATAGTGTAGTATCCTTTAAAACAGTTTTTGTCACACGCAAGAATAATATTGCGTACCGGATTACGGCTTGACACAATGCCTATCGATCCCCTGGTCTTTTAGTCCACGTCTCTGTCGGAATCTCCCTGGATCTGCTGTCTAAGTGGACAACAGGTTCTGGCTGTCCTTTAACAATTCCATGATGACATCAATTGTGGCAAAGACAGTAGTAATTGAATGCCCAGAAAGCATTAGGTGTGGGTTCAGCACTCACATCCATAAAGTATTCAAAGTATCCCCTGACCCTGCTTCTATTTACTGTACTCTGGATACCTAGCTAGCCACCAGCCAGCTTGTCCAATGTTGTGCTTCTCTACAGATTCCTACAACACCTACTTTCCCTTTAAAGCTTTATGTATGGTTTTATATATATATATATATATATATATATATATATATATATATATATATATATAGAAAGTCTGTGCGGACCGGCACTCCCCCTCCACTCTTCACTGCTTAGGTGCCCTCTCAGGAGTAGATGAGTAGATGAAACATAAAGCAAGCGGCACTCTAAGTCTGATTGAAAGTCAAATATATTTCACACACATAGTGATCCGACGTTTCGGGGTCCAATTGCCCCTTTGTCAAGGGGGCGATTGGAGGGGCGATTGGACCCCGAAACGTCGGATCACTATGTGTGTGAAATATATTTGACTTTCAATCAGACTTAGAGTGCCGCTTGCTTTATGTTTCATCTATATATATATATATATATATATATCTCCAATTGCAATGACCAGAACTCCACATAAATAAATAAAATTGTTAACTGCCCTGGTGCCATAAAGGTAGATAAATGTGATACAGGTTGCTAGATAAGTGGCACTCACAGGGACTTTGTAGAGAAAGAACACACTGCAGTAACAGATACGGCCTTCTAACAATTTGGATTTAATCCGTCTTCAGAGAACACCTGGAGCAACACATGTGCTGTGTCGAGATCTGGCTGGGGATGGTGCGCTATTGTCATCATCGAGAGTCCCGCTTGGTCGCGCAAGCCGCCTCCTCTCCGGTTGCCATAGTGAAGTGAGTAAACCAACCACCATGCTTCTAGCTGAGAGCAGGAGCAATGTAACTAAAAACTAAGAAAAAACTAATAATAATACAGTACTCCTGAATATGCACTGACATAGATAACATAATGACATTAATAAAGCTCAAATGGGGCAGCAGAGTCGGATACACTACATGTAGCCATAGGGGACTGAGCACCTACATATAGAGCCAGAGTATAGGATAGAATCTCCAGGCAGTACAGACTGTTATAGAGATTAATAGTGAAATGAAAAGAATAAGGTTAAAAGAGTTAAAAGAGTGGCAAGCCCAGAGACTACAGGTGGAGTGGAGGGAGAGATTTAAAGAAAGCAATTCAAAGGAAGATATTGATTGAGGCCCATCGGTTGAATGGTGTTCAGGAACAAGATCCATTTTGCTTCCATACATAGCAACTTATTCTTCCGATCACCCCCACGGATCAGATATGGGGCCTGGTCGATAATTTTGTAGCGAAGTGTGGCTAACAGGTGTTTACAGTCTTTGAAGTGTCTTGCCACTGGTTGATCGCAGGACTTGTCCTCCATAGCTTGATGTATCGCACAGCAATCTGCAGCCATGTTTTCTTTAAAGTGGCATGATATATGGCCAACATATAACATACCGCACAGGCAACGAATAATGTAGACCACGAACTTGCTTGTGCATGTGAGGACATTATTGATCTTAAAGATTTTTCCAGAATGCGGGTGTGCAAAGGTGTTTCCAGGTTCCAAATATCCACAAGTTGTGCATCCCGTGCAGTTGTGGTTCCCAATTCTGCCTCCACATCATCACTGCAGATCCTATGGACCCGCAGTAGCTGGGAAAAGGGGAGTCCTTTTTTCAAAGCCACAGGATGGTAGCTGCTAGCTGCAAGTAGCATATTGCAGTTTGTGCTTTTTCAAAAGATCGTGGTCTTAAAGCCATGGGTAGAGTTGCAGATAAGGACATCAAGGTAAGTAATTTTCTCCTCGCTGATGGTTTACATAAATTTGATATCTTCATCGAATGTGTTGACAGATTCCAGTACCTCTAATAGACATGTACTTGGTCCTGACCAAAGCAACAGGACATTGTCGATATAACGGAGGAACAGGATGATATGTTGTGCAATAGTGGGTACAGATAAAAAGGGCATCCTTTACCACAAACATGTCACAATTTGCATATGTGGGGGCTACAGGGGACCCCATCGCACACCCGCGAAGTTGGATGTAGTACACCCCATTGAACAAAAAATAATTCCTGGTTAATGTTTTTTCCAGGAGTGTCAAGTAGAAGCTGATCTCTGGTCCTTCATAAAGGTGGTTAATGGTAAGTAGCATTCTCACGGCCCTCAGCCCCTTATGATGGGAAATGTTAGTGTGCAAACTAACAACATCCAAAGAGCACAGTTCAGTAGTGGGAGGTAAATTACCAAGCAATTGTAATTTAAGTAATAGAGTAGTGGTGTCCTTAAGGTATGTGGACTGTGGATGCACTGCAGGCTGGAGATAATGATCCAAATATTGGGAAATCCTATGATACAGTGATCCCCTTGCTGAGATAATGGAACGTCCAGGGGTATGGACTGCGTCATTGGGGAGTTTTGGTAATGTGTAAAGAATTGGGGTGATAGGGAATTGCAACTGAAGGGCATCTACCACTTTATCTGTAATTACCCCCTCCAGGACTGCTTTTTGTAGAATTGCATCAATCTCAGCTTTATATTCCTGTGTAGGGTTGTCAGGTAACTTGGTGTAAACTGCTTGATCTGCAAGTTGTGAATAAATTTCCATTTTGTAATAGTCCAAGTCTAAAATGACAATGGTGCCCCGCTTGTCCGCAGGGCGGATAATAAAGTAATTGTATTTTGAAAGGTCTCGTAATGCCATTGATTCTGATTTAGAAGGATTAAACTTGGTCCCAGGGCAAGTGAGTGTCTGATCACAAATGCATTTATCCACTAGCCTGGAGAAGTTCTTAATGGACTGGTTCTGGGAGATGGGGTCAAAGAAAGAGGTCATGCGTACGGGCATAGGGACAGAGCTATCAAGCATGCCCTTATCCTTAAAAATTTCTCTCAGTCTCATGGAACGATTAAATGTATACAGTTCCACTTTACTAGTGAAGGGGTAATGTCTATTAGTGGGTACAAAGGCGAGACCATGACTTAATGCCAATATCTCTGCCTGGTCATTGCAATTGGATATGTATTAGGCGTACCTGTATCATTGTATTCCTGATGCAGAGAATCTCTCACCTGTCTATTTGTTTTCACTCTCTACACTGGATGATGTAGTCAACTGTGACAAGTGGCTTTATGAGGGTTAATTTGCTTATTGGGGAGACACACTCCTATTCGGACACCGACGCAGAAAGTGTCCTCTTTAAACAGAATTTGGAAGTTACCTGGGTGGAGGAACCGCCCGAACAACTTGTTGCACAATTGCTACGTTTAAAGAAAAGAGAAGTTGACTTCTACCTTCATGGAGTGTCCCTTTCCAACTATTTCAGGGATAAAAAAATACCACGTTGTTTCCGCATAAAAAACATCCCTACCATAGGGAGATATAACCAAGATTTCTGCTGCAAATGGGCGGCCATATTAAATAAAGCATCATTTGATCTTATTTTACTTGTAATACAAGAGTCAGCTAGGTAGCTGAGTGTGATTAAAGAGAAAATTGTGGAGTTTGAAGCACTTCACTTAGACACAATCACGGAGAATACAATGAAAATGAAATGGACAAGCTGAGAGAGCAGGTGGACAAGTACAGGCGAGATCTCATTAAGTTTAGGGACAAGGTTGCTGTGGTTGACCGTGAGTATGCAGAAAATAGTCTATGAGTGGGCATATAATTCATCTGGGAGGAGGCAGAATGAGAGCCATCAGATGAAATTCTGGCAGAAAACTCGCTGTCAATTTGATACAGATAACTTGAGTGCGGGCCAGTCCTCTGCGAGTGACTCTGACAATGCCAATCGAATAAGAACTTCTCAGAAGCCCCCTTTAGGGGTGAGCACCCGGTCACAACGCAAGGCCTGGGGAGATCTTATACCAGACGAGGGGGACAGTGGAAAAGGCTCCTCAAAAGCAGAGCCAAAGAAGAAAAAATTGTCTTTAATCTGTCACAAAGGACATTAACCTTGGCAGAGATATCATCATTAAGTCATAGTCTCTCCTATGTACTCACTAATAGACATTACCCCTTCACTAGTAAAGTGGAACTGTAGAAATGTAATCATTCCCTGTGACTGAGAAAATTTTTTAAGGATAAGGGTATGCTTGATAGCTCTGTCCCTATGCCCATACACACGACCTCTTTCTTTGAACCCATCTCCCAGAACCAGTCCATTAAGAACTTCTCCAGACTGGTGGATGAATGCATTTGTGATCAGACACTCATCGCCCTGGGACCAACTGTAATCTTTCTAATTCAGAATCAGTGACATTACGAGACCTTTCCAAATACGATGACATTATTATCCGCCCTGCGGACAAGGGGGGCACATTGTTGTTTTAGACTTGGACTATTACAAAATGGAAATTTATTCACAACTTACAGATAAAGCAGTTTACACCAAGTTAACTGGTGACCCTACGCAGGAATATAAAGCTGATATTGATGCAATTCTACAAAAATCAGCCCTGGAGGGGGTAATTGCAGATAAAGTGGCAGATGCTCTTCGGGTGCAATTCCCTATCACCCCAATTCTTTACACATTATCAAAATTCCACAAGGATGCAGTCCATACCCCTGGACATTCCATTATCTCAGCAAAGGGATCACTGTATCATAGGATTTCCCAATATTTGGATTATTACCACCAGCCTGTAGTGCAAGCACAGTCCACATACCTTAAGGACACCACTACTCTATTACTTAAATAAAATTTGCTTGGTAATTTACCTCCCACTACTGAACTGTGCTCTTTGGATGTTTTTAGTTTGTACACTAACATTCCTCATCACAAGGGACTGAGGGCCGTGAGAATGCTACTGACTGGTAACCACGTTTATGAAGGATCAGAGATCAACTTCTACTTGACACTCCTGTAAAAAACGTTAACCAGGAATTATTTTTTGTTCAATCGGGCGTACTACCTCCAACTTCATGGATGTGCAATGTGTCCCCTGTGGCCCTCACATATGCAAATTGTTACATATTTGGGGTGGAGGATGCCCTTTTTATCTGTACCCTCTATTGCACAACATATCATCCTCTTCCTCCGTTATATCGATGATGTCCTGTTGCTGTGGTCAGGACCAAGTACATGTCTATTAGAGGTACTGGAATCTGTTAACACATTGGATGAAGATATCAAATTTACGTACTCCATCAGTGAGGAAAAAATTACTTACCTTGATGTCCTTATCTGCAACTCTACCCATGGCTTTAAGACCATGATCTGTCGAAAAAGCACAAACCGCAATATGCTACTTGCAGCTAGCAGCTACAATCCTGTGGCCTTGAAAAAAGGAGTCCCCTTCTCCCAGCTACTGCGGGTCCGTAGAATCTGCAGTGATGACGTGGAGGCAGAATTGAAAATGGATGAGATGATTTCAAGGTTTATTGTGAGGGGATATGACTTTCGAGATTTGGCACGGGCCAAAGCAAAAGCATTGGCACTATCTTGGGACAGTACTTTAAAGTCCTCTGCAGTAAAGTCAAATAGGGGTGATGTCGTACTATTTATCAACACTTTTCTACAGCAACTGATAAGATCATAGGCGTTGCCAAGCAACATTGGCTGATGATAACTAGAGATAAGCAGGTTCAGGTTCCCTGAGAACAAAAAACCCCCTGAACATCACCACCCGAGCCCAGATCTGTGCCCAGCTCAGGTTTCACGACTGACTCGGAAACCAGAATGAGGTAAAACATCATCATCTTCCTGTCGGAATTCTCATGGGATTTGGATTCCAAATAAGGAGCCGCGCATTGCCGCCATTTTTAAACTGGCATTGGAGAGTGTAGAGAGAGGACATGTCTCTGTCCTCAGTGTCCTGCATCAGTTCAGTGGTAGTGTCTTGTGCTGCATCAGTCCAGTCACAGTGGTTGTGTCCTCTGCTGCCATATGTCCAGTGCTGCTGTATAAGTCCAGTCCATTGCAGTGGTGCTGTGTTGTCATACATCAGTACAGTGGTAGTGTCTTCTGCTGCATCAGTCCAGTCACAGTGGTGGTGTCCTCTACTGCCATATGTCCAGTGCTGCTGTATATGTCCAGTCCATTGCAGTGGTGCTGAGTTATCCTGCATCAATCCAGTGGTGGTGTCCCTGTGCTGCTGTATATGTCCAGTGGTACTGCCGTATATGTCCAGTGATACTGCCGTATATGTCCAGTGATTCGAACGTATATGTCCAGCGGAACTGCTGTATAAATCCAGTGATACTGCCATATAATTCCAATGATACTGGCGTATAATTCCAGTGGTACTGGCGTATAAATTCAGTCCAGTGATACTGCCGTATATGTCCAGTGGTACTGCCATATAAATCCAGTGGTACTGCCGTATAATTCCTGTGATACTCCACAAATTTACAGTGATACTGCTGTATAAATCCAGTGGTACTGGTGAATAATTCCAGCGGTACTGGTGTATAAATCCAGTCCAGTGATTCTGCCGTATATATGTCGAGTGGTACTGCCGTATCATTCCAGTGGTACTGCCATATAATTCCAGTGATACTGCCGTATAATTCCAGTAATACTGGTGAATAATTCCAGCGGTACTGGCATATAAATCCAGTCCAGTGCTACTGCCTTATATGTCCAGTGGTCCTGCCATAAAAGTCCAGTGGTACTGGCATATAATTCCAGTGGTACTGCCGTATAATTCCAGTGGTATTGGCGAATAATTCCAGTTGCACTGGTGTATAAATCCAATCCAGTGATACTGCCGTATATGTCCAGTGGTACTGCTGTATAAATCCAGTGGTACTGCTGTATAATTCCAGTGATACTGCTATATAATTCCAGTGATCCTGCCGTATAATTCCAGTGGTACTGGTGTATAAGTCCAGTGATACTGCCGTATACTTCCAGTGGTACTGCCGTATAAGTCCAGTCCAGTGGTGCTGCCATATACTGTAAGTTCATTGGTGCTGTCCTGTGCTGTATATTATTTACTCCAAATAAAGGGGTCAATAATATTTAATCCATATAATTTTCACAGGGTTTGCCCTGTGTGGTGTAGAGGTTCGCTCTCTTGTACCACACAGAAAAATAATGGAGAACAAAAATCTGGAGGATAAAATAGGGTAAGATCAAGACCCACTTCTTCCTAGTGCTGACGCTGGTGCCACTAGTCATAGAATAGATGATGAAATGCCATTAATGTCGTCTGCCAAGGCCGATGCCCAATGTCATAGTAGAGAGCATGTCAAATCCAAGAAGCAAAAGTTCAATAAAATGAGCAAAGAAAATTTATTTAAATGGTCTGAGGAGAAATGTAAACTTGCCAATATGCCATTTCCGACATGGAGTGGCAAGGAACGGCTAAGGCCCTGTCCTATGTTCATGACTAGTGGTTCAGCTTCACATGATGGAAGCCCTCATCCTCCCGCTAGAAAAATGATAAGAGTTCAGCTGGAAAAAGCACAGAAAAGAACTGTGCATTCTAAGATGGTATCACAAATCCCCAAGGAGAGTCCAAGTGTGTCGGTGATTGCGATGCCTGACCTTCTCAACACTGGGTGGGAAGAGGTGGCTCCTTCCACCATTTGCACGCCCCCTGCAATTGCTGGAAAGAGCACCCACAGTCCAGTTTCTGATATTCAAATTGAAGATGTCACTGTTGAAGTACACCAGGATGAGGATATTGGTGTTGCTGGTGCTGAGGAGGAAGTTGAAAATGAGGATTCTGATGGTGATGTGGTTTGTTTAAATCAGGCATCAGGGAAGACATCTAGGGGTTTATTTACTAATATTCATGTTTGTGCCATTTTTAAGGGAGTTTGATCTCAAATTTTATCAGACGTAATTAACTGCAACTTTTTGAATCCATATACAGCAATTTACTAAGCTGCCGAGTTTTGTACTTTCGTATTTTCCGATGTCGATATGATTCATATTGTCAGGCAGTGTTTTACAGGAGTAAGTAGGAAAACACTGCCTGACATAACATATTGAATCCCGTCTGGATCTGAAAGATCCGTGCAGGGCTTCATTTTGTGCATTATGAGAAGTGAAGAAAGGGTTAAAAATAAAAAAATAAATTGCATGAGGTCCCCTACCCTATGCATAACCAGCCTCGGGCTCTTTGAGCCATCCCTGGTTGTAAAAATACAGGAAAAAAATTGTGTAGAGTTCCCCCTTATTTAAACAACCAGCACCGGGCTCTGCGTCCAGTCCTGGTTCAAAAAATCCGAGGGACAAAAGATGTAGGGGTCCCCCGTATTTTTTAAACCAACACCGGGCTCCACTAGCCAGGAGATAATGCCAGGGGACACTGTTATACTGGTCCCTGTGGCTGTGGCATTACCCCCAACTAGTCACCCCTGGCCAGGGTACCCTGGAGGAGTGGGGAACTCTTAAATAAAGGGGTCCCCCCCTTCAGCCACCCAAGGACCAGGGGTGAAGCCCAAGGCTATCCCCCCCATCAATGGGCGGTGGATGGGAGGCTGATAGCCATATTGTAAAATGAAAGAATATTGTTTTTTTGTAGAAGAACTACAATTCCCAGCAAGACTCCCCTGCAAGCTGGTACTTTGAGAACCACAAGTGCCAGCATGTGGGAAAATAAGGGGCCCGCTGGTACCTGTAGTTCTACTACAAAACAATACCCCCCAAAATACATAAGACACACACCATGATAGTATAACCTTAATTTACATACATGTACACACACACACACACACACACACACACACTTACCTATGTTGGCATAAAGCACCTCGGTCCTCTTCTCCAGTAGAATCCACGGGGTACATGTAAATAAAAAATATACTTACAAACAATCCTGTGTAGATCTGTCCTGTTCTTTATCTTTGTAATCCACGTACTTGTTAAAATAATAAAATGAACAACCTGAACCACGCACTGAAAGGGGTCCCATATTTGCACATGGAACCCCTTTCCCCCGACTGGCGGGACCCTCCGTGACTGCTGTCAGTGAAGGTCCAGCCAGCCAATCAGGGAGCGCCACATCATGGAACTCTCCTGATTGGCTGTGCACTCCTGCACTGTCAATCAGAGGAACGCACTGGTTACAACGTAGCATATTGGCTGCAGAACTTTGCGGTCAGCGGTTAACCGCAAAGTTAATTGGGGTCACTCTTGTGGGTGACCCCAATTAACTTCGCGGTTAACCGCAGACCACAAAGTTCCCATCATTAGTTACAATGGAGCACCGCTATGCTGCATTGTAACCATTCAGAGACAAACACCCAAATATGACTGAATAGTAAATTCCCGTGTTGTATGAACAAACAGCTGCATTTGACCAATGGTCTATTCATTCATATTTCTGATCTCTGCCATGAAAACCATTACGAATAGCCCCAACACTGCCGAGATTTGTGCTTAGTAAATTCCCGTGTTGCCACTTAGAAAAAAAACGGACAAATTCGGGACTTTATTAAATAAACCACTCAGTGTCTGTGGGATGAAGAAACCCATTGTGATGCCTGGGCAAAATACCAAAAAAGCCACCTTTTTGGTGTGGAATTATTTCACCACAAATCTGGACAAGCGATGTCAAGCTGTGTGTTGCCTCTGTCAATCTGTAATAAGTAGGGGTGAGGTCATTAACCACCTAGAAACATTTTCCCTTATACATCACCTGCAGCGCATTCATCAGTCAGTGTCAAGTTGTGAAACTTTGGGTAAGAGCATAAGCAGTCTACTGACACCTACATCCCTTCTTCCTCTTGTACCCAAGCTCCTGCAAGCCACACCACCAACTCCCTCAACGTCAACTTCCTCCTCAGTCAGGAATGTCAGTAGTCCTGCAGGCCATGTCACTGGCAAGACTGAGGCGTCCTCTCCTAACCAGGATTCCTTCGGAGGATCCTTGAGTGGTACACCTGCTGTTGCTGCCGATGCTGTATTTGCTGCTGGGAGTCGATCGTCATACCAGAGGGGAAGTCGAAAGACCATTTGTACTACTTCAACTAAGCAATTGACTGTCCAACAGTCCTTTGTGAGGAAAATTAAATATGACAGCAATCATCCTTTTTCAAAGTGGATAACTGAGACTATGTTGGTGTTAGACGTGTGTCCAGTATCCGCCATTAGTTCAGTGGGACTTAGAAAATTGTTTTAGGTAGTGTTTCCCTGGTACCAAATCCCATCTAGGTTCCACTTCACTAAGCACATCATGCAGAGAATGTACAGAGATGTCAGAAAAAGTGTCCTCAGTGTCCTACAAAATGCAGTTGTACCCACTGTCCACTTAACCATGGACATGTGGACAAGTGGAACAGGGCAGACTAAGGACTATATGACTGTGACAGCCCACTGGATAGATGTATTGCCTCCCGCAGCAACAACAACAGCAACGGCACCAGTAGCAGCATCTCGTAAACGCCAACTCATTCCTAGGCAGGCTACTCTATGTATCACCGCTTTCTGTAAGAGGCCCACCACTGACAACCTCTTTCGGAAACTGAGGGACATCATCGCACAATGGCTTACCCCAATTAGACTCTCCTGGGGATTTGTGATATCGGACAACGCCACCAATATTGTGCATGCATTTCATCTGTGCAAATTCCAGCACGTCCCATGTTTTGCACATACAATTAATTTGGTGGTGCAGAATTTTGTGAAAAATGACAGGGGTGTACAAGAGATGCTGTCAGTGGCCCGAAAAATTGCGTGCCACTATCGACATTCAGCCACTGCATGGCAAAGACTGGAGCACCAGCAAACACTCCTGAACCTGCCCTGCCAACACTTGAAGCAAGAGGTGGTAACAAGGTAGAATTAAACACTCTATATGATTCAGAGGATGGAGGAGCAGCAAAAACACATTCGAGCCTATACATCCACCTATGATATAGGCAAAGGAGGGGGAATGCACCTGACTCAAGTGCATTGGAGAATGATTTCATCTTATGCAAGGTTCTCCAACCCTTCGAACTTGCCACACATGAAGTCAGTTCAGACACTGCCAGCTTGAGTCAGGTAATTCCCCTCATCAGGCTTTTGCAGAAGCAGCTGGAGAAATTGAAGGAGGAGCTAAGATGGAGCGATTGCACAAAGTATGTGGTACTTGTGGATGGAGCCCTTCATTCGCTTTGCCAGGATTCAAGGGTGGTCAATCTGTTGAAATCAGAGCACTACATTTTGGCCACCGGTTTAAAGCCTACGTTGTATCTCTCTTTCTGGCAGACACAAGTCTACAGAGGTTCAAAGACCTGCTGGTGAGAAAATTGTCAACTCAAGCCGAACGTGACCCATCCACAGCTCCTCCTTCACTTTCTCCTGCAACTGGGGCTGTGAGGAAAAGGATAAGATTTCCTAGCCCACACACTGGCAGTGATACAGGGCAGTCAGGAGTGAGTGTTGACATCTGGTCCGGACTGAATGACCTGCTAACGATTACTGACATGTCTACTGTCACTGCATATGATTCTGTCACCATTTGAAAGAATGGTGGAGGATTATATGAGTGACAGCATCCAAGTAAGCATGTCAGATATATAAAAAGAGGCAATTTGCATGCCCTTGCACAAACAGGCTTTATTTTACCTAAGTTTCCCCCCCTCCAGTGTGTACTCCCAAAGAGTGTTTAATGCAGCCGGTAACCTTGTCAGCGATCGGCATAGGAGGTTATGGGGGTAATTCCAAGTTGATCACAGCAGGAAATTTTTTAGCAGTTGGGCAAAACCATGTGCACTGCAGGGGAGGCAGATATAACATGTGCAGAGAGAGTTAGATTTGGGTGGGTTATTTTGTTTCTGTGCAGGGTAAATACTGGCTGCTTTATTTTTACACTGCAATTTAGATTGCAGATTGAACACACCGCACCCAAATCTAACTCCCTCTGCACATGTTACATCTGCTTCCCTTGCAGTGCACATGGTTTTGCCCAACTGCTAAAAAATTTCCTGCTGCGATCAACTTGGAATTACCCCCTATGTCCACAAAATGTGGAGAAGATGATGTTCATCAAAATGAATTATAAATTCCTCCGGGAAGACCGTTACCAGCAATTGCCTGCAGAAAGTGCACAGGGACCTGTGATGGTGGATTCCAGTGGGGATGAATTAATACTCTGTGAGGAGGAGGATGTACACACTGAAAGGGGTGAGGAATCAGAGGATAAGGATGAGGTCGACATCTTGCCTCTGTAGAACCAGTTTGTCTAAGGAGAGATTGATTGCTTCTTTTTTGGTGGGGGCCCAAACAAACCAGTCGTTTCAGCCACAGTCGTGTGGCAGACCCTGTTGCTGAAATGATTGGTTTGTTAAAGTGTGCATGTCCTGTTTATACAACATAAGGGTGAGTGGGAGGACCCAAGGATAATTCCATCTCTCACCTCTTTTTCTTCTTTGCATCATGTGCTGTTTGGGTACTAGATTTTTAAAGTGCCATCCTGTCTGACACTGCCGCACAACTCCAGGGGTACTGCCGTATAAGTCCAGGGGTACTGCCGTATAAGTCCAGTCCAGTGGTGCTGTCCTGTGCTGCATCCATCCAGTGGTGGTGTCTTGTGCTACCATAAGTCCAGTGGTATTGTCTTGTGCTATATATTATTTACTTCAAATTAAAGAGTTATATACATTACTTACATTATTATTCAAATAATTTTTACAGGGTTTGCACTATTTGGTGTAGGGGTACACTCGCCTGTGCTGCATATTATTATAATAGCTCCAAATAAAAGGGTTATTATTATCCAAATTAATTTTACATTATTTGCCATGTGTGTGTGTGTGTGGTTTAGGGGTACGCTCTCCTGTGCCACCAATATTGTGCGTGTATTACATCTGGGCAAATTCCAGCACATCGCATGTTGTTTGTGCCACACAATTGTTTGCTTAGTTTAGTCATACAGCTACCTCATTGGTGGCACCATACTACCCCCTAGGATGGATGGCACATCCTCCGGGGGGAATAGAGGTAATGTTGTAATCTATGTGATCCATACTCTGTATAGTACAGGATGACAAATATCCACCTTTTAGTCCAAGATACTCAATCAAACACTATAGGAACATGAACACACTCACGCAAAACATTGCGTGTGAGGGGATACATCTTCACCTATAGGCATGACTAGGCCCACAAAGTGGGAATTTGGAGACACACACTTGTGCAACACACATATGATATGGGTGTATACACACGAAAATGGTGATATGTAACTCCGTACATTCACCATAAGATTTGCACAAACCCACCCCCCCCCTTTCAACATTACATTATTTTACGTTTAACTTATCCAGTACATTATACAAAGCATTCAGGCATATGGACCAGATATTTATTGATTGACATCTATGGTACGAGAAGCAACCAATTGGAAAAGAGGTCATCAATCACCTACAACCAATCACGCTCCCGACATTAGCTTAAATGACATCCAGATCAGCAGGAACGTAATCCTAGAAAAAGGCTTGTAAGCTGAAATGCGTTGGAGACTTGAGATCTGACATACACACAGAATACCCCCCCCCCCCCCCCACGTCAGCACACCCTTCTCCGGCCGGAGAAGGAGAAAGACACAGCTCCGGACCTGTATCGCCCGCTCACGTGACACCACACGTGACGCCGGCACCAGGAAGGAGCAGACGAGACCCCGGAAGCAGCAGAGAGAAGCGGCGCCGGCTACAGAGACGGGAACCGGCGCCTCTGAAAGAACACACGGAGGAAACGAGGAAAGCGGGCACGGAGCTGCAGATACCGGCGGCAGACGTTTCAGTTTGCCCCCGGCGGTAAGTGAGATCTCACAGTCCCACACCCGCTACCCACAGCCAAGGACAACACATATAGTGTGACAGGCGGGACGCCGCAAACTGTTACACTCAGAAAACCAAACAAATAAACAAACTCACCAGAAGCACATAGGCTCACCACACCTATGGTAAAGGTGACCCGCATACAGGGTACACCCGACATTAACCCCAGCAGGGGTCCTTCTGAGAAGGTATACCATTAGGAGGGTATACACATAAAGGGTGGTCTGCAAGACACACCTGATAGTGGTAATTGGACACATTGATCATAAGGGCCTCAACACAGGTGTACCATCTAGGAGGGTACACCCAGAAAGGGTAGTCTGCAGGACACACCTGAAGAGGGTCCATCTAATTTTAATATCCAATAAATATACACAACCCAGTCCATGTCTCACGAGATATCATTGTACCCATAAGATATATTGTGTCATTCCCCACTAGCACATATCAATCCCTCCTTCCCCTCATAATTTTCCTTTCCCCCGCCCGCCACCCAAAGAGCGCGCTGACCTACTTCTTCCAGCTACCTCATTGCACCTCTTTTCATGATGTGCTATTTGGGGCCTAGTTTTTTAAGTGCCATCCTGTCTGCAACTGCAGTGCCACTCTTAGATGGGCCAGGTGTTTGTGCCGCACACTTGTGTCGCTTAGCTTAGTCATACAGCCATCTCATTGCACCTCTTTTACCTCTTTGCATGATGTGCTGTTTGGGGCCTAGTTTTTTAAATCTGCCATCCTGTCTGGCACTGCAGTGCCACTCCTAGATGGGCCAGGTGTTTGTGCCGCACACTTGTGTCGCTTAGCTTAGTCATACAGCCACCTCGGCAGAGGCGTAACTGTGGGAGGCAACGGAGTCAGTTGCTGCCGGGCTCCTGCTCTGTAGGGGGCACCTCTCCTCCCATTCCATGTTCAGCGACACCATTCAATTAAGTTAATTGAAAGCCGCTGCTATCTCTTCCATAGCCAACTCCCCTCCCCTACTAGTCCCTGCACTTTACAAGTCACATCCTCTTTATTATAGAGGCACATTTTAAAAGTGTCAAACCCAGGATTAGTACCCACAACCTATTACACTGGAAGCAGGTACCTTACTGATGGTTCTATTTGCTCCTGTACAGGAAGTATAAGAATTCCAACTATATGAAGTTACTTATGTGACAATTACACGTAACTTCGTATAGTAAGAATTCTTCCGCTACTTATATAGGAGCAAATAGCTCCATTAGTAAAGTGTCTGCTGTCAGTTTAACAGGTCATGAGTTCTAATTCTGGGTATGATACTTGTAAAATAATTGTCAGAAAAGTAATCAGCATTGTTAGTGACTAAGCATATCTATGTACTGTGTGGCTGCATACTAACTAGATCTGCCTAGTTCCAATTGTTTTGAATTTAAAATTCTAAGGAGCTTCATATAATTAGAATTTGCAGCCTTACTACACAGGAGCAAATAGCTTGATTAGTAAGGTATCTGCCTTCCATGTAACAGGTCATGGGTTCTAATCCTGTGTATGACTGCTATAAAATGTGTGATTTAAATAAATGACAAAGAAATGTAACTATATATATACACACACACAAGCACTTTTTTCCACAGAACACTACATATACATACTGTATACATCAGGCATGTCCAAACTGCGGCACTCCAGCTGTTGTGAAACTACATATTCCAGCATGCCCTGTCACAGTTTTTCTGTCAGAGAATGCTAAAGCTGTGTCAGGGCATGCTGTAAAGTGTAGTCTCTCAACAGCTGGAGGGCCGCAGTTTGGACATGCCTGGTATACATGCATACATATATCTATCTGTATATGGGGGAGCACCAATACTTATCTTGCCTCCGGGCAATTGGGATGAAATTACGCCAATGCACCTCGGTGCAACCTTTTTGCCTAAAAACAATATTGTGAGGTGTTCAGTGTTCAGAATAGACTGGAAATGAGTAAAAAATTAATGTTATTGAATTTAATAATAATATAGGATCAAAACTATCCCCAAATTATGTGATTTTAGCTGTTTTTATGATTTTTTTTAAAAATCATCCAGATCCAAAACCAAAACCAAAACACAAAAAGGGTGGTTTGGGCAAAACCAATCCAGATCCAAAACACGGGCATGGAACCAGAACCAAAACCAACACACAAAACATGAAAAGTGCCCGCCGCACATCTCTAATGATAACAGAAGATCACGATTTACCTACATGAAACAAGTGTAGATTAATGCCCTGCTTCAAACATGGGAGGAACATGCGTCATATGGTAGTTTGCATGGACATTACATCTTTCAAACCTGGCCCTACTCGACATTTCCTATCAAGAAAACCTGGGAACCACAGATGCACAACTTGTGGATATTTGGAACCTGGAAACACCTTTGCACACCCGCATTCTGGAAAAATCTTTAAGATCAATAAAGTCCTCACATGCAGCAGCAAGTTCGTGGTCTACATTATTCGCTGCCCGTGCGGTATGTTATATGTTGCCCAAGCATCACGCCAGTTTAACGAAAGGATGGCTGCACATCACTGTGCAATACGTCAAGCTCTGGTGGGCAAGTCATGCGACCAACCAGTGGCAAGACATTTCAAAGACTGTAAACACTCGTTAGCCACACTTCGCTACAAAATGATCGACCAAGCCCCATGTCTGATCCGTGGGGGTGTTCGGAAGAAGAAGTTGCTATGTATGGAAGCAAAATGGATCTTCACCCTGAACACCATTCAACCGATGGGCCTCAACGAATAACTTCCTTTGAATTGCTTTCTCTAAATCTCTCTCTACACTCCACTTGTAGTCTCTGGGCTTGCCACTCTTTTAACTCTTTTAACCTTATTCTCTTAATTTCACTATTAATCTCTATAACAGTCTGTACTGCCTGGAGATTCTATCCTATACTCTGGCTCTATATATAGGTGCTTGGTCCCCTATGGCTTCATGTAGTGTGTCCCACTCTGCTGCCCCATTTGAGCTTTATTAATGTCATTATGTTATCTATATCAGTGCATATTCAGGAGTCCTGTAGATGTGTATTATTATTAGTCTTTTTCTTAGTTTTTAGTTACATTGCTCCTGCTCTCATCTAGAAGCACAGTGGTTTGTTTCCTCACTTCACTATGGCAACCGGAGAGGAGGCAGCTTGTGCAACCGAGTGGGTTGCTTCGTGATGATGTCATCGCGCCGTCCCCGGCCGGATCTCGCCGCAGCATGGGTGCTGCTCTGGGTCTGGGATTCTATTTATGTAAGTGAACTTGTTTGTTTGTGTGTTCTCTGAAGATGGGTTAAATCTGAAACGTTAGAAGCCTGCATCTGTTACTGCAGTGTGTTCTTTCTCTACAAAGTCCCTGTGAGTGCCACCTATCTAGCTACACACACACATATATATATATATATATATATATATATATATATATAAAAAATACTTTTTATTTTTTTTATTTTGGGGGGTGGGGGGTTGTTAAAATAGTCCTTTCAGTTATACACTAATTTTTATTATATTATGTAATTGTCCAGATTGTAGTTAATGTTTTTGATTAATTAAAAAATTACAATTTGATTCTAAGGTAACCATATCTGAATTTATGAGTACCATGCTTACGCAAACAAAAATTTTGTTTTGTCACAGTGACATGTTCAGTGTAAGCACCATTGATGAAATGTCAACAAGATTAGAATGTCAACAGGTGGTCCAATAGAGACTTAGTGATTTACCTGGTGCAGCTATTCTGGTGACTCCAGCAGGGACTTCCAGGTCCAGCAGTGACATTGTGATGACCTCTGGTTGTCTTGTATAGGTTTTGAGGTTGAATATCAATAATCCTAACCCTAATTCTCCCCCTAGTGCCAAACCCTAATATCACCTCCCGTAGCCTAACCCTAACCCTCTCCCTAGTGCCAAACCCTAATATCACCTCCTGTAGCCTAACACTAACCCTCCCACTAGTGCATAACCATAACCCTCCCCTCCTGTAGTTTAATCCTAACCCTCCGTTCCTTACAGAATGTCGATATTTCATATGTCACCACTTCACATGTCCAAATTTCACATATTGACATTGTGAACATGTTGACATACTGAAAATGCGGTCATGTTCAATGTCAATATTTCAACAATGCCATCATAACTGTTGACATTATGGTGCATTCCATCAAAAGTCTACGCAGCACTTTACAATCAGAGGATGATTATTAATTTACTAAATTCCCTGCCTTAGTCAGGGCCTAAATGAGTTGTCAACTCAGTCAAAAATTAGGAATATATTTGCAATATTAGCATTATTTTCTTTAGCAATACATTTTTGCATTTTTGCAACCCTGGTTTTCAATGTCAGTTTATGTTCAGTTCTTCAGTGCTGCAATGTTAATAGAAATCCAAGTTTTACAGCTAATATTGCAAGCACCATCCATGTGGGTGCATACTTTACTCAGGTATTCAGATGGAACATCACTCTAAGTATATTTTGTACTGCAGCATTACATCACTCATTTACAGTGTTTTATCCAGTGCCAAATTAAGGCCCCGATGGGCCTGGAGCTAAAATTTATAAAGGGACTATTGTGTGGCACCGCAGGGAATATGACCGGCATGGTGGGGGTGTGCATACTGATATTGTGGTGTGGTCTGTTCTGTGGGGTGTGGCTACCACCATGGTGGGCATAGCTACTCACCTTCCTTCACCAACCTCAATCTACCTCCCCTCTTTGCTTATATGAGGCATACACCACCTGTTATATTACTAACCACTGAACAACCCCCCCCACCCCACCACAAACTATGGTTTATTAATAAAATTTATGTTATTGAGGTTAGTTATAGTCTAGGAACCTAAAAAAGAAAAAACTAATTATGTGATGTTAGTTTTTCTGATGACTTTTGGAAAAAAGCCCAAAAGCAAAACGGGATGATGAATTAGAACTAGAATCACCAAAAATGGTTCGTGCACACCTCTAATCCATACATACTGTATAAACACACACACACACACACACACACACACACACATAGATATATATATTTACAGTGTATATTTACTAAATATATAGTCAAATGCAGTCCGACACTCCTCAATATTTTAACAACATGCTCCGGTGCCTGTCCAATGAATCAATAGCATATGGAAATGGTAGCATCACTCAAAATCTCTCAAATCATGCAGAAGTAAAAACAAACAGTCTTTTCTATTGCCAACATATCAGTTAGTCCCTTTTATAAAGACATGTCTCATTAAAGGCGTATTTATCTGCAATTACACAATGTGGCTGCATCTGCAGCTTGCTTGTATAGTATGAAATTCCGAATCAGCCCCTGTAAGTGCAGCTCTGTTGGACAATACAGACAACTGGAAACAGTACAAACATCTAGATTATTGATGCAGATTCTAGAACAACTTCTCAATTCACAGTATAATATTTTTTTACCAAGTGCATAATAGGCTAATGTAGATTTGCCTTAAACTGGGTACACACTGAGCAAAATGTTGTCTGATCTGGCAGATCGGATAGACATACCACTCAGATCAGTGCATATTGGGAAGTGTGTATTCCCAATATGCGGGTGCCTGTGGTCGCTAATGACATTGTCAGGTTTATTGTGCTGCACATAAAACCTGATAATAACCCTAACAACACCATGTATGCTAATAAAAGAAGGAATAGTGATTATTCAGTCCTTCATTAACATCTCTCAATGTGTACCCAGGTTCCAAAATGTTAACACATGGTTAGAAATACCATAGGCAGATTAAAGTTCAACAGGGTAATCAGAGTCCTAGGGATCATAGTAGTATGTATAATGGGAGCAAACCCTGCACCCATATTATATTTACCATCAGGGATGGACTGGGGATGGTTCACAGGCCTGGCATGTCAGTTTGTGAGTGTGTCGGACAAGGGTGGAGCGGCAACGACTTAAGGTGGCGTGACACGAGTCATGGCCTTGTGGCATGCTCCCATCTATCTATGTACTAGCCACAGCTGGATGGAGAAGTGGGCAAACAGAAAGCCAGAAGACTGCACTACATGTGGTCAGCCTTTCTCTGTTTGTGGTGGGACCAGGTCTACATTCAATTGACCGTTTCAGCATTTGTCAAAAGTGCCAGATAGCTAGTCTGGCTCAGATTACCATTTGTCAGCAAGTGGATCACCCATCTTCTGAGGTACCATCTTCTCAGTTACAGCTTCGGTACTGGGCAGTTAAATCGAAGACTCTGGCGCTGTACTAGAGTCTTTGCTCTTTTGTGCATATGCAATATCTTTATGAATATCACTGGGAAGATGGCACCGAGGAGGAGGAGGGGCCCACTCACCAGTGCAAGGTAAGATACGGGGCTTAGGGATGCTCAAAAGAAGGAAAATAAAGCACACAGGGATCCCCCTGCTAGGTGTGCAGAATCAAACAATGAAATATGATGTGTGTATTCTGGCGCGGTTTAAAGTGTCAGCCCAATTTCACTCCTCTAGTGGTCTACCCAATCTTAAACCACACACAGTAATAGGAAATACAAGTCGTTTGAGGGGAAATCAAAGGCGATACTAAATAATTAAAACAAGGTAGAAGAAATAATTTGATATACATCACATAAAATCTCAACGGACTGGTGATATTTGAATTTCTTTGACATCCAATATAGGTAATAGTTCTTTTTTTCAATTCAAATCGATCTCCAACGCGAAATTCATAGGAGACAAAAATGGGAAAGAGGCATACAATGTGTAATATTGTTTGTCATCCGACAATATAAACAACTAACTAACTAGACTAACAAAGGTGAATTCCGGACTAACACCTAGGTTACACCCGTGTACTATACCTTCACAATTTGGATGGCAACAGGAGGATGCTGTAAAAACACGTATAAATCACTGTCTGGGAGCACCGCACCAGGTGTTAGTCCGGAATTCACCTTTGTTAGTCTCATTTCATCTGACCCACCTTATGTGTACATACCTTGTGATGGTAATATATAAGGAGAACAAGTTTTTTATATAGAAATTTTTTTAACTGTGCAACAATAAACAAACCTTTTTTTTGGAAAGAAACGGCTGTCTTCATATCTATTCTAAAGAAACCGTTACGTGAGGATACCCACACTCCAAGAAAGTGAGTGTGGTACGTTCAAATTGAACAAACCTTTATTTTGTAGTGTTGTCCTCTACTTTTAAAGATACCTTGATATGTATGTTTCCACACTATTCTAAGTGAGTTTTGGTACGTTCATCTTCTAATGAAAAGGTGGTGAGGAACTATCCCTTTCTCAACTATCAAGAAATTCACCATATAGGGTTCTTTTCTCTTTGGAGAAGTCACAGGACTTGTTTATATTGTCGGATGACAAACAATATTACACATTGTATGCCTCTTTCCCATTTTTGTCTCCTATGAATTTCGCATTGGAGATCGATTTGAATTGAAAAAAAGAACTATTACCTATATTGGATGTCAAAGAAATTCAAATATCACCAGTCCGTTGAGATTTTATGTGATGTATATCTAATTATTTCTTCTACCTTGTTTTAATTATTTAGTATCGCCTTTGATTTCCCCTCAAACGACTTGTATTTCCTAGAATCAAACAATGAGTTTAGTTAACCTGAATTCTCTATGTTTTAAACAAGACTCTGATTCCATCTAATAAATATTGTATTATTCAGCCAATCAAACCTATGGGCTCCATCCCTGTGTATAATGACTCATGTGCTGGGATGTAATGAAGTTTGGTGGCCATGTAAAATGCAGGCCAAATGCTGACTTTTTTTTAAAGGGGCAATCATGTACAAGGCTAAACCATTACTTGTACATTATTGCCCCTTTAAAAAAAGTCTGAGTTTGAACTCGGACTTCATTACATCTCACACCTAGTTTTCACTCCAAAGAAATCAAACTATCTGAAATCTTCAAAATGTAAAAAAATGTTTGTTTTACTGTAGCCTGGATTGTTGGCACGTGATAAGCTTTTCAACATTTAAAGAGTCAACCCAGTTGCCCTCTGCTTACACCATCTTTGCATCAAACAAGCAATATATTACATTATTTTCTTTTTCAAGCTGTCTAAGATATTCTCTCTGACATATATAAAGCCAATTTCAGAAGAAATATTAATTCTTCCCGGCTTTCCCGTATTTATATCACATTGCAGGATGCTGTGCCAGAATGAGTCAAGCATTGTAAATGTCAGTTTTGGTTTCATCAAGCATGTTGAAGGGATAGATATATTGAACAGAGTATCTCTATATGATTTATCAAATCACTGTCATACTGGGTATTAAGAGAGTGGTACTTGTTAGACTGGAAGACAATTGTGTCAGAATTGTCGTAGGAAGAAAATAATTTGTTATTTTACTGATTTTGAAGGTATAGCAATAAAACCATTAATATATTTAGCTGCTACAGTATTTCATCACAAAGAGTGAACAGTAATATTACAGTAACTGTATCAATCAGACTATCCATTCCATACTGCAGGATTCATTGCTCTACTGCACCATAAATATTCTTACTTGCAAAGAAGCAGCTCAAGTGAAATGATATACTCTCTCCAGCAAAATCTCAATCTTCTTGGTTATAGGAAAGTGATAAATGTACAACATAAGGTCACCTTGATATATAACAATGCATTCAGCCATGAGTCAGTAAAACAGTAATTACTAAGTACATATGTAATGATTGCAGTGCTTGATAATGTTATTTTATCATATTATATTGTCTTTAGCTGAATATTTAAGGCAAGCAATCTACTCCATAGATTGCAGTAAAAAATGGCATGGATGTTATACTATATTTATTTTTGTAATATACAGCATGTGGGTTTTTGAGACACATTTTCTTTACAGTTTTGTATTAACTGTACACTTGGTGCTCCTGCCACTTCCTCTTTGGATCCTGTATTCTGAAAGGATTTAGTGATGTTCACCGGACATTTTTCGGGTTTTGTGTTTTGGTTTTGGATTCGGTTCCGCGGCCGTGTTTTGGGTTCGGACGCGTTTTGGCAAAACCTCCCTGAAATTTTTTTGTCGGATTCGGGTGTGTTTTGGATTCGTTTTTTTTTTTACAAAAAAACCCTCCAAAACAGCTTAAATCATAGAATTTGGGGGTCATTTTGATCCCATAGTATTTTTAACCTCAATAACACTCATTTTCAGTCTATTCTGAACACCTCACACCTCACAATATTATTTTTAGTCCTAAAATTTGCACCGAGGTCAATGGATGGCTAAGCTAAGCGACACAAGTGGCCGACACAAACACCTGGCCCATCTAGGAGTGGCACTGCAGTGTCAGGCAGGATGACACTTCAAAAAATAGTCCCCAAACAGCACATGATGCAAAGAAAAAAAAGAGGCGCAATGAGGTAGCTGTGTGACTAAGCTAAGCGACACAAGTGGCCGACACAAACACCTGGCCCATCTAGGAGTGGCATTGCAGTGTCAGACAGGATGGCAGATTAAAAAAATTGTCCCCAAACAGCACATGATGCAAAGAAAAAAAGAGGCGCAATGAGGTAGCTGTGTGACTAAGCTAAGCGACCCAAGTGGCCGACACAAACACCTGGCCCATCTAGGAGTGGCACTGCAGTGTCAGGCAGGATGGCACTTCAAAAAAATTGTCCCCAAACAGCACATGATGCAAAGAAAAATGAAAGAAAAAAGAGGTGCAAGATGGAATTGTCCTTGGGCCCTCCCACCCACCCTTATGTTGTATAAACAGGACATGCACACTTTAACGAACCCATCATTTCAGCGACAGGGTCTGCCACACGACTGTGACTGAAATGACTGTTTGGTTTGGGCCCCCACCAAAAAAAGAAGCAATCAATCTCTCCTTGCACAAACTGGCTCTACAGAGGCAAGATGTCCACCTCATCATCATCCTCCGATTCCTCACCCCTTTCACTGTGTACATCCCCCTCCTCACAGATTATTAATTCGTCCCCACTGGAATCCACCATCTCAGGTCCCTGTGTACTTTCTGGAGGCAATTGCTGCTGGTGAATGTCTCCACGGAGGAATTGATTATAATTAATTTTGATGAACATCATCTTCTCCACATTTTCTGGAAGTAACCTCCTACGCCGATTGCTGACAAGGTGAGCGGCTGCACTAAACACTCTTTCGGAGTACACACTGGAGGGAGGGCAATTTAGGTAGAATAAAGCCAGTTTGTGCAAGGGCCTCCAAATTGCCTCTTTTTCCTGCCAGTATACGTACGGACTGTCTGACGTGCCTACTTGGAAGCGGTCACTCATATAATCCTCCACCATTCTTTCAATGGTGAGAGAATCATATGCAGTGACAGTAGACGACATGTCAGTAATCGTTGGCAGGTCCTTCAGTCCGGACCAGATGTCAGCACTCGCTCCAGACTGCCCTGCATCACCGCCAGCGGGTGGGCTCGGAATTCTTAGCCTTTTCCTCGCACCCCCAGTTGCAGGAGAATGTGAAGGAAGAGATGTTGACGGGTCACATTCCGCTTGACTTGACAATTTTCTCACAGTAGGTCTTTGAACCTCTGCAGACTTGTGTCTGCCGGAAAGAGAGATACAACGTAGGTTTTAAATCTAGGATCGAGCACGGTGGCCAAAATGTAGTGCTCTGATTTCAACAGATTGACCACCCGTGAATCCTGGTTAAGCGAATTAAGGGCTCCATCCACAAGTCCCACATGCCTAGCGGAATCACTCTGTTTTAGCTCCTCCTTCAATGTCTCCAGCTTCTTCTGCAAAAGCCTGATGAGGGGAATGACCTGACTCAGGCTGGCAGTGTCTGAACTGACTTCACGTGTGGCAAGTTCAAAGGGTTAAAGAACCTTGCACAACGTTGAAATCATTCTCCACTGCGCTTGAGTCAGGTGCATTCCCCCTCCTTTGCCTATATCGTGGGCAGATGTATAGGCTTGAATGGCCTTTTGCTGCTCCTCCATTCTCTGAAGCATATAGTGGGTTGAATTCCACCTCGTTACCACCTCTTGCTTCAGATGATGGCAGGGCAGGTTCAGGAATGTTTGGTGGTGCTCCAGTCTTCGGCACGCGGTGGCTGAATGCCGAAAGTGGCCCGCAATTCTTTGGGCCACCGACAGCATCTCTTGCACGCCCCTGTCGTTTTTTCAATAATTCTGCACCACCAAATTCAATGTATGTGCAAAACATGGGACGTGCTGGAATTTGCCCAGATGTAATGCACGCACAATATTGCTGGCATTGTCCGATGTCACAAATCCCCAGGAGAGTCCAATTGGGGTAAGCCATTCAGCGATGATGTTCCTCAGTTTCCGTAAGAGGTTGTCAGCTGTGTGCCTCTTATGGAAAGCGGTGATACAAAGCGTAGCCTGCCTAGGAACGAGTTGGCGTTTGCGAGATGCTGCTACTGGTGCCGCCGCTGCTGTTCATGCTGCGGGAGGCAATACATCTACCCAGTGGGCTGTCACAGTCATATAGTCCTGAGTCTGCCCTGCTCCACTTGTCCACATGTCCGTGGTTAAGTGGACATTGGGTACAACTGCATTTTGTAGGACACTGGTGACTCTTTTTCTGAGGTCTGTGTACATTTTCGGTATCGCCTGCCTAGAGAAATGGAACCTAGATGGTATTTGGTACCGGGGACACAGTTCCTCAATCAAGTCTCTAGTTGGCTCTGAATTAACAGTGGATACCAGAACCACGTTTCTCACCGCCCAGGCTGCCAAGGCCTGAGTTATCTGCTTTGCAGCAGGATGACTGCTGTGATATTTCATCTTCCTCGCAAAGGACTGTTGGACAGTCAATTGCTTACTGGAAGTAGTACAAGTGGTCTTCCGACTTCCCCTCTGGGATGACGATCGACTCCCAGCAGCAACAACAGCAGCGCCAGCAGCAGTAGGCGTTACACTCAAGGTTGCATCGGCGGAATCCCAGGCAGGAGAGGACTCTTCAGACTTGCAAGTGACATGGCCTGCAGGACTATTGGCTTTCCTGTGTAAGGAGGAAACTGACACTGAGGGAGTTGGTGGTGTGGTTTGCAGGATCTTGGTTACAAGAGGAAGGGATTTAGTGGTCAGTGGACTCCTTCCGCTGTCACCCAAAGTTTTTGAACTTGTCACTGACTTCTGATGAATGCGGTCCAGGTGACGTATAAGGGAGGATGTTCCTAGGTGGTTAACATCCTTACCCCTACTTATTACAGCTTGACAAAGGCAACACACGGCTTGACAACTGTTGTCCGCATTTGTGTTGAAATAATTCCACACCGAAGAGCTGATTTTTTTTGTATTTTGACCAGGCATGTCAATGGCCATATTCATCCCACGGACAACAGGTGTCTCCCCGGGTGCCTGACTTAAACAAACCACCTCACCATCAGAATCCTCCTTGTCAATTTCCTCCCCAGCACCAGCAACACCCATATCCTCATCCTGGTGTACTTCAACAGTGACATCTTCAATTTGACTATCAGGAACTGGACTGCGGGTGCTCCTTCCAGCACTTGCAGGGGGCATGAAAATGGTGGAAGGCGCAAGCTCTTCCCGTCCAGTGTTGGGAAGGTCAAGCATCGCAACTGACACAATTGGACTCTCCTTGGGGATTTGTGATTTAGAAGAACGCACAGTTCTTTGCTATGCTTTTGCCAGCTTAAGTCTTTTCATTTTTCTAGCGAGAGGATGAGTGCTTCCATCCTCATGAGAATCTGAACCACTAGCCATGAACATAGGCCAGGGCCTCAGCCGTTCCTTGCCACTCCGTGTCGTAAATGGCATATTGGCAAGTTTACGCTTCTCCTCAGATGCTTTCAATTTTGATTTTTGGGTCATTTTACTGAACTTTTGTTCTTTGGATTTTACATGCTCTCTACTATGACATTGGGCATCGGCCTTGGCAGACGACGTTGATGGCATTTCATCATCTCGGCCATGACTAGTGGCAGCAGCTTCAGCACGAGGTGGAAGTGGATCTTGATCCTTCCCTATTTTAACCTCCACATTTTTGTTCTCCATTTTTTAATGTGTGGAATTATATGCCAGTATCAATAGCAATGGCCTACTACTATAAATACTGCGCACAACTGAAATGCACCACAGGTATGGATGGATAGTATACTTGACGACACAGAGGTAGGTACAGCAGTGGCCTACTGTACCGTACTGCTATATATTATATACTGGTGGTCAGCAAACTGTGCAAAAATTAAATGCACCACAGGTATGGATGGATAGTATACTTGACGACACAGAGGTAGGTACAGCAGTGGCCTACTGTACCGTACTGCTATATATTATATACTGGTGGTCAGCAAACTGTGCAAAAATGAAATGCACCACAGGTATGGATGGATAGTATACTTGACGACAGAGAGGTAGGTACAGCAGTGGCCTACTGTACCGTACTGCTATATATTATATACTGGTGGTCAGGAAACTGTGCAAAAATGAAATGCACCACAGGTATGGATGGATAGTATACTTGACGACACAGAGGTAGGTACAGCAGTGGCCTACTGTACTGTACTGCTATATATTATATACTGGTGGTCAGCAAACTGTGCAAAACTGAAATGCACCACAGGTATGGATGGATAGTATACTTGACGACACAGAGGTAGGTACAGCAGTGGCCTACTGTACCGTACTGTTATATATATTATATACTGGTGGTCAGCAAACTGTGCAAAACTGAAATGCACCACAGGTATGGATTGATAGTATACTTGACGACACAGAGGTAGGTACAGCAGTGGCCTACTGTACCGTACTGCTATATATTATATACTGGTGGTCAGCAAACTGTGCAAAAATGAAATGCACCACAGGTATGGATGGATAGTATACTTGACGACACAGAGGTAGGTACAGCAGTGGCCTACTGTACCGTAATGCTATATATTATATACTGGTGGTCAGCAAACTGTGCAAAACTGAAATGCACCACAGGTATGGATGGATAGTATACTTGACGACACAGAGGTAGGTACAGCAGTGGCCTTCTGTACCATACTCCTATATATTATATACTGGTGGTCAGCAAAATTATGTACTGTACTCCTACTATATACTGTCTACAATGCAGCACAGATATGGAGTGTTTTTCAGGCAGACAACGTATACTGGTGGTCACTGGTCAGCAAAACTCTGCACTGTACTCCTCCTATATAATATTATACTGGTGGTCCCCAGTCCCCACAATAAAGCAGCACACTGAGCACAGATATGGAGTGTTTTTCAGGCAGACAACGTATACTGGTGGTCACTGTCAGCAAAACTCTGCACTGTACTCCTGCTATATAATACAGCTGCTCCCCAGTCCCCACAATTAAGCAGTGTGAGCACAGATATATGCAGCACACTGAGCACAGATAAGGAGCATTTTTTTTCAGGCAGAGAACGGATAAAACTGGTGGTCACTTATCAGCAAAACTCTGCACTGTTCTCCTCCTATATTATACAGCTGCTCCCCAGTCCTCCACACAATTAAGCAATAAAGCACAATCAAGTTCAACAATAAATGGAGAGGACGCCAGCCACATCCTCTCCCTAACATTTCCAATGCACGAGTGAAAATGGCGACGACGCGCGGCTGCTTATTTAGAATCCGAATCTCTCGAGAATCCGACAGCAGGATGATGACGTCCGGGCGCGCTCGGGTTAACCGAGCCATACGGGAGAATCCGAGTATGCCTCGGACCCGTGTAAAATGGGTGAAGTTCGGGTGGGTTCGGTTTCCGAGGAACCAAACCCGCTCATCACTAATGGGATTGAGGCATATTACTGTCTTATTTTTTCCCACCCTCTTAATTAGAAATGAACATTTTAGTTTTGCTGAAAACAGATCACACCCGAACTTTCAGGTTTACGAGTAGAACCGTGTCCCAACTTTGGTCACTTTGGGGCAGTGGCATCACAAGGGGGGTGTGGCCCATACCTGTGTCACCCACCGAGGGGTGACACCAAGATGCCGGGTCATGCTTAGTGACAGGAGCCGAATGCTGCACTGTAACATTATGTGCAGAACTTGGCTCCTGTCACTGTGTAGGAGCTGGCACTGCAGCCACGGCACTCCCTGAGGGGCATCCCCACCTCCCAAACCCCCAGAATGATGAAAAATGGGGGTTGGGACACGACGCCCCTCTCCCTTACATGAAGCCTCGTCCGTTCCCTGCGAAGCCCCATCCCTTCCCCACAAAGCTCTGCCTTCTTCACCGAAGCCGCACCGGGTGTCCTCATAGTAAGTGATGCCTCTGCTTTGTGGTTCCAAATTCAACTGAGTCCAAGCTCAGGTCATCCTGCCAAGTTCAGATGTCGGATCTAAAATCCTAACCATGCATGTTTTGGATTGCTGTTAAGTAACTCTCTTGTGATTTCAGGTATCATTTCACATGGGAAATGACTGGAAATTAATGTTGTTTATATTAATAATACTGTATGATTAAAGAAGGGGTATATCAATTTACATGATTTTAGCTTTTATCAATGTTTAAAGAAACCCAGATCCAAAAGAAAAAGAAAAACACTTGACTGTTTTTAACCAAAACCAAATAAAATGATAAAATCATGTAATTTTCACACATTTTTTAAATCATACATTAATATTTATATGTCATGACCAACCTCAAGATGGACCATATAAAAGGAAGACAATACAAATAGTGAAACTCTGTGATATAATTATGATTAGCACATAACTTTCAAATGTGATGGTGGTGTTAGCAATCTGCCCCACCTTTTGGACTGACCCACCTTTGGAGCTGCTACTAGATTGGGTGCAACAGTTTTATTTCCCATATGGCTTGGATTGACTCAAAACATACATCTTTGCCTGTATCCATAATCAGCAAGTGATACTATGTGACTCCACTACAATAGCTCACAGTACCTCATGTATATTTGCCTGTTATCTGCAAATAATTGCTCCATTGCTCTGCAGTGAGATCACCTCCTAATACACAACCAGCACACCGCTCAGGATGAAGAGGCTGGAAGAGCCAGCCTGCTGCTGGGATCCAGTCTCCTTCCCGGGCTCTACGATCTTTTTGTATTAAGGTACTGAGCAATTTTGATGGATGTTCATTTAAGAAGTGAATGAGATATTTGGATAGATTTACTAATAGACAGTTTTTCAAAACCTCCAATCATTTGCAGCTTTGACCAGGAATCAATGCTTGTTAGCATTATTGTTTCTGTGTTCAACTGAAATTTGCTTTTGTGAATAGTTAACTAATTAAATTAGTTATTAATACTTAAATGGTTATTAGTATGTTTTCCTCCCTATAAAAGCCTCAATGCTACCAGAGGTTAAAAAAAAAAAAGTACTGTAGCCCCACCTTTTTCAATGGTGGTCAAGCGCCAGTAGAATAAAATAATTATTTCCACAGATAAGCAGCGCAGAAGTACTGTAGGAGTGTGCAAGTGGTGTCACCATCCAGAGAGTAGGGCCCCATAGTAACTGTATTTGGCTTGCCAGCTGCCTGGAGCCATCAGCATCATTTTTTAATGTTTTTTTTTCTATTCATTTGGAACACTTCAAAAAAATAAGAAATAATATTTCGTATGGACTGAGGAGATGAATTCATACTGATGTGCAGCTAGATGTGACAGTGAATGCAAGCTTAGCAGGCTGGTGCGCGTTTATTTACAAGCGCCACCATGCCCTGACAACCATTAACAGTCTTAGCCATACTGGCACTATTAGTGTCAGATGTTAGAGGAATCAATGGCTGTAAGGTCTTTCTTGGACTGCTAGGTACACAATATGTTTTTTTTTAAAATACATTTTTAACTGCTCAAGAGGCTGCAGTGTTAACCATCCTTAGTTTGATTTGCCCTGCAAGGTTTCTTTCTAAGCAAATTCTGGCCCATGTTGAAAGGACTGAGGCTGGATTCACAATATGACATGTAGACCTTGTACTGGATATCATTGTCCTAGAGGTACAGCCCAGCACTTCCCAACACTTCCCAACATAACCTACTGCTTCTTGTCCCTTATGTATCTAATCATATTTACACTGCACTTTGTATCTCTTTTGCCAATCAATATGCAAAAATAGTTACAAAAAATAACTCACCACAATTTACTAATAATATATCACAGAAGCAGCTACCATTAATAATAAAGATGCATAAATTACTGTATAAGTAATTTAGACTGTAAGGGCTCAATTCAGGGAGGTGCAACTATGTTATGCCTGTAACTTTGGCAATATACCACACTTACCGTACCACCAGACAATTTTTGTTTGCAGCCCCACAGGGCTGTTTATGAAAATCCATGAGTCTGGAGAGATTGGACAATAAAGGGATGAATTCCATTAGTGTTGCAGGCATTTCTACTTCATTACATTGGCAACTCGCCCCTCTCGCTCCTACTTGAACTGAGCCCTGTGTGTACTTGGACAGGATCTGATGTGATTTAATAAACATTCTCTTTAATCATTTGCCAGGCATAGTTGCATGTTATCACCACAGACAGGTGGACTCTGCTCCTCTCCAGACTTCCAACTGACTTCTTATGTGCATGAGAGAAAATTCTTTCCTCTTTAGCGAGGGGCCGGGCTGTGAGGTTATTGATTTGTGATGGACGACATGATGTGTAGTTTCTGAACAAATTTTCTAAGTGCTGCAAAAGTACTTGGGATAGAACTGAACTTCTAGTCTCTATGTACTGGATCAATGATCATTGTAGGGCACACTCATAGCGGGCTGATGTGTGAGTATTAGCCACTCCGAGTGCTGCCTCCTGCTCAGATAGAATGATTGTCCCCCTTCGAGTGGCCTGTCACATGCTCCACTGCGCTCCTCATATATTTGAGGGGGAGCATGGGGTAGCTAACAAGGGGATCTGTTATCAATAGGGGGAGGAGGTGTTGTCAACTTGGGATTTTTGACTGGTGGTTCCAGTGTGGGTGGAGGAGTTATACTCCTGGGGGTATCAATACCTATAGGAATATATGGGGGAATACTATCTGGGGGAATTAACAATCACATGTGAGGGGAGGATGCTACTGGGGTGTCAATTGTTACAGTGTATTCTATACAAAATAAGTTAAATAAAATGTTCAAGGATTCAGGGATCATGCTAGAAAGACCCTCTAGACATGCTGGCAAGGTGGCACCAGAAATCCAGTCCGGACATTTCTTGCAAAAAAATATTACTAAATGTGATTTTAAAAAGATATGATCTACATAATTAATACATTTAAAAAAAACATCACTTTCTGAAACATTTAAAAAAATATATATAATCACCAGTTATGTGTTTAAACACTTCGTAATAAATTCATGTTATATAAACTTAACAATAACTAAAAAACAGCATACATTATAAAATAAGAAATTGTAGATGACTGCTAGAAAGTGGGTAGAACACAAATATGAGCAAATTGACAATTCACTAACAAAGCAAAAAATTGGGCATGCAGAATTCATTGTGTTTCTCACACCTTTAACGATAAACATTGTTTCGGAAAAGTGAAAATTATTTGCTTAGCTTTAATTCTATGAATCTTCTTATATAATGCACTCTTCTGCATGCTATGTAAATTCTTATATAAAAATAGTACTGTATTGTGTATTGCAGTGTACAATAAAAGGATAATATGACCAAGTCCACTTGTTATGATTAATTAGGAAGTAAATTATGTTACCTCTCTTTAAACTGCAAAGTAGATGATAAATCTGTCTTTGTCTTAAAATGTAAAATAATTGCTTCAAATACTCTCTATTTAGATATCCTGAAATATATGAAAAAGAAAGATGGAAAAATATAGGGTGCACCATTTTATAAATGTTCAGAGTGATGTCTTTAGAATTCTCATGCTTTAGAGGTATAAATTAAATGTTGGACAATCTTGCACTGTTGTCTTACAGTTGTTGTGTGATCAACGTAGAATGGTAATGTTGAACTGGATCTTTGATGTAGCTTCAAGTAGAAATTGAAAGGGACACAGTTCTGCTTCCTACATGCATACAGTTACATACAGTTAGTGTGTTAGTTACATACTGTTATGGTTAAATACCATTTTTCAAACATATGATACCTTTGTAAAGAATGATTTTAAACTTAACTTCTTTCTGTTGGGCTACCGCTTCTGACAATCTAACACCCTTGTCATAGGGTGGTTGCAATTGCAACAATGTAGTGCTGTGAATCAGCTTATGTTCCAGATGTAGTGTTGGCTCTCTTATATCTCAGATGTTCTAAGAAAGAATGAGAGGGCAAATCCACATAGTGCACATCAGTTGGCACAGGTATCTTAAATGCTTCCAGTAGATCTGTTTGTACAGTATTATACTCACTCTCTATAAGTGATAACAGCATTTTGGACATTCATGTAAAAGCCTGATGTATGTCAGTTTGTAGGATTCAATATAATGAGAATAACCACAGGGGGGCGAATGTACAAAAGTAATTTAACATATTAACCATAAATCTAACATAAATAACTGCTGCCTAGTAGTACATTAAAAATTGATTTGTTAATAAAAGAAAGTTATTACAGGTTGAGTATCCCATATCCAAATATTCCGAAATAAAGACTATTCCAATACAGAATTTTTTGAGTGAAAGTAAGATAGTGAAACTTTTGTTTTCTGATGGCTCAATGTACACAAACTTTGTTTAATGCACAAAGGTGGTCATTCCGAGTTGATAGCTCGCTAGCAGTTTTTAGCAGCCGTGCAAACGCTATGCCACCGCCCACTGGGAGTGTATTTTAGCTTAGAAAAAGTGCGAATTAATGGATCGCAGAGCGGCTACAAAATATTTTTGTGTAGTTTCAGAGTAGCTCAAAACCTACTCAGTGCTTGCGATCACTTCAGACCATTCTGTTCCGGATTTGATGTCACAAGCCCGCCCAACGTTCAGCAAGCCACGCCTGCATAACCCCAGCCACGCCTGCATTTTTCTCTGGCACGCCTGCATTTTTTCCGCACGCTCCCTGATAACGGTCAGTTGCCACCCAGAAGCGCCCACTTCATGTCAATCACTGCGGCAAGCAGTGCGACTGAAATACATCGCTAGACCCTGTGCAAATCTACATCGTTCATTGTACCCGTACAACAGGGGTGCATACGCATGCATACGCATGCGCAGTGTCGAAGTCAAATATATTACATAGAGAGAACATACAGACTCCACACATTATGAGTCGCTAAGCTTGCAAATACGCACAGCAAGCACAGCAATATATGGCAACATACGCATTTACACAGACATGCCACAGAGATAGATTCGACACATATTTCATACAGCACATAATTTGAACATATCAAGCGCCAGACATCATAATGTTTTAAATGTATTTAATGGAGTAATGTCATGTATGTGTATTATTGGAATGAAGCAAGATAGACATGTCGTGTTTGGTATTAAAGCAACCAGATTAATGTGTGTATTAATTTGATGCCTGTTATTAAGTTGTAGCTCATTGCAACAAGTAGATAGGATTAAATGTATGAAAGCTAAAGTCACTCTTATTAGAACAATGGATTTCCTGGAAGACAGCATGATTGTAGCCTAGAGCCAGTGGCTATCTCCTGTAATTTGTCCATCAAGGCTGAACCTTGTTTGCATATGAACTCATCATGAATGAGAAAGTTCCCTCCCCTAGACTAGATGTGTGCACTCCCCTAAAATACATAGTATATAGGTGATCACACACACAGAGCCGGCTGCTTCTTTCCTGTTTGTCCCAGATGATGATGGAGATGCTGTCTGTCCAGTGCATGCATGATTTTACAGAGAGAGAAAGAGTGATATGGAGGGGAGACTTTATATGAGAAAAATATGGTGATGTATTTGCTGGCTGTGGCTGTATTTTGAATTAGATTGTAATAACTGCTTACTGTATAAATTGTAATCATCTACCTATATATATACTGTACATGTGATATATTGTATACATATCCTTTTAATATTAATTATATACATCAATGAGCTTTGGAACTCAGACAATGTGTGCGTGTATTGTTTTCTCTTAAGGGATGTAGTGTTTTGAGACATACAGCACACTTTTATCGTATTTGGTAATAAGATGCGCCTGGAGTCTGCAGTATATATTAGAGCGGACATTTTAAATATTTGTTAGATAGCAATTTGGCATTTACAGATGGGGCTGCGTCTGCGATATCACGGTCTTAATGATGCACTGTACATTACAAACGCGATGCTGTGGTCAATCAGCTAACAGTGAACGCATCGTGATGCTGAGAAATCACATCCGTGTGTTCTGTTGTGTTATTAGTAAGGCGCTGATATGAAATTCAAGGGACAGTGTGTTTCTCATAATATTTAAAATGCTAAAATTTATTTTTATAGTTGCAAAACAAAGTTCAAATAAGTCATATTGTGTTTGATTCAGATTGGATTGTTTATCTGTTAAATAGATTTAAAAGTACATTTAAAAATTGCTGCATATCCATGTTAGCTGTGTTAGCATGCTGAGAAATTGTGTATATTTTTAAACTCAGGCCTAAAGTAACATTGGTGCCTGTATAGAGTGTGATTTCTTTATTACAAAGGAGCTGCATGGTCTGTCCTCCATTTTGGACTAACCACATGGCCTATCCACCATCTTGTGTAAACCTCATGGATGTTGAAGTGGGAGGAGCAGTGGCCATTTTAGGAAGGTCACTTTCTAAATAGCTGATTTTCAGTCTGTTCAGAACAATCAGTTTCCTTTGTCACAGTTTCCATATATCTACATTCATAGCACCATTTATGAGTTACCAATGAATTTATTTAACCCATGCCATAATCAATTACAAATAGTTTCAATTGGGCCTAGTGAGAGTAAATGGTGAGATAAGTGAATAAGTGAATTTTTTTCTCCTTCTTGTCTGTATGCAATAACCTTACGTCAAGTGGGGGGTTGCACACAGATAGAAAAGGAAAGGGAAATTGTTTTTTTTTCTTTCTTTTCTTCCAATACTTGTGGAGTATAGGCATTGAAATGCAAATTAACCTGTGTAACTACTTGTTTTTAAATTGTGAAAAGCAAATATCTTTGATATGCAAATTAGAGGCAGTGAAGAGGTGAGGTGTCTCATAGGAGGCCAGTAAATGATATATATATATATATATATATATATATATAATATTATTATAATTATGTGTATATGTATATCAGTTTATGTTCTGCAAGATGGCTATCCAATCTGAATCATATCATTTAAATGATAGATTATTGCAGTCATTATAGATCTGTGTGAAATCGGATACATTTGTTTGCTATATAGATAAATTCGAATTAATATGTTAAGGGAGTAATTATAAAGACACAAAACACAGTTCTGGCCTGGTTGTAAAGTTTTACACAGAACAAGTGTGGGTTGTGTTTGTGGGCAATAATAGTTTGTATAGCTCACATTTATAGAGATTGTGTGGATTGTATTATTGCGGACGCACATTTTGTACACGTGGGCCGGACAAAGTACAGGACCGCGCACGTGGCGTAAAAGGCACGCACGGTCGCATGTTTACGCAAGGTTGCGTAGGAGTGTGGACATTAAGTACAAATCACACGATAGTTTAAAAGGTGGGATAGTATACCGATTTCAAAAGCAGATTAGTGTAAGACTTTTGTCACTACTGTAAGTGCCTCTGGGGTAAAGCTGCCAATCAGAAAGAGTGGAAATTTTCTGTACAGAAAAATGCTGTGTATTTGTGTGAGCTGAAATTTAGAGTGAGTGTATTGAACTCCGTGAACCCCGTGAATTCGGGATTCCGTCGTTGGTACACCAAGTACACCAAGTAAGTGGAGACTTGGCTGCGTGAGGCGGCTGACTCATGCTGAATATGGTACAGTGAAGTACGCAAATCGTGAGGAGATTTGCAGAGGAGCGTAATAGGGAATTGTGCATTGTGTAGTATTGAAGTAAAGGTTTTTTGTTATGCTCCGGCTGAGGATTGCAGCTTGTGAATTCGACTCCAGTGGTCGTAGAGCGGATAGATAACAAGTACCTAAATACTGTGCGATTGGACCGCGCGTTTGTGGGTGCGATACGTGATGCAATGTGATACCCTTGTGCGAACTTTTTGCGCAAAACCGCGGTATCATTAGCGCCATGTAAAGCATACGCAAGCGTGATTTGTGTATAAGTGCATGGGGAGTTTTCGCTGGTCTCAGGAAATTCTCCAACGGTAGATATTCACTGGAAAAGGTAAGTCACACCAAAAAACTTCCAGTGAATAGAAGCCAGTTAGGGGCCCTAAGTTGGGTACATTGCCTTCCACTATCAACAGTGTATCGTAGTACTGGCCAACGTGGGCGAGAGCGGATGAAGAGCGCTTGAAGAACTTTCACCGTCTGCTTGCATTGAGTATTTTGATGTTTGTGGGAAAAGGCCCACAATTATGGGAGCCAGTTGTTCAAGTGAGAGATGTATGGTAGCCAGGGTTCAGGCTGAAGTTATTATGCTGAAGTTATTAAGTGTGGGAAATATGGTCCACACGCAGAGACTTTCTGGTTCTGAATGGGTACGTATGACTGCGGAAGATAGGGCATCATTCCCTAGGATGGGCAGCTTTGAGCCAGAGGTACTGCAGAACATAAAGATTAGAATATGTCTGCTAAAATCTAGAAAACATAGGGTCAGACATACAAATTGTTTAAACCTGTGGCAGCAAGAGGGGTTGGTGAGTTTGATCCTAACGTATTGCAGGTGGTATGTCTAACCAAAGTCATATAAGACAAGAATGGAAATATAAGAACTGTTTGAACTTGTAGCAACAATAAACAAGTAGGAAGAAAAAGAGAAAGCAAGTACACCACCATATGTAGATGTGGAAGCAGTTACGGCCAGCATACAAACTATAGAAAATAATAAAAATATGAAAAATATGACTGTAACCTATATATGTACTAATGAATGTTGAAGTTTTATTTAGGAGGAGAAGGCGACCTGATTGGTTTCAGCCATTTCTCATGCACTCAGAGGAGTATCCAACCGGTAAAAGAAGAGCAGTAGCCTGCGGGGGAAGTGGCTGAGACCAGTGGAACTGGTAAGTATGGTATCATATATAGTAAAACCCAAAAATAAAATAAAAATCAAGAAAGTAACGTCAGAAATGGAGAAAAACCCATCCGCACATTAGTATTTGCCAGTAGGAAAGTGGACAGAGACAGGGTAACCCCCGGGTATTTCTTTTAGTTACCATATAGTTACCATATAAGAAGTATTCATTCCTAATAATGCCCCTAGTCAAGATGAGCTCAGAAATGTTTGTTGGACCATGCACAGACCCTTAATATGGGATGAGAAGGATTGAATGAATACTTCGCATGACCTAGAAGCTTGTTAAAAAATGTTTTGTCTTTTGCAGTAATAGAAAACTCTCCATCTGGATAAGATCACTGGTAAACACTAATTCGGCAAATGGGAGGTGGCTGTCTCTGTGCTAATGGACAGGCTCAATAAGGCATTGAGGGTCGGGGTGCAGACTTCTTTGCCAAATTGGAAAGGGGTCACAGTAGCTAATCTTAGATAGTGTGCTATTGAACATCACAAAAATAGTGCTAGGCGCAGAGAACAACAGGTGGAGAAGTTGAGGATGGTAAGTATACTGGCACAGACAGGAAAGACCCATCAGTCCAAACCCCAGATCCCTAATGGTCAATAATATGTTACACTTGTAGGAAGGAAGGGCATTTTGCCAGAGATTGTAGGAGTAGTAGGACACATAGTCAAAATAGACCCCATAGACAGAAAACACAAGCTACATTATTAAACACATAGACGGGACCAAGGGACATATAGTCAGGGCCGGCGCTACCGCTAGGCAGATTTAGGCAGCTGCCTAGGGGCGGCGACCACTGGAGGGCGGCACCACACACAATAAATTAACAGCTGGCAGCTCCCCCCGCGATTGGCTCCCACGTCATGTTGCCCGCCCCCCCTCTCCTCTCTGCGATTGGGCTCCCCCGTATGTTACCCGCTCCCCCCGCATCTTGTTCTCTGCTCTCCCCCCCTCCGCGATTGGCTCCTGTATGTTGTTCACCAGCTCCCCCCTCCTCCCCCCTCAATTGGTCTCCAGCTCTGCCAGTGATGCTGCAGTCTCATGGGCACAGCTGCAGATCCACCCCGCCTGAGCTCTATCTACTGCTGGACATTAGAAAGGATCCTGCGGCACTAGGAACCAGCTGCACTGCTCTGCTGCTGTTGGCACTATCGCAGGGTAGAGATGAGCCTTGAGGGGATGACGAGTGGGAGGGGACCAGCGCCGGCCCTATTATTAGCGTATGCGACAGTGAGAGGGGCGCCGGGCAGCCTGGGCCACGCCCCCAGCCTATCTGGAAGGCCAAGCTGCATCCCCGGCTTTGTCGGCTCCCGCAGGGTTCCTGTCTCAGCAGCGGCTCCCTCTAGACGCCGGGCGGCCCGCGGCTGTGCGGCAATTGGCTGGGCCTTGCGTGTTACTAAAACTGTGTCTGGTCCTAGTAAGCAAGATAACCTGGAGCCCCATATTCCTGCATTACCGGAGCCACCATCTGGCAGTGACAGGTAATATACGGAATATATTATGTAGCAGCAGCGCAAGTGAATGGGCTAACCCCTCCTCCCACTGTTACCAGGTTAATCCCCCGTACCTCACCCTGTTACCAGGCTAATCTCCTCCACCACCCCCCTGTCACCAGGTTAACCCACCCTCGAGACTGATCACACCTCCTCCCCCTGTTACCAGGCTAATCCCCCCTGCCCCCCTCCCTCACCAGCTTAATCTCCCCTCCTCTCCCTGTCACCAGGCTAATCCCCCTCCTCCCCCTGTCACCAGGCTGACCCACCCCCCTCACCAAAGTAATCACCCCTCCTCACCAGGTTAACCCCCCCTCACCAGCCTAATTCCCCCTCCTCCCCCTGTCACCAGGCTCACCCCCCTCAGCAAACTAATCCCCCTCCTCCCCCTGTCACCAGGTTAATCCCCCCTCCTCGCCCCCTCACCAGCCTAATCCCCCTCCTCCTGTCAGCAGGCTAACCCACCCCCCTCACCAAATGAATCCCCACTCCTCCCCCTGTCACTAGGCTAATTCCCCCTCCTCCCCCCGTCACCAGGCTAATCCCCCTCCTCCCCCTGTCACCAGGCTAATTCCCCTCCCTGTCACCAGGCTAATCCCCCCTCCTCCCCCTGTCACTAGGCTAACCTCCCCCCCCCTCTCACCAGCATAACCCCCCCTCCTCCCACTATTCAGGCTAACCCCCCCTACAGACATATCACTCTTTCTCCCCCTGTCACCAGGTTAATATCCCCCCCCCCCCGGCTAATCCCCCCCTCCTCCCTCACCCGGCTAATCCCCCCTCTTCCCCTTGTCACCAGGCTAATACCCCTCCTCCCCTGTCACCAGGCTGATCCCCCACTTCCTCACCAGAATACCAGACTGTTCTTCCCCCTATCTTTCTCCCATCTTCCATTGTTCTTCCCCATATCTCCTGCTGTTTTCCTCCCATCTAGCCCCTATTCTTCTCCCTGTCTCTCCCGTCTTCCTCCCATCTAGCCCCTGTTCTTTCTCCCATCCCCCTTCTGCCTCCCATCTTCCCCTGTTCTCCCACCTGTCTCCCTCCCTTCTTCCTGCCATCTTACCTTCTCTCTCTGATCTCCTACTGTTCTTCCCCCTGTATCCCTCCCGTCTTCCTCCCACTTAGCCCCTATTCTTTTCCCTGTCTCTCTCCCGTCTTCCTCCCATTTAGACCCTGTTCTTCCTCCCATCTTCCACTGTTCTTCCCCCTTTTTCCTTCCCTTTTAATAAAAGAACTATTGTAATATAATAAGTAAAGCGCTGAGATTTTTCTGTTTCATATATACATACGTACGTACACAAAAATATATACAGCGCTGTTCACACCCCCATACCAGTGGCCACACCCCCACCATGCTGGTCACACCCCTTGCGGTGGCACACAATAGGCCCTTCATAGATTTCAGCTGCAGGCCCATGAGGACCTTAATCTGGCACTGGGTGTCCCAGAGAACCCGGCCCCCGCCTGCCAGTAGGACCAACACCTGGGCATGGAAGAGGAGGCTGCACTAAGAAGATGACAGCCGGGTCCGTGGATGGCACAGCGAGCTGACATCTGCGTGAAGCGGCGCACAGCCTGGGGGTTACCCTCTCACCTTGTGTTAGTAAGTGGTGTCTGTTTAGTGTGTTGTTTGTGTGTCAGTAGTTGGTGTCTGCATTCTTGTCAGTAAGTGGTGTCTATGTAGGGGGGGGGGTCTATGTGCATTTGTGTCAGTAAGTGGTGTGTTTGCGTCAGTAAGTGGTGTCTGTGTGCATTTATGTCAGTAAGTAGCGTTTTTGTGTGTGTCAGTAAGTATGGTCTGTGTAGTATGTGCATTTGTGTCAGTAAGTGGTGTGTGTGTGTTTCAGTAAGTAGTGTGTTTGTGTGTGTCGGTAAGTGGTGTCTGTGTAGTGTGTGTCAGTAAGTTGTATCTTTGTCAGCAAGGGGTGTCTATGTACATGCCAGTAAGTGGTGTCAGTAAGGGGTGTACTGTATATCTGTAAGTAGTGTGTGTGTCAGTAAAGGGTATATGTCAGTAAATTTGTGTCAGTAAGGTATGTCTGGGTATGTATATGCCAATAACTGGTGTCTGTCAGGGGTATTTGTCAGTAAGGGGCATCTGTGTCAGTAAGAGGTATCTGCCAGTAACTAGTGTCTATGTCAGTTAGGGGGTGTCTGTCAGTAAGTATGTATGTGCCAACAAGTGATGTCTGTGTCAGTAAGTAGTGGTAGTGTATCTGTGTCAGTGTGTTTGTGTCAGCGGAATTTGTGTCAGTGAGTGTGCTTTTTATTTATTTATTTATTTTTTACATATATATATATATATATTTTTTTAGGGGACGGTCTCTTTTTGACAGCTGTGGAACTTCTAAGAAGCCACTGCCACACTTTTTCCTGAGGGGTGGGTGGGTGTGGGGGTGTGGGGGTAGGGGGGCAGCAGGCAGAGGTTTTGCCTAGGGTGCCGAGAAGCCTTGCACCGGCACTGCATATAGTAAGGAATCACAAGGCATAAAGAAAACACAGATTCGGCTAATGGGAAGAACAAAATAAATGCAACATTACCCTTTGACAAAATTTGCTGGGGTTAAGATGGGGCCTCTAAACTTTTGCTTCTTTTTCCTAGCAGAAATGGTCCCTGATTAACTTAACAGGAGCTTTGTTAGATATGATATACATATAATTTGCTCCCGCTCAGGAAGTACAAAGTATGTTAGACACCCACGAAGACTAATGTTACATTTTACTGTTCTAGATTCATGTCCATCACAGGTAGAGGAAATTATCTCACAGATACCGGGTTCCCTATGAACTTAGGATGAACAGGGCACTGGATTGATGGCTGGGATAGTCCCAATAGCGATACAACAAACATAAAAACATTTTTTAAGGGGAATAGACCAAGTAGAGAACCACTTCCCCGTAGTGCCCAATCCAGTTGTCAAATTTTTATAAAATCTTCTCCACCTCTACAAACTTATCACAAACCTTTATTCTGTTTCTCCACAGTTTCTCTTCATCTTTTGCGTTCACACAGAGTGGTACAATACATGCACCTGATTACAGTTCAAACACTACATGCCTAATTGGTCCTTCAGAGTTCTGCCCAAACCCAGTATATCTCACCAGCATGATAACACCAGTATTACTGCAGTGTGCCTTGTCAAGCACAAAGGGTGGAGGAAGGATGAGAATACTGGTGAAGGGAAAATTTTGTATAGACACTGATATGCCTGTTTGTGAATGGCAAACCTGACATTTTTCTGTTTCATTTTCTCCTTCTTTCTCTCCTCTAGAGATGTGGTGTTTTTTTTGAGTTATGCTCATGGTACTCTACATTGCAAACACACAACAGTTAAATTAAGATACAAATTTGTGTTCCCTACAGGAAAAGGAGGTCTGGAAGTCGAAGGGGTATGGTTAGGAGTCTCCAGGACTCTGGAGAGATGGACAAGGTAAGCCAGTGGCCCCCAGAGCATGTCTCCCAAGCCTAGCTGAGGCGGCATATGGTCTGACTCACCTAGGGTAAGGAAGGTATGTGCAAGCTGGTAAGAGCCTACTGGAGTGCGCCAGGGTACTCTTCTCATGCAAGTAAGAAAGCAATGACATCTCTTACTTGCTTGAGGAAGAATATTGGAAAGGCAATACCAACAGAGACATCCCATATCCCTCCTGCAGATGGACCTTTTCACGTAATACAAATCGACTTCGTACAGTTAACACCCTTTAGGAATTATTGTTATGTATTGGTGTGCACTGATGTTTTCTCAAACTAGGTAGAGGCATTTCCTGCTGCCACGGATGCTGCTGTGTTTACCGCAAAGAAAAATTGTGCAGAAATTTGTGTGTACATAATGGTACCCCTAGAAGTAGGAGCAAAGCTTGAAATTTGACTATTGTGATCATAGATACTGCCACTAGTATTATGTAGCATCGGAACCACTCCCAGATCTTCACTTAACGAATCACCCTCTTCGAAATTTGTTTTTGTTTTTGTTTTTGTGTCCTTATGTTTTTTTGGAAGACAACCTCATGTCATGATTGATCCGCACAATGATCAGAAATACACCAATGAGGTGACAGCACAGTACTTTATCGAGATGAGCCAGCATTTGAGAACTTGACAAAAGAACTTGAAACTGTTGATTGCTGGTATGCCAAATACTAACTGTCTTGATTGTGAACCAAGAGACTGTGTGATTGTTCTTACGCTCAGGTTGCCTAATAGACAGGTGGGAAGGATCATACCAAGTTTTGATGACAGCACTATCCCAGTGAAAGTAGCCGAGAGAGAGAGACTTGGGTCCACGATTCCCATTGCAGGAAAGTCGGTAGTCCGGAAGGAACTCGTAAATGGAATGAGATCACAAAAGTATCACCAGAGAGTCTGTTCCGTGAAGACTGAGAAGCGGCACTGTTGAACACTACCTGAGCGTACTAAAGTATTACAGAAAGACCAGTCGTTGTAATTGATTTGCTATGGACAAGAGTTGTTTTGTTCTATTTCTCTTTTCTCTCTTTCCCGCTGACAAACATTTTTTTTCAGGACATTCTATTTTTGTGAGGTTTTTCATGAGGAGTCGAGTGTGGGACTGGAACTGGTTCTGAAGGAAGGAGTGATTTCCTTATAGGATTCCAGGATTAGCCAGTTTGTTAAAGCCAGAGAAAAATCAAAGGTCTAGTAGTTACGGAGTTCGGAGGTAACGTGATAGGCTATTGTCTGAGGAATACTGTATTTTGTAGTTATTGTGACCCCATATTTGAAGATGAGAGCATCCAGACATGTCAGTCTAGCAATAATGTGACAGACATCCCTTGAGTGATTACCACTCACTAGTGGGTAAGGTCTTAAACCAAACGGAATGTTGGATGTGATCACAGGTACCTCTAAGACGAAAAGATGCAGGATTAATGCCAGATTTTTTTTAGAGTTTGCTGAGGTACTTGAATTACACGGAAGGGGGAGGGGACTGGTGGACAAAGAGTATAATATAACTAGACCCCCTAGCCTTAAGATCCACCAGTACCATAGATAAATCCTTGGTCTGTTTAAATCTCACCAATTTCAGGAAATTGGGAGGTAATCAGGAACAATTAGACAATGGCTATTCACACATTGCAGATAAAGAGCTCATAAATATATGTGGAAGAAAGGTTTATGAGTGGCTCTCCCCGAACTCCGAAGGTTTATGTTATTTAGGAAGGATACTACTTATAACCCTTGTTCAATGATTAAACAGACCCAGCATACGTTCCAGAAATGGAAACAATGTTCAGAAAATGATAGGAATATGTAAATCATGAAAATTTTATATGTCACTTTCACGATTTGTTTGTGTTTTCTTCATCTACCCAGCAGAACCTCATTCGAATCCGAACATCAGTGTACAAAGACGTAGGTACATGTATGTGTGAAATGTTCGTCCAATTCAGACATTATAGGCCAAAGCACTGTCCCAGCATACTCCTAAGGTTGAATGTTGTCCCACACCCAACCAGTAGTCCCGTGACTGCCGAGTGCATATAGAGGATGTCTCGTCCTCCTCCCTGTTTTCTCCATATATAGTTAAATGTCTGATTTGCGAAATGAATACATACGTGTGTCAAGGTCACCGATTATTGTCTAAAATATTTTTTCTTATGTTAATAATTGATGGCAGTTATTGTTTACAGCCAAAGGGTGGACTGTCGAAGTCACAAATATTACATAAAGAGAACATACAGACTCCACACATTATGAGTCGCTAAGCTTACAAATACGCACAGCAAGCACAGCAATATATGGTAACATACGCATTTACACAGACATGCCACAGAGAGAGATTAGACACATATTTCATACAGCACATAATTTGAACATATCAAGCGCCAGACATCATAATGTTTTAAATGTATTTAATGGAGTAATGTCATGTATGTGTATTATTGGAACGAAGCAAGATAGACATGTCATGTTTGGTATTAAAGCAACCAGATTAATGTGTATATCAATGTGATGCCTGTTATTAAGTTGTAGCTCATTGCAACAAGTAGATATGATTAAATGTATGAAAGTTAAAGTCACTCTTATTAGAACAATGGATTTCCTGGAAGACAGCATGATTGTAGCCTGGAGCCAGTGGCTATCTCCTGTAATTTGTCCATCAAGGCTGAACCTTGTTTGCATATGAACTGACCAGTGACTCATCATGAATGAGAAAGTTCCCTCCCCTAGACTAGATGTGTGCACTCCCCCAAAATACATAGTATATAGGTGATCACACACACAGAGCCGGCTGCTTCTTTCCTGTTTGTCCCAGATGATGATGGAGATGCTGTCTGTCCAGTGCCTGCATGATTTTACAGAGGGAGAAAGAGTGATATGGAGGGGAGACTTTATATGAGAAAAATATGGTGATGTATTTGCTGGCTGTGGCTGTATTTTGAATTAGATTGTAATAACTGCTTACTGTATAAATTGTAATCATGTAACTATATATATATATATATACATACTGTACATGTAATATATTGTATACATGTCCTTTTAATATCAAATATATACATCAATGAGCTTTGGAACTCAGACAATGTGTGGGTGCATTGTTTTCTCTTAAGGGATGTAGTGTTTTGCAACGTTCAGCGCACTTTTATCGTATATGGTAATAAGATGCGCCTGGAGTCTGCAGTATATATTATAGCGGGCATTTTAAATATTTGTTAGAAAGCAATTTGGCATTTACAGCAGAACTGGCGATTTTTAGCCTGATTGCTTCGCAGGGAACAAATTCAGCTAGCCATCAACTCGGAATGACCACCAAAGTTATTAAAAATATTGTATTAAATGACCTTCAGGCTGTGTGTATAAGGTGTATATGAAACATAAATGAATTGTGTGAATGTACACACATTTTGTTAATGCACAAAGTTATTACAAATATTAGCTAAAATTACCTTCAGGCTGTGGGGTCCATTCCAAGTTGATCGTAGCTGTGCTAAATTTAGCACAGCTGCGATCAGGCACTCAGACATGCGGGGGAACGTCCGGCACAGGGATAGTCCTCCCCGCTTGTCAGTGCCGCCCCCGCAGAAATGCAAAAGCATCGCACAGCGGCGATGCTTTTGCATTTCAGGAGTAACTCCCGGCCAGCGCAGCTCCTGCGGCTGGCCGGGAGAACCTCCTCGCTGCCCGGGTAGCAACGGCTGCATGTGACGTCATGCAGCCGCCGCGACCCGCCCCCCCAACGGTCCGGCCATGCCTGCATTGGCCGAAACCGCACCCACTAAATGGTGGCTTAACACCGCCCATCCAGCCCCCTCCCACCCAGCAACCACCTCTGCCTGTCTATCAGGCAGAGGTGATTGCTACAATACAAAGCACTGCGGCGCTGGCACATGTGCAGATCCGACCTGATCGCTGCGCTGTGATAAACTGCAGTGAGCGATCGGGTCAGAATTACACCCTGTGTGTATAAGGTGTATTTGAAACCTAAATGAATTGTGTGAATGTACACACACTTTGTTAATGCACAAAGTTATTAAAAATATTAGCTAACGTTACCTTCAGGCTGTGTGTATAAGGTGTATATGAAACATAAATGCATTATGTGCTTAGACTTGGGTCCCATTGCCATGATATCTCATTATGGTATGCAATTATTCCAAAATACGCAGTCCTGAGCTGAAGCAAAAGGCAAAATGGTAATAACAATTGGTGAATAGGATCAAGGTAACTTACTTATTTTGAATAAAATTGATGAGTAGATACAGAAATAAGTTAATAGATTTTAAAGGCCATGCATTTCTTATAGGCCCTACACACATGCCGATATTCTGAAAGATATGAACGATCTCGTTCATAAATGAACGAGAACTCGTTCATATCTTTCAGTGTGGAGACTCCAGCGATGAACGATGCGCGGCCCCGCGCTCGTTCATCGCTGATCTCCCGTCGGCTGTGCATGCAGGCCAATATGGACGATCTCGTCCATATTTGCCTGCACTTCAATGCAGCCGGGTGACGGGGGGAGTGAAGAAACTTCACTCCCCCCGTCACTGCCCCCCCGCCGCCGGGTTGCTCGTCGGCCGTATCGGCCGTCGGGCACCTCGGCGGCGCATCGCCGAGTGTGTAGGGCCCCTTAGTGTATTACAGAAATCAGTGATTCATTTAATCTTGTTCATTTTCATCTGCTGTGCCCTGGGCTGATCATGAAGATTTCTGCAACTGCCAATCAATATTGCTCCCACTGAAATATAAGATTACTGGTTGAACATAATTGTAGATGTTTAATCAAGCCCATTGCTCTTCTTTCCATCATTAGACTGCATACATTTTTGTGTATTAATAGTACATACAATATCTAGTTACAAAGCATTTAGCTAAGATAAAACTTCTAAAATGTAAATTTAGAAAGGATTTACAATGATGAAATAATCAATTCCAATAATCAATTACAATGATAAAATAACAATAAAAAAAGATTTTTTGTATATTCAAGGTATTTTCTATAAATGTATTACAATCTAGTCTTTCAGGCTAATGTGCAGTCTGAACTGTGACAACACAGACCAATTTTTAAGCTGTAATAAATATTAATGAGTTGCTATGCCTTGATTGGCTTTGACAAATAAATAATTGCTAATTAGACTAAAGCAGTTTCTTAATTGTAAAAAGCGAGGTAAATTTATGTTTTTTTATGAGGATAAATTAATTAAAGCTTGTGACAACTTCAATCAACATTTCTCACTTTGTAGTGAAACATTGACATTCAATCTGTTTTTCACTTACTTCAGCTAATTGATTAGGGAGGAATATTTAGAAATTTGATTAGCCTGTTACATTAGTGCATTTATACTGTAGTAGCAAATCTAACTATAATATTCAATACACAATACTGGTAAAATGAACGAGTTTGAACAATGACTTTATTTACTAAAGAAAACAATAACATTCTAACTTTTACAATCATCTGCATATTTGAACTATATTATTACTAAGGTAACAAGAATTGATAATATAATACTATCAGAGAGCGCATATAACTGTGTAAATAACAAATTTATTTATATACAATAAAATAAACACATGCACAAAAAATATATAAATATATCAATTGATTAAAAAATCCCCCATGCTGCAGCGATTAGGTTTGGAAAAAACACTTGTGTATCCAGATTTAAAAGTTCAAGATGTGAAATACGGTCCTGAGAGAAAGAAAGTCCTGTGCAAAAGAACAGAGCTGATATCTATCGTTAGTGTCCAGCTGTGAGTGTGCTCAGAATAGACTCCAATGAGTCACTGGCTTTTGACTCCCGGTAATTGCTGCCAGCAACATCATGATGGAAATGTTGACTCTTTGAGAGTACAGGGTATAGAATCTGTGGCCCCTACTCCTAGAGGAGGCGACAGGTTCAATAGGCTGTGTACAAGAGAAGCATTCTGGATCTTTAATCTAGGAACTTTGGTTCCTGACGGCTTAAATGAAAATATGGAGATCAACAATATCAGATAAAGTCCAGGAGATTATCTATAAATTGGTTGCCATCTTTATATACCATATGCCTTTCCTCTCCGTACCCATCTTTCCTTGTTTCCTTCCCTTTAATCCTTCACAAAATATCTATATGTCTAATGAGCTCCATTAAGGGGTTTAAATTTAATAATGACATTAATGATAATGATTAAAATAAAATAAAATGACTATTAGATGCTGCTATTGAGTAAACTATAAGTAATTTAATAGGACCAAGAGGTGTGGAGATAAATGGGGGTCATCACCACTGCTTTTGGTTTACTTAGTTCTCTTCATTATTGTTCTCTAGATATAATGCACTTGAAATATATCTTTATTAGTTGTAATATATATATAGGAATTGTAGATTATTATATTCAAAGAAATAATAATGTATATAAAAATAAAAATTATTATCTGAGGTTGTGATCTGTTCAGGATTTGAACCTGGGACCCTGTGTGTGCTAGTGCGTGCATTAGACCACTAGCCTATAGTAGAGGCTTTATAAAGGATATAGTTTCTGGTAGACTTGTTATTTCTGTATACATTTAGTGATTGCATGCCATCACCTCTGCCTTCTGTCAATTAGGTATTTTTTAGGTATTTTTTAGGTAATTTATTATTCATTACCATACTTACATTTATATTGCTGTATAGCAAAATTACTTTATACTGCAATGTTATATTGGTCACTATATGGTTGTAATTCATTAAACACATGTGAGACTGTATGATTATTCAGGTGTGACAATGAGGCAATTTGCAACGTGATTGGTCCCCTGGCATTTAAATAACAAGCAAGATAGCCCCCTTTTTATCCTCTGACGAAACCGCACACGGATAATTGCGGAGAAACGCGTAAGGACTGGGGTTATATTCTGATGTCCTCTTATCCTGTCAGCGATTTATACCTACCAATATCATCTTGGTTGTTTGGAAACAGACCATTGAGAGAATCCCAGGTGCATCCTGCATTAAGGAGAAGTGTTACTACTCGGCTGTGACTGACACTGCAAAACGGGGGCCGTCCACGGACTATCAACAGGCACGCTTTTGGTCGTGAGTATAGTGGACAACACTGCAAAGTGGCCCTATTAGCACAGCGAGTATGGTCCTATAAATCCACAAATTACGGACTTTAAAGTCATAACACTTCAAACAATTTGGCTGCCTGCTGGCAGCAATTACCGGGAGTCAAAAGCCAGTGACTCATTGGAGTCTATTCTGAGCACACACATATGCTCACAGCTGGACACTAACGATAGATATCAGCTCTGTTCTTTTGCACAGGACTTTCTTTCTCTCAGGACCGTATTTCACATCTTGAACTTTTAAATCTGGATACACAAGTGTTTTTTCCAAACCTAATCACTGCAGCATGGGGGATTTTTTAATCAATTGATATATTTATATATTTTTTGTGCATGTGTTTATTTTATTGTATATAAATAAATTTGTTATTTACACAGTTATATGCGCTCTCTGATAGTATTATATTATCAATTCTTGTTGCTGCATTTGTGGACAGATCAGTACTGTCCAATTGAGAGCTGCTATTTTCTTAACATATACGACCATAATTATATATTTTTAGGAGTTTTAAGACGCGCTGGAATTATTTGTCTTTCTTATTACTAAGGTTTCATGTTATTTATTAATTTAGATCACAATAGAAAATAATAATTCTTTTTTTCAACCTAAATTAAATGCAATGCTATGCATATTTTTAGAGTAATATAAATGAATGCTTATTTGAAAATATAAACAAATCCATGTGCATTTGAAATTTTGCAATTTTTGTTGTGTGTGAATGCACCTATTTCTATTCGTGTCAAAGTATTACTTCTTCAGATGTGATAAACTGGGAGATTAGGGAATTCTTAGCTATATACATCCTGGAACGATGAATGTGCTTTAATCATTTGGAATCACACCAGGCTGTGCTTTATCTGACCTGGTCGCACACATTGCGAAGGAAGCAACCAGTGCATTCCAGAGCATGTGTGTGGTCAGAAGGATGCAGCTCCAAAGAACTGGACTATCAGTAATGGGGATCAAGTAGAAGCATTTTACTTGGCTAGCTACAACTTAGAATAATGTTACAAAGCTTTATTAGTATTTCCCTCATGGTACCAAGCAGGTGGCATCAGCGCAACCATAAAAACAAAACATACAATAACAACATATACAGCATGACTTACAAGTTTTCCACAAATATAACATATAGAGGTTGCAAGAGAGGCCTGCCCAAACAAGGCAATTCAGTATGGAAAAGCATTATGAATACAACCCAGTAAGAGATCATTTATCAAACTACATTCACTGATATATATATATACCCATCCACAGTATGCCGGCACTCAATATAAAAGATCCCAACTGCTCAGGTGCCCTTCCAAACAAATGAATATCCAGCAATAGAGATGGCACTCAGAGACTTGTAACAGTGAAAAAAGACATCTGTATTGGATGTTGATACATCAAACGTTTTCGGAGCTACTGCCTCATCCTCAGGACAACATCTACAGCAAAAGACAAACACAAAACACTTACATAAATACCCTTACCTGTCCCTCGATTCCCGCTCCGTCCAGCGCTCAAACCACATGCCCGCCGGAAGTGCCAACTGCTGTACTTCCTGGTGCGCGGCCTCCGTTACTATGGATACCGCTGAGAGTGCGTTCCACAGCCAGCTTCCTGCGCTCCATCTAGCCAGCAGAGGATCCCGATGTGGCTGTAGCACGAGAACTGCAGGGAAGAGGAACAATAACAGAACAAATTTAAAAACATATAACACCAGAAAAAATACCCAGAGGCTAAAGAACAGGGTCAATGCAAACAATACTGTGTACCTATACTACAAGGAATTAAAGCTACATAACCCCAGTGCCTGCAATATATCAAAGCATACTATTCCAGTTGATTTTCTAATTTAAACCCATAGGATTCGTAGTGCCCAAACGAATGATCCAACGGGATTCCTTTATCAACAATTGTTTAGCCTTATCCCCTCCCCGAAGAGATACTGGCACATGGTCAATAAAATAATATTTTAAATCTTCAAGCGAATGACCTGCCTTCTTAAAATGTCAGGATACCGGCTGGTCAATGTCTTTCCCGTTCAGAGTCATATTGAGTGCCGACCTATGGGCGTTCATCCTCTCCCTAAACTTACGGGTGGTCTGGCCAATATAATATAAGCCGCAAGGACACACAATTATGTACACTACATGGGTGGTAGTGCATGTCAGGACAAATCTAATGTCATAGATTTTATCCGTATGTGGATGCTTAAATTCTCTACAGGCTACCATATATTTGCAAGTAATGCAATTATGGCATCTGTAACAGCCTGGAGGTTTAGTGTACACATTGGTAGGTTTTTTACCCCCTAAACCCGTAATATCAGCGTGAACAAGTCTATCCCGTAGGTTGCTCCCACGCTTAAAAGCTGCCAAAGGTCTCTTGTTCCTAAAAATTGGAAGCTCTTTATCGGAGCTCACAATAGGCCAAAGTGCATTAGTGGCTCTCCGGATGATTGGACTGGCCGTGGTATAATTACTGACCCAAGGGATAATGTTATCTTGATGGCGTTTAACCGGATTGAGTAAACTGGCTCTATCCATAGCTAGCACCTTCATTTTTTGTTCCTTTAAAGTTAATGGACAATCCCCCCTATCAGTACATTTTGCAATAAGGCCATCCAGGGCCTCTGGCAATAGCTCAGGTTCACTAGTAATGCATGCAAAATGCATCATCTGCGATAACGGGAGACCTTTCTTTAAGGCCACAGGGTGATGGCTTGAGGCCCTCAGAAAGGTGTTCCTATCAGTACTTTTCGAATAGACATCTGTCACAATTTTGCCATTAATGACTGTCACCCGTACGTCCAGGAAGTTGGCACTACTGGTACTATGGGTATAAGTAAACTTAATTGGTGAATCAAAATTGTTAATAGAAACCATTAGTTGCAAAAAACTTTCCTCCCCTCCCGGTCCACAGAAGAAACACATCGTCTATGTACCGGGTAAAGAACAAAATATGCCGGCTAACATTTGCATCACTGAAGAACATATCTGCCTCCTGAAAAAACATATACACATTTGCATACGAGGGGGCCACAGGAGACCCCATGGCACACCCTCGTAATTGGAGGAAGAACCCACCATCAAACAAAAAATAATTGCGCCTTAAAGTTAGCTCTAATAAAGTCAAGAAAAGCACATGAACAAAGCTCGAAGTAGGGAGATGTCGTTCAAGAAAATGCCTCATAGCCGTCAATCCTCTCTCATGGGGGATAGAGGTATAGAGGCTGGACACATCTAGACAGCATAACAAAGTTCCACTAGGTACACTGCCAATGTCACCCAGAAGGTTCAGAAAAGAAGTCGTATCTTTCAAGAAAGTTTTTTCTTTCAGCAGTAGTGGCTGGAGGACACTGTCCAATAGTTGAGAAGTAGGTTGTAACAACGAGTCCCTCGCAGAGATTATAGGCCTACCCGGTGGTTCGGTAGGGTTGCGCATTCGACCTTATGATCCTAGTGGTGGACGAAGCCAACAAAGAACTAAACGCCATTGGGTCCAAGATTACTGCATTTGAAAGAGATAATAAACAGAAGCTCGAGGAGGATGCCAGTCAAGATTGGCTTCAGAAATTACAAACGCAATGCGATCGTTATCGCACTGATCTATTAAATTTCAAAAGGAACAAGAAATTTGCAGTCGATTCTGATTATGATGATAATCGTGTATATAAATGGCTGTATGGTGGTGACACTGCACAATCCACTACTGACGGTGGTAAAAAACGTAGACCTTGGCAGAAAAGAATGCAAGGAGGAAGATTTGACTGCAACAAATCAAGCAGCGACAGTGATTTTAGGTTCTCTGATTCAGAGGAGAATGGAGCACAGTCTGTGGTCCCTTTAGACCAACGAGAAAAGGAGGTGAGAAATCAGCACGAATCGCTCCCACCCGCCGGGGTGGCCAGAACAAGAGAGCCCAGAAAAGTCCCGTTGGTGAACAAAAAGAAGACTTAATCTTCAATCTATCTAAACGGTCTCTTACTCCGACTGAATCAAGAGTACTTAACATGGGACTTAGTTTTGTTCCTACTAATAAGCACAATGAATTTGACTGGAAATTCAATCTGCATAACTTCTCTAAAAAGTTGCGACTTAAAGAACACTTTCAACTGAGTACTCCTACGCATGATGATAATATCTTTACTACTTTTTTGAAGTCTGCATCAAGGTCTAACTATGATCCTATATCGACTAATGCTTCCCTAAAATCTTTTAATCGCCTGTTGGACGAGTCGGTGATTAAATTCACGTCTACCCCCTGCTAGGTACGTCCCAACCTCTCCAAACTGGAACATTTGGCTTTGAAAGATCTGGCATCATACCAGGATATTGTCATCAGGCCTGCCGACAAAGGCGGGGGCATAGTAATCCAAGATCTAGACAAGTACAGATTGGAAATTATAAGCCAGTTGGAGGATCGGGAAGTGTACATGAAATTGGGTAAGGATCCTACCGCCTCATATCAAAAAGAATTGTCTGAAATCTTGGAGAAGGCATGCAACGAGAATAAAATTCCCCAAAAAGTTTTAAAAGCTCTTTGTGTGCAGCACCCCAAGGTGCGGTGCTGTACACTTTGCCGAAAATACATAAAAACCCTTCCGAACCACCGGGTAGGCCTATAATCTCTGCGAGGGACTCGTTGTTACAACCTACTTCTCAACTATTGGACAGTGTCCTCCAGCCACTACTGCTGAAAGAAAAAACTTTCTTGAAAGATACGACTTCTTTTCTGAACCTTCTGGGTGACATTGGCAGTGTACCTAGTGGAACTTTGTTATGCTGTCTAGATGTGTCCAGCCTCTATACCTCTATCCCCCATGAGGGAGGATTGACAGCTATGAGGCGTTTTCTTGAACGACATCTCCCTACATCGAGCTTTGATCATGTGCTTTTCTTGACTTTATTAGAGCTAACTTTAAGGCGCAACTATTTTTTGTTTGATGGTGGGTTCTTCCTCCAATTACGAGGGTGTGCCATGGGGTCTCCTGTGGCCCCCTCGTATGCAAATGTGTATATGTTTTTTCAGGAGGCAGATATGTTCTTCAGTGATGCAAATGTTAGCCAGCATATTTTGTTCTTTACCCGGTACATAGACGACGTGTTTCTTCTGTGGACCGGGGGGGGGGAGGAAAGTTTTTTGCAACTAATGGTTTCTATTAACAATTTTGATTCACCAATTAAGTTTACTTATACCCATAGTACCAGTAGTGCCAACTTCCTGGATGTACGGGTGACAGTCATTAATAGCAAAATTGTGACAGATGTCTATTCGAAAAGTACTGATACGAACACCTTTCTGTGGGCCTCAAGCCATCACCCTGTGGCCTTAAAGAAAGGTCTCCCGTTATCGCAGATGATGCGTTTTGCACGCATCACTAGTGAACCTGAGCTATTGCCAGAGGCCCTGGATGGCCTTATTGCAAAATTTACTGATAGGGGGGATTGTCCATTAACTTTAAAGGAACAAAAAATGAAGGTGCTAGCTATGGATAGAGCCAGTTTACTCAATCCGGTTAAACGCCATCAAGATAACATTATCCCTTGGGTCAGTAATTATACCACGGCCAGTCCAATCATCCGGAGAGCCACTAATGCACTTTGGCCTATTGTGAGCTCCGATAAAGAGCTTCCAATTTTTAGGAACAAGAGACCTTTGGCAGCTTTTAAGCATGGGAGCAACCTACGGGATAGACTTGTTCACGCTGATATTATGGGTTTAGGGGGTAAAAAACCTACCAATGTGTACACTAAACCTCCAGGCTGTTACAGATGCCATAATTGCATTACTTGCAAATATATGGTAGCCTGTAGAGAATTTAAGCATCCGCATACGGATAAAATCTATGACATTAGATTTGTCCTGACATGCACTACCACCCATGTAGTGTACATAATTGTGTGTCCTTGCGGCTTATATTATATTGGCCAGACCACCTGTAAGTTTAGGGAGAGAATGAACGCCCATAGGTCGGCAATCAATATGACTCTGAACAGGAAAGACATTGACCAGCCGGTATCCTGACATTTTAAGAAGGCAGATCATTCGCTAGAAGATTTAAAATATTATATTATTGACCATGTGCCAGTATCTCTTCGGGGAGGGGATCGGGCTAAACAATTGTTGATAAAGGAATCCCGTTGGATCATTCGTTTGGGCACTACGAATCCTATGGGTTTAAACGAGAAAATCAACTAGAATAGTATGCTTTGATATATTGCAGGCACTGTGGTTATGTAGCTTTAATTCCTTGTAGTATAGGTACACAGTATTGTTTGCATTGACCCTGTTTTTTAGCCTCTGGGTATTTTTTCTGGTGTTATATGTTTTTAAATTTGTTCTATTATTGTTCCTCTTCCCTGCAGTTCTCGTGCTACAGCCACATCGGGATCCTCTGCTGGCTAGATGGAGCGCAGGAAGCTGGCTGTGGAACGCACTCCCAGTGGTATCCATAGTAACGGAGGCCGCGCACCAGGAAGTACAGCAGTTGGCACTTCCGGTGGGCATGTGGTTTGAGCGCTGGACGGAGCGGGAATCGAGGGACAGGTAAGGGTATTTATATAAGTGTTTTGTGTTTGTCCTTTGCTGTAGATGTTGTCCTGAGGACGGGGCAGTAGCTCCGAAAACGTTTGATGTATCAACATCCAATACAGATGTCTTTTTTCACTGTTACAAGTCTCTGAGTGCCATCTCTATTGCTGGATATATATATATATATATATATATAGAAAAATGCCTTTGTTGTGCACTATTATTCCAATTAGCAACACCTCTTAATAGTCCCCCTGTTAGTATGGGGCCCAACAAAAAGTACAAAGGCATATTAGAGGGTGCTGTAGTGTCAAATCAATTGTAGAGTATATTAGAAATACAATTAATGCAGTTAAAATTCTTTTCCACCCAGAAATATTGCCCTTAAGGCAACTGCTGATATTAAAATTCAACATAGATTTATTCACTTTAAAACACAACAGTCATAAAAGAATGCACATCCACATTCAAATACTGTATAGTAACATTTAGATACTTGATAATTCTAGTCCATAGAATATGTCACTCCTTTGACAGAATTAAGTTACTCTTGTGTGGATGTAGACAATTAAAAAGTAACCCTACATGTTTTGTCCAAAGGAATTCATAAGGAGTATATCTGGGTGATGAAAACAGAGCAAGCTAGTAGAAAGAAATACCTTTAAAGTTCATAACCAAATGAGATAATATAAAGTTTATTACATACTGAACATACCAATTGGAGAATGGACTTTACAGTAAGATGTTAAACAGTTATTTTTTCAAGACCTTTCAGAAGGTAATGGAAGTTTAATATATGGCTCAATCTACAAGAATATAATAAAAGGAGCATTCTTTAGATGCTCCGGACAGGTACCCTACAGCCTGTACAGCCAAACAGAGCATCTTCAGGATGCTCCAATCAACACTTACTGTTGTTGCAAGCAGGGTGCATTTCAGGCTTGTTATAGTGATGTGAATCGGAGTCAACTTAAATAGTGGGCCAATATCTTTTTAACAACTTTTCTAATTTTGTTGTTTAATGTGCTATACATTGTAGGTAAGACAATAGTAGATGTATTGTTATTCTTTTTCCTAGGTTTAAATGTCTCCACATAGGGATGGCTAAAACCTTTTGTTTCGTTTTTTTAAATATTGTGATCATACCCACATTGAATAAAGTTAAGCATCATCTGATTCATTTAATGTAGCATATCAATATAATGGTTACTGCATACAGTTTGTGTTGGATCCTTAAAAAATGATAAACTGGTAATCACAGTAGTAGGTCTAGGATGGAAACTGGTCAATGATAAAATTATGTTTCTATTTGTAGATTTAATAAGATCCACAATATACAATCAACTTTGTTGACTGTATTCCAAAAGAAAAGTTATTTTTTCAAAAGCTGATTTGCAACAATCTCTGAAATAAAAAAACAGAACTGAGGTACTTAATATGCATGATGTGCATAACTATAAACCTTTCAGACTGGATTCTAATTGAGTTCCTAATATTCACAGAACTGCATTAGTGCAATAGATATCAAATTATACTGACATAGATAATACATTCTTAGACAAACCAATGCTGTAGAATCACATACACACCTGTTGGATTGTCAATCAGCAGGATTATACTTTTTTGTGTATGTGCTTTTAAGTCAATTGTTGATATTTCATTCTTTAGTCTTAAAATGTACAAGTTCTACACTCATAATTGTGCTGAAGATTACATTTTGTTTGAGAATTCCAAGATTTTTTCTGAATAGTGTTTCTGATTATTGCGATTTGCTATTGAACTATGGAAATTTAAGGTATGACTGCCATTATACCCCTCACTTAAATCATTGCCTACTACATATAAACATGACAGAAAGTCCCTATCATGGGGGAAATTTACTAAGCTCCCGATTTTGACCGAGATGCCGTTTTTTCATCAAAGTGTCATCTCGGTAATTTACTAAACACTAATCACGGCAGAGATGAGGGCATTCGTAATTTTTTGCAAGTCCAAGTAAAAAATTACGAATGAATACACCATCGGTCAAAACGCGGCTGTTTAAGTATGAATCTCGGTCATTTACTAAGAAGTGCAAAGCAAAAAAAAAAAACACTGCCGTGAAAAATTACAACTCGTAAAAAAGTGTTAAAAAAAAACAGACCTTTTTTTTTTATTCGTGATTGGATAGGCATGCACGGATCCATGAGATCCGTGCATGTATATCAGTGGGAAGGGGTGGGAAAGTGCTTATTTTTTCAAAAAAAATTGCGTGGGGTCCCCCCTCCTAAGCATAACCAGCCTCGGGCTCTTTGAGCCGATCCTGGTTGCAGAAATATGGGGAAAAAAATGACAGGGGTTCCCCCATATTTAAGCAACCAGCATCGGGCTCTGCGCCTGGTCCTGGTCCCAAAAATACGGGGGACAAAAAGAGTAGGGGTCCCCCGTATTTTTAAAACCTGCACCGGGCTCCACTAGCTGGACAGATAATGCCACAGCCGGGGGTCACTTTTATATAGTGCCCTGCGGCCGTGGCATCACGTTGTAGCACTCTCCTGATCAGCTGTGTGCTCCTGTCCTCACTGACAGGCAGCACACGGCAGTGTTACAATGTAGCGCCTATGCGCTACATTGTAACCAATGCTGGGAACTTTCTGCTCAGCGGTGACGTCACTTTAGGTCAACCGCAGGGCAGAAAGTTCCCATCATTGGTTACAATGTAGCGCATAGGCGCTACATTGTAACACTGCCGTGTGCTGCCTGTCAGTGAGGACAGGAGCACACAGCTGATCAGGAGAGTGCTACAACGTGGCGCTCCCTGATTGGCTGAAGAAACCCACTTAGACAGAAGTCAAAGTGGGTTTCTGGCATTCGTGGAAAGGTGACCCATGTGCAAACATGGGTCCCCTTTCAGTTCGTGGTCGGGACACCGTTTTTTTTTTTTTTTCAAGTACGTGGATTACCCCTGGATTTCCCGAGGAGCCTGGACCCCTGGATCTCGTGAGTATAATTTCTTCAACAGGTACCCCTTGGATTCTACTGGAGAAGAGGACCGACCTGCGTGGGAACTTAAGGTAAGTATGTATGTATGTGTGTATGTATGTAATAAAATTATACTTTCACGGTGTGTGTGTCTTGTCTTTTTTTGGGTATTTTTTTAGTAGTAGTACTACAGGTACCAGCGGGCCCGTTTTTCCGTCGCATGCTGGTACTTGTGGTTCTCCAAGTACCAGCATGTGGGGGAGGCTTGCTGGGCCTTGTAGTACTGCTACTAAAAACAATATCTTTTCTTTTACAACAAAGGCTATCAGCCTCCCCATCCGCAGCCCATTGGATAGGGGGGGACAGCCTCGGGCTTCACCGGTGGCTGGGGGGGGGGGGGACCCCTTGATTGAAGGGGTCCCCACTCCCCCAGGGTACCCCGGCCAGGGGTGACTAGATGGATTTTTGATGCCACGGTCGCAGGGCACTATATAAAAGTGACCCCCGGCTGTGGCATTATCTGTCCAGCTAGTGGAGCCCGGTGCTGGTTTTAAAAATACGGGGGACCCCTACTCTTTTTGTCCCCCGTATTTTTGGAACCAGGACCAGGCGCAGAGCCCGATGCTGGTTGCTTAAATATGGGGGAACCCCTGTCATTTTTTTACCTATATTTCGGCAACCAGGATCGGCTCAAAGAGCCCGAGGCTGGTTATGCTTAGGAGGGGGGACCCCACGCAATTTTTTTTTTAAATTTTACAGTGTTTAATTAAAAAAAAAAAAAAATAGAACCCCAGCACGGATCACACAGATCCGGCCGAGATTAATTGTAAAAAAGTCGGCAGTGTTTTGCTAATCACTGCCGTAAAAAACACAAAAAAAACACGAATGACATCGACATCGGAAGAAAAGAAAAACCCGAATACGACAGCTTAGTAAATCCATCGTAACAAATTCAAAAAGTTGCAGTTTTACACTTTCGATGTCATTCGTGATTGAACTTTGACCTGAAACGGGAAAATACGAATCTTAGTAAATTTACCCCCATGTTTCCATTTTTACATTGCTGAAACAATACTGCACTCTCTTTACAGAGATAACCTTTGGTACTGAAGAGAAACGGGCATTTGAAATTTTGAAATCTAGTTTTAAAACCACATTAGAGTTGATATAATAATAATAATAATAATAATAATAATAATAATATGCGTCATTGTCCTAAGTGTCAAAGAATTATTGAATCAAGTGTAATCCTTCACCATTTTGATTCAATGTCAATCAGTAAATATACTCTGAGTGAGATTTTTCTGACATAGCCAATGAAAGTTGAGAATTTTCCTCTCAGTAATGAATGTGTCTATTGTGCCCATTTTAAATCACAGTGAAGATAATTTTTTTTTGCTAAAAGCCACAAAATAAATAAATAAATAAATAGAAAAACATGGAGAAAACAGCCTGTACCCTAAGAATAAACGCAAATAATTGATAGATGTATATTACTGTCCCAATTAAAAAAATATTTTTTTGCTTTTAAATAGTTCATCTGGTTCATAGTACATTTTTTTAACATCAATAGTTTTTATTAAAATTTTACGCAGATATGGGGGTTACATAAAAAAGAATAGGGAGTGACAAAGGGGGAACAGGAGAACACGGGAGTGGGGATGTACACACCAAAAACATCAAACATATATATATATATAAGGAAACATTAAGTGTTAGGGTCCTCATTTAGGCTAAACTCTAAAGAAGATGACACAGAAGGGTGAGATATAAGGGCGTGCCACTGTGATGTAGTCAAGCCATGGCAACCACCTCACAATGGGTGAGGAGGTGGAAGTGGAATAAGGAGTGTATGCAGTCTCAATGGTATAATGAAAGTGAATCTTGTGAAAAACTTTTATAACAGGGGGTGCTACTGACTGTTTCCAAGCTTGAGCTATAGTGGCTTTTGCAGCTATACATATGTGTCCCAGTAAATATCTATGAGGAGCTGAAACTTATGTAGGATAAATATGAAGCAATGCTAAAGCAGGGGATGGGTTTAGGGTTAATTGTAAAACTTTATTTATCAGTGAGAAAACATCTGACCAGAAAATTCGGAATGAGGGACATGACCAAAAAACATGGAACGGGTGGCCTATTTCTCTGCAATTCCTCCAGCAATATGGAGAGCATGAAGGCCAAAAAGAGTGCAGCCTATTTGGAGTTAAATGTAATCTATTCAATAGTTTGACATGCATTTCTGAATGATTTAAACATCTAGACATACGGAATGTCAAACAATACAATTTTTCCCATTGCATATCAGTTATGTTGATGTTTAAATCTGTCTCCCAGCATTTCTGGGCATTAGACTTTTGGGACGGAGCTAAGGCAATAAGCGTATTATACCAAAGTGTTATATCTTTAGAGGAAGCAGTCAGAGAGACACGGGGTAGAACAGATTGTGTTATAGAGCTAGGAGGGGTATGAGAATGGGGCAGGCTCTTAAACCAATGTATAATCTGGAAGTAGTGAAATAATTTGTTACGAGGGAGAGAGAATCGGTCTTGTAGTTGGCAAAACGTGAGGAGAGTGTTTCCATCTATCAAGTCCCCTACAGTAGAAATACTACAGGCACACCAAGTAGAAATATTCAAATTGGGTATTAATTTACAGCATTCAATGAAAGTGCCTATGGGGCAGTAAATCCTGGAAGTTTGCCTAATAAATTATCCCACACTTGTAAAGATGAGATCGTAGAAGGAAAAATGGATACATTTTAAGGGACGGAAGGTTTTAGGGGTCCATAACAAATCTTCCAGGGGGTAGTGTAGACATCCAACACTCTCAACATGTGCCCACAGGGACTGAGATTGAGTTAACCTCCAGTATTTAAGTTGAGCTAGCAGACAAGCATCTTGGTATAAAGCTAAATCAGGGAGAGCAAGACCTCCACGATTATAAGGAAGATTCAGTCTAGTGCTTGCTAATTTAGGGAGATGGGATTTCCATAAGTATTTCGTCAAGATACTGTAAGTCTGCATTTATCAAGATAATGTTTGGGAAAGGAATAAGGTATAGTGCGAAACAGGTACATAAGCTTGGGCTATAAAGTCATTTTAAATGCAGCTAAACGTCCTAACCAGGATATTTCATAGAAAAGCCAGGAGGATGTCAAGGCTTGAAGGGTAGCTATCAGGGAAGGTAGATTCACGTCAAAGACTGCACTGGTGGAGGAGGGAATATGTATCCCTAGATATGTAAGTGAATCAGATTTCCAATTATATGGGTATAGAGAGCGCAAAGAGGCTACAACTGCATCTGGTAAATTGATAGGTAGAGCGTCAGTTTTGGTTGTGTTTAATTTGTAATAGGAGACTTCGCTAAAACTATTCAGTAAAGAGTGTAGATGAGGGAGGGAGGAAGAGGGGTGTGAAACAAATAGAAGTACATTGTCAGCAAAGAGACATAGTTTATGAGAAAAGTGACCACAGGGTAATCCTGGAAATGCATCATCTGATTGAACCTTAGCAGCTAAGGGTTCTATCATTAACACAAATATCAGGGGTGAGAGAGGGCAACCCTGACATGCAGGGCCGGTGCAAGGATCCTCAGCTCCCTAGGCAAATCTTCGGAGACACCCACCCCCCATCCCAAATACACAGTCCCTTAGGTGAAAAAGTGTGGGGTCGCCATTGTATAGGTTACACAGCCACCGCCTGATAAAGAAGCAGCACTGCAAACTATAATTTTGCACCCTCCTTTACCTCATAAAGGGACAGCGTGCTGCAAAAAAGGGTGTGTGGTCTCACAAAGAAGGGGCAGGGCAGGGACGCTGAGGGGGAGTTAGAGGGAGGGTGAGGGCAGGGACGCTAAGGGGGAGTTAGAGGGTGAGGGTAGGGAGGCTGAGGGGGGTTGGAGGGAGGGTGAGGGCAGGGACGCTGAGGGGGGTTAGAGGGAGAATGAGGGCAGTGACGTTGAAGGGGGTTAGAGGGAGGGTGAGGGCAGAGAAGCCGATGGGGGTTAGAGGGAGGGTGAGGGTAGGGACACTGAGGGGGGTTAGAGGGAGGGTGAGGGCAGGGACACTGATGGGGGTTAGATGGAGGGTGAGGGTAGGGACACTGAGGGGGGTTAGAGGGAGGTTGAGGGCAGGGACGCTGAGGGGGGGACAGAGGGAGGGTGAGGGTAGGAACACTGAGGGGGGGTTAGAGGGAGGGTGAGGGTCCGGACGTTGACTGGGAGTCAATGGGAGGGTTCGGGCATGTGTACATAGGATGCAGTAATCTGTGTACCTAAGACATACTTTTTCTGACATATGCCTTCTGTGGAATTTTATTTAAAATTATGTGTATATAAATATATGTGTGTATGTGTAACATTAAAAAATATAGCTCTATTAGAATAAACAAATACTTTAAATCTATGTGTCAATTAAACTTAATATGTAGTCTATAAGCAATGCAGAGAGCCTGTGACTGTCACTTACCTGATAAAGGCTGAAGCAGTGGCTCCTCTCTACTTAAGAGACAGGCAGCAGTCACACGTGGGTCTCTATCACTGATGTCTCTTCTCCACCTCCTAGTTATTGCATTCCGCTCCTACTCGGTTAGTCTTTGCAGGGGGAGGGTCAGGCTTTGCTCTTGGTGTGACATCATCATGTCACACCAAGCAGCTACCCGTGGACTTAAAGCAGCGCAATGGGGAGGCGGAGCTCGGGATGGGACTCAGAGCTGGATATGACTGGGCGGGCGGCGACAGCGGAAGTATATTTAAAATTTCTGTGATATGGCCAATGGGTGGTCCCGGCCCGGTGCACACCTGGACCCCCTTTAGTTTTGCCGGGCACGGTCATCGAGAGAAGGTGAGAGATGGGACGCGCTCTTCATGCTGCTGATGCCGCTACTCACTGCCTGACATTCAGTGAAGGGCAGAGGCTGTGGCAGCTACAGTGCACATCAGCAAGGTAGCAGAGCAGGGAGAGCGCCTCCCTGCTTTGCAGACCTTGCTGAGCGATCAGCCGGTGGTTGGAGAAGTACTGGCCGCTGCTGTAAATCTTGCCATCCCGGGTGAAGGTGCCGCCCCCGTCCTCTAGCAGCTCTTCTCCTTACACGACTTGTCAGCATAAGTAGGGAGCGGATCTTCTCACTGGTCATCGCGGCAGCAGGGAAGGGGCCAGGGGAGAGCGAGCGGTGCAGGAGGGGGAGGTGGGGACAGGACCCGGACATCCAACACCAGGTGAACAGGGAGCGGGCGCCTCGCATCCATCACAGCGCACATCCTGTACTGCACTCCACTCAGCACCGCCCTCCAAGTGCCGGCGCCCATAGGCAACTGCCTAAAGCTGCCTAATGGTAGCGCCGGCCCTGCTGACGAGTACCATTAGAAACTGGGAATGTGTCTGACAGGAAGCCATTACTGAACACCCGTGCCGACGGCAAACTATATAAAGCTAAGATTGAAGACAAAATCTGATCGAAAAAATCTATTTAGTTAGGACAGTGAGCATGTAGGACCAATTCAACCTGTCGAACGCTTTCTCGGCATCCAATGAGAGCAATAGAAACCTATTATCCCCAGAGTATGCATCAATCAAATGAAAGACTCTACGGGTGTTCTCAGAGGCCTGCCTGCCAGGCACAAACCCAACCTGGTCTGGGTGTATCAATAGGGGTATATAAGCATTAAGACGGAAAGCTATTATCTTAGCATATAGTCGGATGATAATTTTGGCAATAGGCTGTGTCCTCCCCTGGCTTGGGAATTGCTACTACTTGTGCTTTCAACATTTCACCAGGGAAGGAGCCAATATGGGTAACTTCGTTAAATAAAGAAGTCAATGTATTAGAAAAACGATCAGCAAAGCTAATATAAAAATCATTGATACATCCATCGGGGCCAGGGGCCTTGTTTTTGGGGAGTGATTTAATGGCTATCTCAACTTCGAGTGTGGTCCAAGGGGCATTTAAGGAAACTAATTGTTCAGGAGTCAGGGAGGGTAAATTAACAGAGGATAGAAACGATTGTATAGATTCAGCAAAAGGTTAGTGAGTAAGAGGATCAGATCATAAATTATACAACTGCGTAATAATCTATATATTGGTTAGCAATGTCAAAAGGATTTGCCAATTTAGAACCAGCAGAATAAGTAATGTATTTAATCCTATTACGAGCTTGCTGAACCTGTAGCCTGCGAGCAAGCATTTTACCAGGCCTATTGCCAACTAAATAAAACTTTTGTCGCAGTCTATTGAGAGCTGCCTGAGTTTTAACAACCAATAGTTTTTGTACTTGGCTACGGATATCAGATAATTCCATGCGTAAAGCACAAGTAAGGTGTTGTTTATTTTATATCTTCAGCTGTTTTAAGTTTATCTTCTAAATCTGCCTGAAGTTGTTTAGCTTGTCGTTTAAGGGTAGCCCCAGCTTTTATAGCTGAACCACGGACTACTGCTTTAAATGCGCACCAGTAATTTTGAATAGAGGTGTCAGAGGGAGAGTTTGTATCAATGTATAGAGAAATACAGTCGGAAATAATCTTGATTGCTAACGGGTCTGATAAAAGGTGGGGAGACAATCGCCATGGTCTAGGGGGTATGGAAGTGTCATTAATATCCCATTTCCAATAGAGTGGTGCGTGATCGAACTAAGTGATAAGTAAAATTTCTACCAAACCAGAGTTTTGTAAGGTCCATTTATCACACAGTATAAGGTCAATACGTCAATAGGACTTGTGAACTGGTGAAAAAAATGTATAGTCTCTACCAGAGAGGATATGGATGCGCCAGACATCGTATAAATCAAACTCAGCTAAAACATTATGTAAAGCCAGCGATGAGCCTCGCCTATGTCTGGCTGTTGCAGGGGAAGACTGAGTCAATTTATCCAGTTTCGGGTCAATCACTAAGTTAAAATAACCCAATCGTACCTTTTGAATAAATAAGCAAAGTTTTCTAATAAAGACTACTTATTCAACTTGGGGGGCGTATAAAGACACAATAGTAACAAGCTTATTGTCCAAAATACCCATGAGAATCAGGTAGTTACCCACTTTATCAGCATGTTGAGAATGTAGGGTGAAAGAAACATTATTCTGAAATAAAATAGCCACTCAGTTTCTCTTAAAGGGACCATAAGCAAAATAGCCTATGGGATATCTCTGATCTTTTAATAGGAGGTTTATGAGAGGAGAAATGGGTTTCTTGCAAGGCGACTCTATCAGCTTTATATTTGTAAAAGGAGGCTAAAGCTAACCTGCGCTTGTTAGGGGAATTTAAACCTTTAACGTTTAATGAGAAGATACCAACCATGACGTATTAATCAAAATACAGTAAAACTGGTGACATCCCATAGGGGTGAGGGAAAGGAGGGGGAGGAAGTAAGATAGAACAGATAAGGGAAAAATAAAAAGAACAAAAACAAAACGACCCAGTATATCCGGTCTGCATTGCTACTGTTGGGGAAAAAAAAAAATACAGTAGATAAATGGAGGCGCATGTGGCCTTGACACGCCACCCACTCAGGGTCAAACAGGGATAACGGTGAACATATACAAATAAAAATGAAAAAGGCACATCACTAACCACACAAGTGTGGTATATAAAAAGAAAATAAATACCATTAGAAAGGATGTAACCTTCAGATGCAATCCCATGTAAAATACCAATATAGTGTAAATAAAACATAATCTAGACATATATTAATTATATAAACAGTTAGAATCAACATGAAGAAATTTAAACTATCTCAACGAACTGCATCGATCAATACTACAAGTCAAACTTGTATGAAACAGTATAACTCTAAGAGGGTATAGAAAAACAAGTAATATTAATAGTTACGTAGCTAATTCAGGTAGAAGACCCTTCTGACCAAGGCGCGGGACGTCTTTCTGGAGCCGTCGGCAATTTTACAAAAATGTTCCAGTCTGCCAGCCATTTTACTCCGCTTCTAAATCAGATACAATAAACGATGAACCGTCATAGGTAATTATCAATTTCACTGGAAATCCCCATCTGTAACAAATCTCTTGAGCTCGGAGGGTGGATGTAATAGGGGCCAATTGACGTCTTTTAGAGATGGTAAACATGGAGAAATCTGGGAAGCATTGTAGTCCGCCTAGAACGTCAGAGTCCTCTGCGTTCCGCGCTGCACAAAGGATATGTTCCTTAATAATAAAGAAATGTACTCGTAGTATTGTGTCTCTAGGTGAAGAAGTAGGTAGAGAGCGTGGTTTAGGCAAACAGTGTATCTGGTCAATAAGCATTCTGAGTCTTCTGTGTCAGGTAGTAGTTTACGGAACAATGACATAGCAAAATCCAATAGTTCCGAATTGGCTACGGAATCAGGTATGCCACAAATTTTTATATTGGTCCGTCTGGAATGGTCCTCCAAATCTGCCATCTTGTTTTTGAATGCATCTAGGTCACTTTGTTGGTGATCATGAGCTGTAAAGAGGTCATTGTGTGATGCAACTAACTCCTCCATTTTACATTCAAGGTTATCCGTCCTATCACCAATATCTGAGAGTTCGACCTTGATTTCACATATCACAGCCTTCAGGTCTTGAGAAAGATCTGATTTAAAGGCCACCAAAACCTGGCAAAGGGTTTTCACCATGAGGAGATCCTCAGAATTAGGATCCGCATCGGTACTGTGAAGGAACTGGTCGGGTCATTCTGAGCAGGATGTTTGCTAGACGGGACTGGATTTCCTTGTCCCGAGGATGATGACCTCGGCTGTTTCTGAATCGGAAAAGATATCGGAGGGAGAAGCGCTCCCTTAGTTTTCTTGGGTGGCATAATGAAAGGGATAGAAAAGCATCTGATGGATAAGTAAACAAAAAAAGACTTTGGAGGGTGGTATGATGCAGAGTTGATGGGGCGTCTGTTCCAAGATGAAGCCATCCTTTTAGCGAGAAGACCCTGGGTGGGAAGGCATAGACAGGGAATCACATCTGTCACTCACTGAGAGACAGCATTGCTGTGGTGGAACTTAATTGCAGGCAGGGGTATATTGTAAAAGCACCAGAGAGAATCTGCATGGGTTAAATAGAACAAAATCACAGGCAGCACTAATAAACCAGTGGGGACCAGCAGGTTATGGTACCAGTAAGAGAAAGTGAGGGCAGTTGAGGGGACAATCCCAGTGCAGTGGCTTATGGACAGGAGAATGCAGCAAGCCTGCTGGAAAATCTTCCCTGCACAATATAAACAATATCAACTGTACAAAATTTCAAGATGGCCACCGCCAATGCCACAGCCAGGGGTTTCTACATTGGCAGCCTCAGCCTCTAGGTTGGTGCCAGAGGCCTGCCTTGATGTGGAGCGGCTATATGAAGGGGGAGTGGGAGTGATAGACTACCTCAAGTCTAGTTCGTCTCCAAGCTCCTGGCTCCTGCAGTGTCTCACCGAGTCCCAGCTCCCTCCATGGATTATAGCAGCACAGTGTCTCCAGCCGCCGCTTCTGCGGACACGGAGCTCAGCCACAGGAGGGATGAACTCGGCTGCAGATGAGTCACAAACGGGCCGCCAGGAACTCCCCAAGGCCCAGGAGATCGGTACAGTGGCGGCAGAGAGTATGGAGCCGCAGCGCGAGGTGGACGGGGTCCATGACAGGAAGTTGATGGAGTCATTGTGAGTGAGATCCGGGGCGGGTGGGATCCACTGCCGGGTAAGTAGATGGGTGACTCCTGGGCGCAGATGAGGGAGGGATGCTGGGCCGATCAACGGGCAGCACAGCCTTGTATCTGCGAAGGGAGTTCACTGGGTCCGGGCTCCTGTGGAAATCTAGTCGCAGGCCTCAACCCACGAGGAGGCTGGAGGCCTCCCCGGCTCCGAGACTGTGCACACTCGGGCCAGATAGGAGTAGGGGACAATAGTAGTGGGAGCTGAGTGCGGGCTAAAGAGATGCTAACAACAGCTTATAAATTAGTAAGAGTATGGAGCTTCACAGAGGCACGTCTCTGTTGTTTTCCAGTCAGGCCACGTCCCCCGGTAGTACATTTTTAATAGCAGTAAAAAATATTACAAGCAATTATTTTCATTAAAACAAATGCTGTAGTTATTTTTGAGTAATTTGAAGCCACCAAAAATTATTTAAAAAACCCCTGTAACTTCGACCTGCAATCTTAGAAATACTGACTGCATCCATACAGCAACCCATATATATAATGTACAGTATCACACCTATATATATTTTTCACTTTGCATAATTTCACACCAATAATGAGTCGACATGTACCATATTTATTGGCCTTATTACGTTAACTGAAAACTTCCAATTGCCCGCTTAATTAGTTGGGGAGAGGGGGGGTTTCTAAACCAAGTCCCAACGTTTTTACCTTGCAATAAAGATTTTTCCCAACTTTTCAAGCTGCATTAATTCATTTTTGGCTGCAGGAGAACCCTTGCACCTTGAGAAAAAACAAAAAACGTTCTTTGAATTGGATATGCCCCTTTGCATTTTCAGAAAATAGCATTAGATCACTCCTCAGGACAAAATAAATAAAACGTACCCAAATGGACAATAAAGTGTGTTTTTTTTCTGCACTAAAGAAACAAATCATGAAAGAATAATAAAAAAAAAAACAATCACCAAAAGAGAACTACTGTAAAAAAAAGTGTAAGTACGATTGGTAGCTCAAAAAGGTGTTTCATCTTAAAAAAAATAAAATAATATAAAATGAGGGTACCCATAAGTGTATTAAAACCCCAGAATGGAGGAGATCTGGATATTAGAACCTCATCTCTGGACTTCCAAGCGCTGTACTAATGTATTGCCTTATACAAGTGGGATTTTTTACGTTAATATTTAATTTCTCCCTAAGTTACAGCTAAGTTCCAAGTAGTTTCAAGGCAACTACTATTATCCTGAGTCCCAAGTGTGGATTACCAAAATGTTTCAATGATTATAGACCAATAGCCCTGACTTCTTTGCTAATGAAATGTTTTGAACTTTTGGTGCTGGGACACATCAAGGTGCACTTTCAGGTGGGCTTTGACCCTTTCCAATTTGCCTACAGGGCAACTCAATCTACGGATGTTGCTGCATTGACTGTATTACATCATGTACAAACACATTTGGAAGGAAAGAATACCTAAATACCATTTTGCCCAATTCTTTAGTGTTTAAGTTATCCAGAATGGGCTTAAACAGTTTTACTTGTGAGTGGTTGCCACACTTTTTATCAGATATTCATCAGGTTGTCAGGCTGGGGGGGTTTATCTTGGGTGAAGTGGTGTTGAATGTAAGAGTTCCATAGGGAAGTGTCCTAAATCCACTACTATATTCATTTTTCACCCAGGATTGTGAGTCCACATCAGATTCCGTGAAAATTGTTAAGTTTGCGGATGATACCACTATTGTGGACTTAATAAGCAACCAGCATGAGAATGCATACAGAAAAGATGTAATTAGTTTATTAGAGTGGAGCAGGGTGAATAGTTTAATCTTAAATACATCAAATATGAAGGAGATGATAATTGATATCAGGAAGCGAAACAGTGCCCCAAAGTTACCTGTTCTTTTGGATGGTAAAAGTATTGAGCAGGTGGAGTCTTTTAAATTTTTAGGGATTTTATTTCAAATTCTCTGTCTTGGTCTTTAAATTCAAATTTTTTGTGTAAAAAAGGCACAGCAACGTCTTGTTTTCTTAAGGAGATTAGAATCTGCTAGTGTGAGTAAAGGAACTTTGTTAATTTTATGACGTAGTGTTGTGGAGAATGTACTGACCTATAGGATTGCCATATGGTATGGAAACTAACTGCTAAAGAACAAAAGGCCCTGGATCGGTTGGTTAGGACATAGGATAGAGTAATCGGTGTAAGGTTGACAGGTATCTACAGTATGAGATATATGAAATGAGAAGCCTGTAGAAATCTATGGCCATTTTGGGGGATTCTAATCATCCAAACTACCCAATCTTTGCAAGATTGCCAACAGTACATGCTTTAGGGCTGTTTATATGTGCACAAAAAGGCTGTATAACAGCTTTTTCCCGAGAGCGGTGCATATGTTAAACTGTCAAAATGTCCCAATTTTAGATCTTGAAATATAACTTGCTGCTTGTCTATGTTATGTGATATGTTTTTTCTTGATTTTTCATTGACATCCCTTGGTGTTTGTTAATGACAATAAAGGTATTCTATTATTGGGCTATCACAAGAAAATATACTTGGGCTTTCTGTGGTGTACAGGTTTATTGTCTGGTGATCACAACTACAGTAAATCTGGCATGCATTCAACTCTGCATTGGCTTTAATATATGTATGACTATATGCTACAGTACTGTATGTACAGGCACACAATAGTAGATATTCTACAATGGGACTTAAAATATATCCTATACACATTAAATATACAGTATTTCTTTCCATCCACTTTCACAAAGAGAGATTTACGTACAATTGAATGCATTTTACACAAAGAACACAGAAGTAAAATACTGTTGAAAATTATTTGTGGATGCTTAATTGGATACATATCAAGATCATAATCAAAATGGGGGTTTTGCAATTGCTCCTGGAATGAAAGCGTGCAACTGAAGTGATGTAATTGGACAATATTTATTTTTATCGCAAAAAGTTAATTACACTATAAATGTATTTGTTTAATTAACATAAAAAATATCTCCTAAATTGAATCATGTAAATTGCACATCAACCATCATTATAGGGATAGACCAATATGATAGAAAAAAGATGAAAACGAAAAAAGAAAAATATTTAAAATCTATTGTAATGATGACTAATAAGATGTTAGTCCATAAAGTTAGTGTATCAGAGCGTGGCATCCCACCTCACTGATAAACACTATTTTATTGTGTAGTTCAATAACTAAGTCCGTGATCAGCAGAGTCCCAATTAAGTGAATGAATACAAAAGAGGATGATAGTAATCTCCAGGGATAGGTGGTGAATTGTCTATTTAGAGTAAATGGGGTACCCCTAGGTGGATAAGCGAGGGGGCACACTGCAGAAAGGAAAGTCAGTGGAGCTCTGGACTGACCAATCTCTACCAGCGTCTGAATAGACAGAGGATGCTTTGGTACAATCGCTCTCTATTGATCAGGACGCCGGGATGCGATAACAGTCTCTGGGGGAAAAACACTAGTTTCCATACCTAAACAATAGCACTGTCCACTGTGTTTCTCCCCTTTTATAGAGCCTTACCTTTGTCTCAGCAGTGAGGTCCCGGCGTTCGCCTACAACATCACTCCACAGTCCGTCCTGCAGCTGCCGCTTGGGTTCCTGTTTCCTGGTTACTGGGCTTGTGGTCAAGTGGTCATGGCTATCGAGTTCAAGGATTTGTGGTCACATGGTCACGGCTATCTCTCATCTCTCTCGGTTAGCCTTAGAAACAGTGTATAATGTTGATCCTTAAATTTTTTTAGAAGTCACTGACATAACTCTGCTGATTAAGGATATTGGGTGTATTATAGGAAGTCTGTATCAATCTCCTACATGTATCGGCCCATCTGGGCCTTCGTCAGGGACAGACTTTCTGACGAAGGCCCTGACAGGCTGCCCGATACGCATAGGAGATTGACACAGACTTCCTATAATATACCTAGGGCTAATATACCCAGGGCCAAATGTAATAGAGTGAGAGTTTCAAAAAGTGAGAGATTTGGTAAGTTTTTTCATTTTTTTTTTAAAGTGGCAATCATTTACACTGCAAAAACCAGGTTGATCTTGCTGTGTAAATGATTGTCACTTTTAAAAAAAACTGCAAAACCTTATCAAATCTCTAACTTTTTGAAACTCTCACTCTATTACATTTGGCCCCCAATCTCCAATGCGTATCGGCCTTCATCAGGGACAGACTCCCATAAAGTTATTGTCACACAGACTCAGCTTTATAACTATGGGTAGCAGGAGCATATCCTCCCACTACCCATCCCTATAGTGTCTCCTGGCCCCCTCTCTATGTATACATGGCAGCAGGAGCCTCTTACTCCCATTGCAGAACTGCTGCCACAATTAAGCTCCCGCGGGCATGAAGCATTCATGGAAGCGTGCGTACACACGCATTCGCGAACACCATGGCATGGCATTTCTTTGGGCAAATATGTAAAGTGGCACTTCTGTATATCTTGAATGGCATGCAGACACAAGAATTGAGTGCAAAGCGTGGTGTGCAAGTCATCACAGAGACATCACTGATGGTGCCAGGATGCTGGGTTCAAATACTGATGCGGTTGTCAAGCTATGAATGAGCTGAAGCTTCATTCCTGCCAGCTAAAATCAGAGAGATTGCCTGTATTCAGAGTGTATGTTTGATATTACAGAGAACTGTCAAGTTTGCCAGCAAGTTTTTTTTTTAGCACTGTGGCAGAGCCCCTGGATGGATGGACAGAGCACCCTTTAACCCTTTCAGCGGCGGGTTTCCAATTTAAAAACACACCCTGGGGGGTGTTTTTAAATTGGTGTGGGAGCGGGAGGGAAGGTGCAGGGCGGGTCGAGTGACAGGGCAGGACAAGGTTTTCACCTGGCGATCGCCCGTGTGATCGCCAGACCAAGTGTTGATTCTCGGCTGCCTTGCAGCACCCGGGAATAGACATAAGCCATTTTACAGCTAAGTACGCCCGCCTGCCTATGGGAGTCCAGGGGCGGGTAAAACTTTATAATTGAGTATGCTGATTCCCAGGCGCCGTGCACACTGCATGGCTGTCGCCAGGGAATCAGGAGGTAGTATGCACAGAAATCTTCCGGGGAAGATTTCCGTGCATACCACTGAAGCAGTGATGGATGAGGCTGCCCCTTGATGGACCAACAGCAGCAGCAGTCTCTCAGTCTCTGGATGTATACTGGGGTACAGCACAAAATATAAATGTATAATTTAAATGTATATTTTTTTTTAACACTGGGGCATAGCCCCTGGATGGACTGACACCCCCTTGACAGAGCACCTCCTTGACAGACAGAGCAGCCCCTTAGATATCACAGCAGCCCCTTAGATATATGACACAGCAGCCCCTAAATGTGAGCCCACAGCAGCCCCTTAAATGTCACACCTGCCCCTTAGATGTCACACCAGCCCATAAATGTGAGCCCACAGCAGCAGACAGCACAGACATGTCCGTGCTGTACAACATCCAAAGCCGGAGTGAAGCAGGGACTTGCAGTCAGGGGAGGCAGGGGAGGCAGTGCCTCCCCTGTCATTAATGAGTAAAATAATACAAAGAAGATACTTATGACACATCTTCTGTGTCAAAACTATATGCTTTACTCTTTATATTATTTTAATCATTTGTACCCTGTAAAAGTTTTAAAAGTGTTTTGGAGGCACTGATCTCGGTGCCTCCAGCTGTGAAATGTGGAAGGGCAGGAAGCGGGGGGCAGGGCCAAGATCGAGTAGTAAAAGCCCCATTCAAAAAAGCCCTATAAGCGGCACTGGTATAAGTGCCTCTTTGACAGGGGCGTGCTTTCAGCCCATATGAAAACACGCCCCTGTCACTGTGATTGGGCAGTAGCGGTGGGGTGCGGCAAGGACGTGCCCCCCTGTGGTCCAGGATTTTTTTCATGAAAATGATTTACATTTCATAAGGCCATCCCCGCCCGACCGTCTGTCCCCCAGCCTGTCCACCTGTCACCCAGCCCGTCCCCCTGCAACGTGGCAGACATGGAAGAAGCAGTTTTGGAACTGAAGGTGACAGTGGAGACGGATGCCGCCGGGCGCTAGACCTGAAGGGGGCAACGCTCCTCCATTGTTCCGGCTTCCAACATCACCTTAACTGTCAGTAGCCTCACTGTAGTTTCGCCGCTGGTACCTGAATCTTGCCAGAGAAGCCATGCAAAGCATGGTGGACGGGCATGGGGGAGGGGTGCTGCAGTGCTGGTGCACCCGGTGATTGGTGTCTGCATGGAGGGCATTCTGTGGGCAAAGCGGGAGCTGACTTGTTTGTGCCAAAGGATAGTGGAGGTGGGTGCTGCCCGTAAGTGAATGATTTCCCATCCTGCCCCTCGTCTTAATCCACAACCCAGCGGGACATCACAGAACTGACTGGGAGCACAACAGAGGCAGAGGACCCTGGGGGGGGGGTTGTTTTGTACATGTTTTGCATTTATATAATGTCCATTTTATGTCCCCGACCCCCTTATATGCCGTCAGCTGTCCCCCAAGCCCCTTATAAGCCCAATATGTCACCCATGTGCATTGCATGAGCATCAGAGGTTTCCCACATGCCCATTATGTCCCCAATGCCCCTTGCATATCCATCAGATGTCCCCTATTCCTATTTTTTTTTTTTTTTTTTAGGTTTTTTTTTGGGGGGTGGGGGTGTTCTGTACATTTTGAATTTATATGATGCCCCTTATATGTCCCTCACATGCCCCTTAAATGCCCATCAGATGTCCCCTGTGTCCTTATATACCAACCTATGTCCCTTATATGTTGACCAGTTGTCCCTGTGTCCTGTAAACATTTCCCTATGCCCCTTATATGTCGATAGCACCTGCGGGTGGTAGCAGCTGGTGCAGAGGTGAGATGGAAACAAGGCTGTCTCCGTATCTGTAAAACAAATTTGGTCCATCAGGGAGCAGATACTTAGAACCTAGAACCCCCCTTCCGTGTGCACCACTGCATACCCCAATGTGTGTCACTATATCATTGTCCCAGGCCGCATTGTGTGTTAGCCTGTCCCCCCCAGGCCTCAGTGTGTATGTCTCCATGTCCCTTCCAGTTGCCCCTAATATATATGTATCCATGACCCACATGTCCTATTTTTGTTTGTCTCTATGTGTGTCTAGCCTTTCCCCTGTGTCCTTCACCAAACCACTGTTCCTCTTGTCCTGCATCTCCCACCTACCCATTTGTTCTTCTTCTACTGGCCACTTCACCCCTTACCTTCCTCCTCCTCCTCTTCTGCTGACAGTGATGGAGATGGAATCCTGCTGGCAGGTGGAAAAAAAGCAAAATGGAGTCACCTGAGTATGGAAGGTACGCACAATCTTCTTATAGAGGGGGGGCACAAAAATCTATCTGGCCTCCAGGCGTCTGTGATGAACTTACACCACTGGGAAGAAGGGTGGTGCCATCGGCCAGGGAAGTGCAGGAAAAGTTCCCTGTGTGTGGCGCTGCCACACAGCCCCCAGTATCGTACCTTGCGCCCACTTACCTCATTCCCCCTGTGACACCGACGCCACTGTCCGTCTCTGGTCATTCTGAGTGCAGTGCAATGAGTCCGGCCAGAGGGGGGAGAAGGGGCCACGATCCATGGTCCTTCCTTCTTCCCTCTCTCTTCTATTGCAGTGACAGCACTGACCCTATATTCATATTCAGGCTGTTCTTGCCACCCGGGAATCTGACTGATGATCCCCAGAGTAAACCCCAAAGTGGGAGCTGTGCTGCAGTTCTAGGCCCAGGACCAGGTAAGTAAAAAGCAATATAATTGTCATCTGTTCCCATCACCCTTTCATTCTCTCTTTCACTTTCTCACCCTCTGCTACTGCTGTTACCCTCTCCCTGGTGTCACTCACTGCTGTGGCCCTCTCCCTGGCATCACCCTCTCCCTGTCACCCACTACTGTCACCCTCTCCCTGGCGTCACACTCTTCCTGTCATGCTCTCCTTGGTGTCATGCTCTTCCTGTAACCCTGTCCCTGGCATCACGCTCTCCTGTCACCTCTCCCTGTCACCCTCTCCCTGGCCTCACCATCTTCCAGGTGTCACACTCTTCCTTTCACCCTCTCCCTGGCATCACCAATTGCTGTCACCCTGTCCCTGGCATCATGCTCTTCCTGTAACCCTTCCTTTGGCATCACGCTCTTTCTGTCACCCTCTCCCTGGCTTCACACTATCCCTGTCACCCACTGCTCTCACCCTCTCCCTGGCATCACCCTCTCCCTGTCACCCACTTCAGTCCCCCTCTCCCTGGCGTCATGCTCTTCTTGTCACCATCTCTCTGGCGTCACCCTCTCCCTTTCACCCACTGCTGACACCCTCTCCCTGGCATCACCATCTCCCTGTCACCCACTGCTGTCACCATCTCCCTGGCATCACGCTCTTCCTGTCAGCCTCTCCATGGCATCACGCTCTTCCTGTCATCCTCTCCCTGGTGTCACCCTCTCCCTGTCACCCACTGCTGTCACCCTCTCCCTGGCGTCACAGTCTTCCTGTCACCCTCTCCCTGGCATCACGCTCTTCCTGACACCCTCTCCCTGGCGTCACCCATTCCCTGTCACCCACTGCTGTCACCCTCTCCCTTGCGTCATGCTCTTCCTGCAACCCTCTTCCTGTCACCCACTGCTAGCTATTAAGTTAATGGAAGACCTGGACAACAAAATTGCATTCATGTCCTCCTCCCAGTCCCTTTGCAGTCCCAAACACTAATATTTATTTTTTATTTTAGAAAAATTTAAAATAAAAGAGCTGCCTGCTCATCACAAGTTTGATAAACAGGCAGGCTGTGGGCATTGGCCATGATGGCATCATATTGAGATGCAAATTAGTGGCGAGGGGGGCTGGAGAAGTTGATGGCAGCAATTTTGTAATCAATTGGCGGAGGCGGTGGCCATTAGTGGCGTGGGTAGTGGGCATCAGGGGTGGTAGCAGGTGTCAGGGGCGGTGACAGTAGCGGGCATAGGCTCAGGTGCAGTAGGGCATCAGCTCGGCAGTGGTAGGGGTCATCGGCGGGACTCTGTAGATATTATGGCTGCAGTGCCTCACCAGCCACTGACCTCACCGCACGTCACTGGAGTGAAGATGGTGCCAATCACTGGGACTTGTATATAATCCAAAACCTGCAAGAATTTGACAGCGAGATGATGAAGTTTTGCCACATTTTGGGATCTGAGGAAGGCGGGAACAGGAAGTTCGGGGGAGTTCAGTTCCTTGGGAACCAAACCCGCTCATTTCTAGAATAAACCACATTGCTTGCAATGCAAGGGTTCAAATACATGTATTTTTTCCTTTGCATGCAGAGTAAATACTGATTACTTTTGCATGTTGCTCCAAATATTCAACAACTCTAAGGAGCAGGATTCAAGAACTCAGGGAAAGGGGTTTCTAGTTACTCGGAAACACCTTTTCCCCACAACCTGGTCAGTGGCCACTACATAAAGAATAAAGGGTAGAATGGAGGTGCTGCACATGCCCAGCTAAATTAGCACAGGCGGGAGTGTTTGTGGGGAGGTCAAGAGTGACGATGCAACTGAAGCTGATTAAGATCTTTAGTACATTGTTTTGCCCCGATTCATTCTGTTAATCCATCACTACAGTACAGCATCTCAGCCATCCATTGATGCTACCCTAGCTACACAGTATGTTATACCTCTCGTGCTGCCCATGTTGGGCCACTTCTACAAATGTTTACAGTGCCACTTTTAGTTCCCAGTCTACCCCTGATCTCAGACACAGCTGCAGCAAAAGATGCCAGGAAGGCCGTAATTGCGTACAATCAGGCCCTATGAGGTGGCATCCTGCCCCCCTCAACAGACCCCACCCCCATTAGGGCTGCTTCCATAAATTTCCCGGCCTAGTTTTCCAACCCAATCCAGCCCTGCAGTAAAGACACGTATTTGATGACTGTTTATTTTTTTTATGACTGCATGTAAATCAGCATAGAATGGGTTGTAATTGAAATGTGAACATACTTTATATAGTGTTGCCAATGCAAAACATAACTAGCTTTTCGCAACCAGCAGCTTCTCCACTTGCTGTAACGCTAGGATATCATTGGGTTCATTGGTTATGAAACCAGAATTGATTTAAAATATGTTTTAATCTGGCTATATAACCAACAACTGCATTCCGCTATAACCTCTCTGCTAGAAACACAGGTAAGGTTATAATGTGAAATTACATTTACTGTTAAACAATTTAATGACAGTTATTTACAATATACAGTAATCAAACCCTCTGTTTATCTTTGGAAAGTAATTTAGAACCCACAGTGCCTAGTGTACAGTGACCTAATGTTAATCATTGTAAACAGTGACCTTTTAATAATTGTATAGACTTTTATAACATGCACCTATAAAGGGCAGTCACTGGTAATTCTTATTGTTTTTGGCATCCATACCCTTTCTAGATCAAAGAACTGAAAAAATATTGAGACGATTTGGATATATTTATTAGAGGCAGCTGTTATGCTAATATTGCCTATGCAGTTGTCAGCTGATGAGACAGCTTAGTGGGGGAAAATCATTATTAGGACCCTATTGTGACAAATGCTATTTATTACTGTCAAATGGTATTAATGTTTGGTTCACAGATTGGAATTGGTGATCATAAACGTGTAAGTTTGCCCAGTTCTGGTCAAGGATGACAAAGGCAGCTGCTGTATTCTATCCAAACAAACTTCTCTTTCACTTCAAAGACAGAGAATGGATTGCATTTGCATACGTTTTAAAAGGGTAATGAAGTAATACGATGTTTATCTTGCTTGAAGAGTGGTAATTTTTAGCTGGCAGTCCTCCAGCACTTTGGAGGCTTTGTGTAACATTCAGTTGCTGTGGATGAAAGTTTTTTTTAGAAAGCAGCAGGTGCAGGATGGGATCCGAAATGAGTTATTCATCTGTCTGCAAATGAACAGTCTCTTTATCAAAAATATATTTACAGCTTTCTAATTCCCATTTGAATTAAACATGTGTGTACTCCCCACATCCCTGCACCACTTAACACGGTATACTTATGAATAATATAAAAATGCCTTTGACTATGATTTTGTTTGTTAATAGCTCCGGATTTATTTGCACAGAATTATGGTGATTATGTGCTATAGCAGAACTTGATACATCTTGTTGAAGGAACTTAGTGTATCATTTTGTTTTAATTAGAGATGAGCGGGTTCGGTTCTCAGAGAACTGAACCCTACCGGACTTCACTACCCGAGTCCGGATCCGAGTCAGGCTCGGGTTTTCCTGCCTGACTCGGAAACCAGAATGAGGCAAAACGTCATCATCCCGCTGTCATATTCTCGTGGGGTTTGGACTCCATATAAGTCGCAGCGCGTCGCCGCCATTTTCACTCTGGCATTGTAAAGTGTAGAGAGAGAGGACGTTTCTCTGTCCTTAGTGTCCTGCATCAGTTCAGTGTTAGTGTCTTGAGCAGTGCCGTAACTAGGCATTTTAGCGCTGTGTGCAAGAACTGACATTGGCGCCCCCCCCCCGTACAAGATAGGCGCAGTGCGCGCCGTAGGTGCGCAAAAAATATATAGGGGCGTGGCTTCACGGGAAGGGGCGTGGCAACAAAATAATAGCAATTCATACTACGGTGCACAGTAGTCTCCATTATTCAAATTACGCTGCACAGTAGCGCCACTACACCAGGTAGAGCCCCTTTTATACATTACAGCAGGCAGCATCCCCCTTTTTACACATTGCGGCAGCCAGTCCCCCTTTTTACACATTGCGGCAGCCAGTCCCCCTCTTTACACATTGCGGCAGCCAGGACCCCTTTTTACACATTGCGGCAGCCAGGACCACTTTTTACACATTGCGGCAGCCAGTCCCCCTTTTTACACATTGCGGCAGCCAGTCCCCCTTTTTACACATTGCGGCAGCCAGGACCACTTTTTACACATTGCGGCAGATGGGACCCCTTTTTACGCATTGCGGCAGATGGGACCCCTTTTTACGCATTGCGGCAGCAGGGACCCCTTTTTACGCATTGCGGCAGCCAGTCCCCCTTTTTACACATTGCGGCAGACGGGACCCCTTTTTACACACTGCGGCAGATGGGACCCCTTTTTACGCATTGCGGCAGATGGGACCCCTTTTTACGCATTGCGGCAGCCGGGACCCCTTTTTACGCATTGCGGCAGCCAGTCCCCCTTTTTACACATTGCGGCAGACGGGACCCCTTTTTACACATTGCGGCAGATGGGACCCCTTTTTACGCATTGCGGCAGATGGGACCCCTTTATACGCATTGCGGCAGCCGGGACCCCTTTTTACGCATTGCGGCAGCCAGTCCCCCTTTTTACACATTGCGGCAGACGGGACCCCTTTTTACACATTGCAGCAGATGGGACCCCTTTTTACACATTGCAGCTGATGGGACCCCTTTTTACACATTGCAGCAGATGGGACCCCTTTTTACACATTGCAGGAGAGAGAGAGAGAGAGAGAGAGAGAGGGGGGGGATATACTTACCTTCTCCCCGCTGACAGGCTCCTCGTGCATCTCCCTCTCGGTGCAGTGTGAAGTCAGTTGAGAAGGAGGAGGAGGGAGGGGGAGCAGAGAGCCGCAGCAGCGCTATTTGATTGGTAGTAAGCGCTGCTGCAGCATCCCCCTCTCCTTCTGTATTGGCTGCCCGGCGCTGCTGTGGATGCTGGGATGCATCCACAGCAGCGCCAGGCAGCCAATACAGAAGGAGAGGGGATGCTGCAGCAGCGCTTACTACCAATCAAATAGCGCTGCTGCGGCTCTCTGCTCCCCCTCCCTCCTCCTCCGCTGCCCGGCGCTCCTGTCTTCTCTCCTCCAGCGCGGCGCACGGGGCAGTTCAGAGGCGGCATGTAATGAGTCAATTTGACTCATTACATGCCGCTGGCCGTGCGGCCCCAGGGCAACTGCGCTGTGTGCCAAGCCCCCTTGGCACACACGTAGTTACGGCCCTGGTCTTGAGCTCCATCAGTCCAGTCACAGTGGTTGTGTCCTCTGCTGCCATATGTCCAGTGCTGCTGCATAAATCCAGTCCAGTGGTGCTGTGTTGTGCTGCATCAGTCCAGTGGTGGTGTACCTGTGCTGCTGTATATGTCCAGTGGTACTGCCGTATATGTCCAGTGGTACTGCTGTATATATGTCCAGTGATACTGCCATATATGTCCATTGATACTGCCGTATATGTCCAGCGTTACTGCCGTATAAATCCAGTGATCCTGCCGTATAATTCCAGTGATCCTGCCGTATAATTTCAGTGATCCTGCCATATAATGCCAGTGATACTGCCGTATAATTCCAGTGATACTGCCATGTAATTCCAGTGATACTGCCGTATAATTCCAGTGATACTGTCGTATATGTCCATTGATACTGCCGTGTATGTCCAGCGATACTGCCGTATAATTCCAGTGATCCTGCCGTATAAGTCCAGTGATCCTGCCGTATAATTCCAGTGATACTGCCGTATATGTAGCTTGATACTGCCGTATATGTCGAGTGGTACTATCGTATAATTCAGTAATCCAGCCGTATAATTCCAGTGATCCTGTCATATTATTCGGTGATCCTGCCGTATAATTCCAGTGGTATTGGCGTATATATCCAGTGATCCTGCCGTATAATTCCAGTGGTACTGGCGTATAAATCCAGTCCAGTGATACTTCCGTATATGTCCAGCGGTACTGCCATATAATTGCAGTGATCCTGCCATATAAATTCAGTGAACCTGCCATATAATTCCAGTGATACTGCCATATATGTCCATTGATACTGCTGTATGTATCCAGTGATACTGCCGTATGTGTCCAATGATACTGCCATATATGTCCAGCAGTACAGCCGTATAATTCCAGTGATCCTGCCGTATAATTCCAGTGATCCTGCTGTATAATTTCAGTGATCCTGCCATATAAATCCAGTGATCCTGCCGTATAATTCCAGTGGTACTGGCGTATAAGTCCACTGATCCTGCCATATAATTCTTGTGATACTGCCGTATATGTCCAGTGGTACTGCCATATAATTCCAGTGATACTGCCATATATATATATATATATATATATATATATACCCTGTTGCAAAGCGGATTACTGAGGCCCTAACAACTATGCTGGTGCTGGACGTGCATCCGTTATCTGCCATTAGTGCAGTGGGACTGCAGTGACAACCCCAGATGGGCCAGGTGTATGTGCCGCACACTTGTGTTGCTTAGCTTAGTCATACAGCTACCTCATTGCCCTCTTTTACTTCTTGGCATGATGTACTGTGTGGGTACTATTTTTTTTAAGTGCCATCCTGTCTGACACTGCAGTGCCACTCCTAGATGGGCCAGGTGTTTGTGCCGCACACTTGTGTCACTTAGTTTAGTCATACAGCAACCTTGGTGCACCTCTTTTTCATCTTTGCATCATGTGCTGTTTGGGGCATGGGTTTTTAAAGTGCCATCCTTTCTGACACTGCAGTATAAGTCCAGGGGTACTGCTGTACAAGTCCACTAATTGTAGAATTTTTGAAAAATGATAGGGGCGTGCAGGAGATGCTGTCAATGGACTGAAAAATTGCGGGCCACTTTCGACATTCAGCCACTGCATGCCACTACTAGATGGGCCAGGTGGTTGTGTCGCTTAGCTTAGTCATACAGCAACCTCGGTGCACTTCTTTTTCTTCTTTGCATTTGCTGTTTGGGGCCTATTTTTTTTTAAATCTGACATCCTGTCTGACACTGCAGTGCCACTCCTAGATGGGCCAGGTGTTTGTGCCGCACACTTGCTTAGCTTAGTCATACAGCCACCTCGGTGCAACCTTTTGGCCTAAAAACAATATTGTGAGGTGTGAGGTGTTCAGAATAGACTGGAAATGAGTGGAAATTAATGTTATTGAGGTTAATAATACCGTAGGATCAAAATTTCCCCCAAATTCTGTGATTTTAGCCATTTTTGTGTTTTTTTCAAAAATCATCCAGATCCAAAACCAAAACATGAAAGGGTGGTTTTGGCAAAACCAAACCAAAACACTAGCGGGGAATTAGAACCAAAACACAAAACATGAAAAGGGCCCACCACACATCTCTAGTTTTAATGAGACGCTGAACAGGAAGATTTTCATCAGATGGGAATAAAACAAAATGAGTGTCATTTACAGACAGAATTATACAGTATTAAAGCCATAGTTTGTCACAGATAGTTTGGACAAGTTAATAGCAATTCTCAGGTTTCTTTTATGTATCATCTTAAAAGCTGTGGCCATGCTCTGGTTCTGAGATAATTTAACTGACCATGCGCTGGTCAGGAAAAATGTCACACTTGAGTAGCCAGTATGTCTCTGATGTTCTGTGGATATAATGAAATACCAGCAGATCAATTAAACTTCTACCATTTGACATGCAAAGACAGTTAACTGGTATCATACACTGGTACACTGATACATTGATCAGAATATTGATATCACATACATTGATATTAACAGGCCTATTCCTACTTGAAATAGCCTTGATCATGAAACCACTCATAAAGCATGCCAATATACCTGTCCCATACCTTGTACCCCAGTTTCCATCATTTTGCACTTTTTCATCCCAATAATGACATGTCATTTATGCCCAATTAAAAATAATTAAAAACTTCATTGTGCCTAATTAGTCATTAAGGGGGCTGTCCCAGGGGTTTCTTACCACATTTTTACCTTAAAAAATGGATTTTTTCCCAACTTTTAACCTGCTCAGGGTAGGTGAATTGAAATTTGCAAAAAAATGATCACCTTTAAATTTTACCAGATAATTGAATAGGCGGTAATCATGATTCATGGGAAAAGTCAATTTTTTTTTCACGTGAAAAGTCTGTTATCATGGCTAATTGAATACCCCTCTATCTCTATTTGTTGCACTTAAATACCCTCATTTTTTATTGTCTGCAGATTTTTATTTAGAAGCAGGCAATAACATTGATGTAGATGCAAGAAGGGGGGCATGGTCTACAAAAGCTTACTGTAGATATGCCACCCCAGCTTTAAAACAATTTGGTCCACTCTCTGTGATGATACTAGGAATTCTAGTGGACTCTTGACCCAATCTATAATGTTTAGAACTTCTAGTCTGGAGTCACACAATCTAACAACATCCCTTTTGTTCACTAGTAACCTCAGCAAGGTGGGATGGCCCCTACAGCAGAGAGCTTGCAGGTCTCTGTCCCCAAGACTAGTGCAAGATGAGATTACTGGGGCTAGAAGAAACGGTTGCTAACTAAAGGATAGTGAGTAGCAGAAGGTATACTGGTATAGATGAGGCACCATAGAACAAACAAGGGTTAATAAACAGATGATGCTGCAAGATTGCTGAAATAGGGAAAAGTAATGCACAGGAAATGTTGCAGGACTGCTGGAACAGTGTGAGATGTAATACACTGGAGCTACTGCATGTCTGCTGGAGAAGTTAAAAGCAAAAGCACATATGTAAAATAGCTGCTGGACTGCAGGAGTTGTGTGACTGACTGTGCACTAGAGATACAGTATTGTAGGTCTGCTGAAGCAGTGAAGAATTGAAAGCACATTTGTAGAAGCAAGACTGAAGAAGAATTGTGAGACAATGTACTGGAAAGGCCGCAGCCAAGTCACATTAATAACATGGAGATTTCCAAGAGGAGACCCAGAAGTAGCTGGACCTCTTAAAGCTAAGAATTGATGAATGCACAGGAGTGTAATAGACATCCAGAGGGATTCCAGAGTGAGTCGCAGGAACACTGGAACACAATGATGTTAGGGGCTGAACGTCTGGTGACTAAGAAGGTTAGATAAAGTCCAGGTAATGAAGTAGTTTACAGTTTCCATTTTAATCAAGAGGGATAACTCAGGATTGGCTGATAGCACTCAGGTGACGACAGATATAGGGACAGTTTTGGTCATTTGTGAAAAGCGAGTAAATCAAAGATGGCAGTGCCCATGCACTGGCACCACCATGTGAGATGCTGAAACAACCACTGGCAGAAGAAGACAGGAGAGGGCTACAAATGTAACCATGCTCATATTTGCTGCTATATGGCATACTGCAATACAGTGCAGTGAGAAAAACAGAGTTCAGCAACCAGCCATTCCTGGTAAGATGGAACCATAGTCTAACAGTTTGTATAGTCCTCATCTAAAAAGAGAAGTGTCCTCTTTCAAATAAATGTACATTTTTTGTTTTATTAAATGCACTAGATGTTCTACCCGTTCTTTGCACAGGAGTTTCTGATTTTCAAGGTTGTACATATAAATGAGTGATAAAAATTTGGTAAATCTATAGAGATGTAAATTTGAGACTTAATGTAAGTAAATATTAATCCATGTTTCTTGGCATTACCCGAGGAGCACCCGTAGCAGAGAAGGTAAAAAGTGACAGGCCCTCTTTTTGTAGTTTATTAAATTCTACACACTGGAGGTGCAATCTAGATTTTGATCCGATTGTTCATTTGGACGTTATCATTCATGCATCAGTAATGATGTCATTATTTCAACCCCCTTTTCACCCTCGTAGGGGAAGTTATTCGAATTCTAATTAAGTAGTTTTCCTATTTCTGACCTGAAAAATACCTATGTTAAATTTCAACCCTCCTAACATATCAGGAAGTAAGAGAATTAGTGGTGAGTAAGTGAAAATAGGATATGAAAATAGTGCGTGAAGATAGGATGCCTTCACCAAAGAAAAAAAATGGTTCAGTAAAGCAAAAGAATAAGGCAAAGTGAATGGTTGAGAGAAAGCTTCGGTATTACATATGATAAGGCAGAAGATAAGTCCAGTAAATGGCAGACACCGGTGGAGATACTGAATAATCTAGCATCTCTATAAGTATTATTATAGTGACAGTGACAAACTAGGTGATGACGTAATACTCACAAAAGCATCTAGTTTTTTGTGCCTTCTTTCTAACCAGGATCTGGATGCTTCTAAACAGCATCTGGGTACTGAACAAGAGAAAACATATGGAACATAAAAGAGACGATAATTTAGCTGTCGCTATCCATACTTCCACCCTGCAGACATGTTATCATCGACATTTTCTATGGTTATATTTGCTAGTTTTGTATTGTGGAGAGCATGTGGAAGCCATTAGAAGGGTTATATTGTATGAAATATTACTGTAGTGCACTATTATTAGGCATGTTATCACAGCACATATATTTTGTCCATTACATATATTTGATTTATACCACATCTGGTAGCTGGGAACATTCTGGGGGTAATTGATGAAAATGGAAAAATGTGGAGTTTGAATGTGAATGTTGTTACTGCTTTGTGACATGCTAGGCTTGTTAATAGGTACACATGCATGTATTAGTGTAACAGTATGGTGTCACATTTTGTGAGCCTTATGAAATAAAATAATAATAAAAATTGGCAGAGACTACTTACGAAGAGACTTTTTTTTTACAAAGCCTACCTGGATTTTGGTGCTAGTATTGTCAATTAAAGGTTTCCACCCCTTAATGATCAGCAACATGTATTTTCATGAGTTGTCAGTTTCCCCTTTAACCACTTTTTATTGCTTAATTTGTACAAGTACAATTTAAATAATCATTGTAGATATGATTTTCATTAGAATGTTCTATATATTGTTTTATTTTATGGCCAAATAATTTAGGAAAAAATAAAATTGTCTACGGTGTTTACAATCGTTACTTTCATTCAATTAGGCAAACCCAAATAATGACATGTGGCAGTCATTAACCCCTTTAGTGCTAAAGATGATTTGGACTCATCCTCTTTCTCTACAAGACCTCTAAGAGTACTTAGGATGAGGTCTTATAGTGCTCTGCATTTAAGAGGTTAAGAAACCCCACAGATCTATTCCCACCAAGATATTTGGGTTTTAATAATGGAGCAGAGGAACAGTTCCAGCATTATGATGGCTTGTACACATGCACACCATTTGTCACAGCATGTGTGCATGTACACATTTTATTATAGATAGTTGGAAGTAAAGGGATAGGGAGATTCTTTATATAGACTCTATAGGGATATTTAATTAACTGTACATTTTTTGTGTGAATATTTTTTTGGGCAGTCAGACAAAAATGCCATGAAAATGGATTTTCGTGGGCATGCGCGCTCCCGTTTTTTGACCTATTCAATTCCGAATGGCTTTCAAGTAAAAATTCTTGCAGTGAAAAATGTAGGTGAAAATGGGGAAATCAGCCTGTACCCAAAAAATGCAAAACTAACATAGAATAACAGAAGAGAAATGTATTAGAGGACACATTAAAAGAGTTTTTTGTGGACTTAATTTGTGTGAAATGGCTGTTATATGCATTTTTGAAAAAAAAATGCTAGAAAAAAAAATGTTTTCATTGAACTTGGGGTCCAGGAAAATGGGTTTAAGTATGTATTTGGGTCATTTTAGGGTAAAAGTGGAAACAGACCAATTATGACCACCTGCAACTCTAAAAACACTTGTCCCACTTGTCACAATCCTGGCACGGTGATTCTCCAGATACACCAATCTGAGAATGCTGCCCGTGACATCTGACTGATTACCTCAGCATGTGTGGTAAATCCACGCGGTAACTGCCACCAGCAGAAGTACTAGCCGATGCACCAGCCAGGCTAAGCGACTTTTTAGGGACCACGCCCAGGGCGAGCTACTGCACTCACCCACACACAAAGTTAATAATACATAAAAATTAGGTAGTCTGACCCTCTGTCGAGGCTTTGGGTTTGGAAAGCACAGATAACACAAATAAGATTAAGACTTTTTAATCCAAGTATAAACTTCAAAGTTTATTGTTACAGAAAAAAAGAAGTTACAAGAATATAATAGTCAAATAGTCACACACGTAAATACAATTTCAAGTAAAATAAAAAAATAGGGAAATAAACAAAACAAACCAATCCTGTCTTTTTGGATTCAATAGTTATGGGATGAGGCTTCCCGTTGACTTATGGAACATCTGTCACCTTCGATAGCCTCATGCAGAATTAACACCTTCCAGCCTTTGTTCCTCATATTTAAAACACAGGCTGCATTCCCCCCTAGATCACCTCCCTCTGCAGAGTTCATTTAACCCTTCCAAAGCCAGAGTGAATGGAGTCTTAGCTTATATGGTGGGGTCTCTTAACCATACTAACAGGCCAAATTTCCTTATCTTTTAATTGTTAGTTTGAAGCTCAGAGCTAGAGCTAGGGTTTACAACTGCAGAAATAATGCCTGGATAAATATCCTTTACAAACTGGTCATGAAGGGCTTAACACCTTTCTGGCCATGCTTTGGTTCTGAGATAATTAAACTGACCATGCGCTGGTCAGGAAAAATTTCACACTTGAGTAGCCAGAATGTCTCTGATGTTCTGTGGCTATAATGAAATACCAGCAGATCAATTAAACTTCTACCATTTGACATGCAAAGACAGTTAACTGGTATCATACACTGGTACACTGATACATTGATCAGAATATTGATATCACATACATTGATATTAACAGGCCTATTCCTACTTGAAATAGCCTGGATCATGAAACCACTCATAAAGCATGCCAATATACCTGTCCCATACCTTGTACCCCAGTTTCCATCATTTTGCACTTTTTCATCCCAATAATGACATGTCATTTATGCCCAATTAAAAATAATTAAAAACTTCATTGTGCCTAATTAGTCATTAAGGGGGCTGTCCCAGGGGTTTCTTACCACATTTTTACCTTAAAAAATGGATTTTTCCCAACTTTTAACCTGCTCAGGGTAGGTGAATTGAAATTTGCAAAAAAATGATCACCTGTAAATTTTACCAGATAATTGAATAGGCTGTAATCATGATTCATGGGAAAAGTCAATTTTTTTTTCACGTGAAAAGTCTGTTATCGTGGCTAATTGAATACCCCTCTATCTCTCTATTTGTTGCACTTAAATACCCTCATTTTTTATTGTCTGCAGATTTTTATTTAGAAGCAGGCAATAACATTGATGTAGATGCAAGAAGGGGGGCATGGTCTACAAAAGCTTACTGTAGATATGCCACCCCAGCTTTAAAACAATTTGGTCCACTCTCTGTGATGATACTAGGAATTCTAGTGGACTCTTGACCCAATCTATAATGTTTAGAACTTCTAGTCTGGAGTCACACAATCTAACAACATCCCTTTTGTTCACTAGTAACCTCAGCAAGGTGGGATGGCCCCTACAGCAGAGAGCTTGCAGGTCACTGTCCCCAAGACTAGTGCAAGATGAGATTACTGAGGCTAGAAGAAACGGTTGCTAACTAAAGAATAGTGAGTAGCAGAAGGTATACTGGTATAGATGAGGCACCATAGAACAAACAAGGGTTAATACACAGATGATGATGCAAGATTGCTGAAATAGGGAATAGTAATGCACAGGAAATGTTGCAGGACTGCTGGAACAGTGTGAGATGTAATACACTGGAGCTACTGCATGTCTGCTGGAGAAGTTAAAAGCAAAAGCACATATGTAAAATAGCTGCTGGACTGCAGGAGTTGTGTGACTGACTGTGCACTAGAGATACAGTATTGTAGGTCTGCTGAAGCAGTGAAAAATTGAAAGCACATTTGTAGAAGCAAGACTGCAGAAGAATTGTGAGACAATGTACTGGAAAGGCCGCAGCCAAGTCACATTAATACCATAAAGATTTCCAAAAGGAGACCCAGAAGTAGCTGGACCTCTTAAAGCTAAGAATTGATGAATGCACAGGAGTGTAATAGACATCCAGAGGGATTCCAGAGTGAGTCGCAGGAACACTGGAACACAATGATGTTTGGGGCTGAACATCTGGTGACTAAGAAGGTTAGATAAAGTCCAGGTAATGAAGAAGTTTACAGTTTCCATTTTAATCAAGAGGGATGACTCAGGATTGGCTGATAGCACTCAGGTGACGACAGATATAGGGGCAGTTTTGGTCATTTGTGAAAAGCGAGTAAATCAAAGATGGCAGTGCCCATGCACTGGCACCACCATGTGAGATGCTGAAACAACCACTGGCAGAAGAAGACAGGAGAGGGCTACAAATGTAACCATGCTCATATTTGCTGCTATATGGCATACTGCAATACAGTGCAGTGAGAAAAACAGAGTTCAGCAACCAGCCATACCTGGTAAGCTGGAACCATAGTCTAACAGTTTGTATAGTCCTCATCTAAAAAGAGAAGTGTCCTCTTTCAAATAAATGTACATTTTTGGTTTTATTAAATGCACTAGATGTTCTACCCGTTCTTTGCACAGGAGTTTCTGATTTTCAAGGTTGTACATATAAATGAGTGATAAAAATTTGGTAAATCTATAGAGATGTAAATTTGAGACTTAATGTAAGTAAATATTAATACATGTTTCTTGGCATTACCCGAGGAGCACCCATAGCAGAGAAGGTAAAAAGTGACAGGCCCTCTTTTTGTAGTTTATTAAATTCTACACACTGGAGGTGCAATCTAGATTTTGATCCGATTGTTCATTTGGACGTTATCATTCATGCATCAGTAATGATGTCATTATTTCAACCCCCTTTTCACCCTCGTAGGGGAAGTTATTCGAATTCTAATTAAGTAGTTTTCCTATTTCTGACCTGAAAAATACCTATGTTGAATTTCAACCTCCTAACATATCAGGAAGTAAGAGAATTAGTGGTGAGAAAGTGAAAATAGGATATGAAAATAGTGCGTGAAGATAGGATGCCTTCACCAAAGAAAAAAAATGGTTCAGTAAAGCAAAAGGATAAGGCAAAGTGAATGGTTGAGAGAAAGCTTCGGTATTACATATGATAAGGCAGAAGAAAAGTCCAATAAATGGCAGACAATGGTGCAGATACTGAATAATCTAGCATCTCTGTAAGTATTATTATAGTGACAGTGACAAACTAGGTGATGACGTAATACTCACAAAAGCATCTAGTTTTTTGTGCCTTCTTTCTAACAAGGATCTGGATGCTTCTAAACAGCATCTGGGTACTGAACAAGAGAAAACATATGAGTTACACATGGCAAAGAATTTTTCATATAGACTGATTTTGAGGTACAGTAGTATGTCATTTGGTGAAGAACAGCAGAGCTTAGTTTGGCCAGTGCTGCAATCTGTGATAGTACTGCCTCTAATAGTATTGTATCTGGTTATGATGTCTAAATTTTTCAGGGTGGCCAGCAACACAAATGTTATTATATTATTTCAGGAGTATTTGCTTTAAACCAGAGGTTTAACAAACACATGCAAACACCCAGGGCCAAATGCATTAGGTTCTGGATTTTGGTCAACTTTGAAGTTGGCAGAAATTGATATTTCGGTAACTATGGGTTTAAACTCATCAGATGTAAGGACCAGCGATTTTGAGCCTTCTCTAGCAAAGCACCTGAGGTATTCAGTGACCAGCAGCTATTTTAAATTTGTGAAAAATGTTCAAATCCATAATCGATTTATTGGACACATGATGACTATATTTTATTGTTGAAGTTGAAAACTGCCAATTTTGTGTCATCAGTCCTATATACCTGTAAGCCAGGTTTGTTGCTTACATTAGTTGTGCGTTTAGCATTATACCGCTTTCAGATTGCAAATGCAGTGTCGCACCCGGGAATAGGAAATGGGTCCTTCCGAGTGTGACCCGGCATTGGAACCTTAGAACTGGCTTCCCGACCATTGGCATCGGGGGCGGGGACCGCGGCAGCATCGGGGGTGGGTGCGGAGGTGGCACTGGGAGATGAGATCATCTCTGCACGGCCTCACACTATGCTGTGAACGGGCATCGTGTTGGATGGTCGGGTAACTTGTTCACACTGCACCTGGCCCGGTAATTACCCAGGAACAGGAGCGTATCTACCTATTGGCCAGTATGGCACTCGCCAGGGGCACCAGCTGTGGAGGGGCTCCACCAGGTGGTGCCACCCACAGCCAGGGGTAAGATTCACTGTGTCTCCCACCCACAGGGATGCCCGGCAACGACCACAGAAGGCAGCAGCGGCAACCACTGTACTTGTCTCCTGGGTCCGGCACCGTTTCGCAGTCCATACTACAATCAAGTAATTCTGCAAAACTACAGCTCCCAGCAGCCATTGCTGCTGAGAGCTCACAGCAGCAATGGCTGCTGGGAGCTGTAGTTTTGCAGAGTTACTTGATTGTAGTGCAGACTGCGGAGCGGTGCCGGACCCCGGAGACAAGGACAGTGGTTGCCGCTGCTGCCTTCTGTGGTCATTGCCAGGCATCCACGCTGGTATGCAGGGTTGGTCCTTGCTTGGCTTTCTCCGAGGTCCACTCAGTGGTGTATTATATATAAGGGGTACTAATGTGTAGCGTGACGTGAATAATGAACAATACTGTGTGGTGTAATGTGAGTAAGGGACACTACTGTGTGATGTAATATGAAGTGGGGTTACTATTGTGTGGCCATGCCCCTTTTTTGGCACACATGACTTCCATATTTTTAATATGGGGGGGCGCACCAGTCCCTTATTTTACCAGGGGTGCGCGGACCTCTAGATATACCCCTGCCCAGGAATAACCCTTTTTACTGGGTTAAATTACCGGTTCATGCGACCCAGGAATTCAGGAGTGACCCTTTAAGACTACACAGAGACCTGTGCTGACCCGATATGTTGCCATATATACCGGGTTATTTGTGTGGTCTGAAAGGGGTATAACACTGACAGGCCTCAAGCATCATCTGCTCTGGTGAATACACACATCATATTTTTATGTAACCCTGTTTTAATATGTTTAAACAATAAATAATTAAAGCAGTAGTATTTTGTGTTTTCTTAAATTTTCTTTCATTTCTTTTTTTAAATACTTTTGGTGGTCTCAAATATAACCACAAAAAGCTGCAATTGTTCCAAACAGCCTATTAGCTTGCAGCATTAAAGGTAGTTGTTTATTTTATTATTAGCTATTTTGTAGTTTGTGTTTGACAGAAAACTTTTTGTTTATTTATGACTGCTTCATAATCTGTTTGGCTCAATTTTCAGACGTTGCATCAAACCGGCGTAAAGATGTGCAAACAATAGCACTAATTCCAGAGCAAGACGGAAACATACTGTTCAGTAGCCAGTGAGTCATTTTTTAAGAAACAAAGGGGGTCATTCAGATCTGATCGCTGCTGTGCGTTTTCGCACAGTGGGCGATCAGATCCAAACTGAGCATGCGTATGCACCGCACTGTGCCGGGGCGTCGCACGGCTGCGATAGAATTGTGTGAAGGATCTATTTGCATGGGCGTTCACAAGGAGATTGACAGGAAGAGGTCATTTGTGGGTGGCAACTGACCATTTTCAGGGACAGTCTGGAAAAACGCAAGTGGACTCGAGCGTTTTCTGGGAAGGTGTCTGATGTCAGCTTCGTTCCCGATCAACCTGCTCTCATCGCAATGAAAGAGTAAGTCCTGGGCTACGCAGAAACGGCACAAAATCAGTTTGTGCAGCTCTGCTACACGCGTGAATGCACACTCCCCCTGTAGGCGGCGACTATCTGATCACAGGACTGCAAAAATCGGTGCCTAGCGATCAGATCTGAATGACCCCCAAAGGGTGGTGGGTGGGAAAGAAAGAAAAAATTGCTTTAAAAGATTGATCTTATTTATATTATGAACAGAAACATTAAGCATGCTGCAAACCTACAATGTTATTAAGCAGCCTAAACGCCTAAACACATTTTGCTGCCTTTAAGTAATTATATATTTCTGGGTAATCACACTACTTTGATGTTCATTTCATAAATTAGCAAAACATTGTTTTTTTTGTAGGTGACTCTCAGTACTCCTGATGCTCATAAAATAAAATTATGAATTTTCTAAAGAAAATAAAAAAATATGCTAAGAATATTAAAATGCCGATAAGCTACAGCTGCCCTTCAAATATCTGAAAAAAATGTACTCCTTTGGTTTTCTTTAGGTCCGAACAATTGTCTCAAACATATTCCAAAGAAAATTTGTGTTTTCACATCAGTACCAGCCACTACCACAAACGCATCAGAATGATCAAGCTTAAGGTGTGTACACACGGTGAGATAAATCTGTAAGATTTGGACTATATAGTCAAAATCTTAAGGAAAGTTAATGTACATCTCAAGGTGTTAAGCAGATTGCGATACTGATTTGATGTAAGGCTAAATAGACTGTGCAGGCAAGTAAATCTTGACTATCTTGTGTACTATCTAGTACAAAGTATAGTCAAAATTGGCACTTAGTCAAAATTGTACATAGAGTGGTATACAGGCAATCTAATTCCTTGTCCTTAGCAAGTGTATGTAGCATCAAAATGGAGGTGCGGTTTCTTCAAAGGGAATGCTCCTGGAGTGTGTTTTATTGCTCTATTGGCCAATAGCATCCACCATTTAATTAACATTACCAGCGCCGTAACTACCTGTGTGCCAGGTATGCCTGGCACACAGCGCAGTTGCCCAGAGGGCGCACGGCCAGCGGCTTGTAATGAGTCAAATTGACTCATTACAAGCTGCCTGTTCTGTGCCATGCGCCGCGCTGGAGGAGAGCAGCAGCGCCGGAGGCAGGGAAGGAGGAGGAGGGAGGGGGACTGGAGCTGCAGCAGCGCTATGTCATTGGTAGTAGCGCCACTGCAGCAGTCCTCTCTCCTTCCATATTGGCTGCCCGGCGCTGCTGTGAATGTTGGGATGCGGTTCCCTCATCCCAGCATTCACAGCGGTGGGCAGCCAATGCGGAAGGAGAGGGGGCTGCTGCAGCGACGCTACTACCAATGACATAGCGCTGCTGCAGCTCCATTCCCCCTCCCTCCTCCTCCTCCTTCTCCGCTGCCCGGGAATGGATCTGCCTGCACGAGGAGCCTGACTGCCAGCGGAGAGATGGTAAGTATCTCTCTCTTTCTCTCTCTCTCTCTTCTGTCTGCCACAATGTGTAAAAAGGGGGACTGGATGCCGTAATGTGCTAAAAAGGGGACACTGCCGTGATGTGTAAAAAGGGGGACGCTGTCTGCCGTAATGTGTAAAAAGGAGGATGCTGTCTGCCGTAATGTGTAAAAAGGGACGCTGTCTGCCGTAATGTGTAAAAAGGGGATGCTGCCTGCTGTAATGTGTTAAAAGGGGGACTGTCTGCCGTAATGTGTAAAAAGGGGATGCTGCCTGCTGTAATGTGTAAAAAGGCACGCTGTCTGCCGTAATGTGTAAAAAGGCACGCTGTCCGCCGTAATGTGTAAAAAGTGGGATGCTGTCTGTCGTAATGTGTAAAAAGGGCGACGCTGTCTATTGTAATGTGTAATAAGGGGGACGCTGTATGCTGTAATGTGTAAAAAGGGTACGCTGTCTGCTGTAATGTGTAAAAAGGGGGACTGTCTGCCGTAATGTGTAAAAAGGGGACGCTGCCTGCTGTAATGTGTAAAAAGGCACGCTGTCTGCCGTAATGTGGAAAAAGGCACACTGTCTGCCGTAATGTGGAAAAAGTGGGACGCTCTCTGCCATAATGTGTAAAAAGGGGGACGCTGTCTGCCGTAATGTGTAAAAATGGACGCTGTCTGCTGTAATGTGTAAAAAGGGGGACAGTCTGCCGTAATGTGTAAAAAGGGGACGCTGCCTGCTGTGATGTGTACAAAGTAGTGATGAGCGGGTTCGGTTCCTCGGGATCCAAGCCCCCCCAAACTTCACCCTTTTTTGCACGGGTCCAAGCAGACTCGGATCCTCCCGCCTTGCTCGGTTAACCTGAGCGCGTCCGAACGTCATCATCCCGCGGTCGGATTCTCGGGAGATTCGTATTCTATATAAGGAGCCGCGCGTCGCCGCCATTTTTCACTCGTGCATTGGAGATGATCGTGAGAGGACGTGGCTGGTGTCCTCTCAGTTTCTTTGTTCAGTGTGCTGCAAATATCTGTGCTCAGTGTGCTGCAAATATCTGTGCTCAGTGTGCTGCAAATATCTACGTTCTCTGCCTGAAAAATGCTCCATATCTGTGCTCAGTGTGCTGCAAATATCTATGCTCAGTGTGCTAATTGCTTTATTGTGGGGACTGGGGACCAGCAGTATTATATAGTAGGAGGACAGTGCAGAGTTTTGCTGACCAGTGACCACCAGTATACGTTCTCTGCCTGAAAAATGCTCCATATCTGTGCTGCATTGTAGTATATAGTAGGAGGACAGTGCAGAATTTTGCTGACCACCAGTATATATATAGCAGTACGGTACAGTAGGCAACTGCTCTATCTACCTCTGTGTCGTCAAGTATACTATCCATCCATACCTGTGGTGCATTTAAGTATTGCACAGTATATATATAGTAGGAGGACAGTGCATAATTTTGCTGACCACCAGTATATAATATATAGCAGTACGGTACAGTTGGCCACTGCTCTACCTACCTCTGTGTCGTCAAGTATACTATCCATCCATACCTGTGGTGCATTTACGTTTTGCACAGTATATATATAGTGGGAGGACAGTGCATAATTTTGCTGACCACCAGTATATAATGTATAGCAGTACGGTACAGTAGGCCACTGCTCTACCTACCTCTGTGTCGTCAAGTATACTATCCATCCATACCTGTGGTGCATTTCAGTTGTGCGCAGTATATATAGTAGTAGTACATTGCTATTGATATATTACTGGCATATAATTCCACACATTAAAAAATGGAGAACAAAAATGTGGAGGGTAAAATAGGGAAAGATCAAGATCCACTTCCACCTCGTGCTGAAGCTGCTGTCACTAGTCATGGCCGAGATGATGAAATGCCATCAACGTCGTCTGCCAAGGCCGATGCCCAATGTCATAGTAGAGAGCATGTAAAATCTAAAAAAATAAAGCTCAGTAAAATGACCCAAATATCTAAATCAAAATCGTCTGAGGAGAAGCGTAAACTTGCCAATATGCCATTTACGACACGGAGTGGCAAGGAACAGCTGAGGGCCTGGCCTATGTTCATGGCTAGTGGTTCAGCTTCACATGAGTATGGAAGCACTCATCCTCCTGCTAGAAAACGTAAAAGAGTTAAGATGGCAAAAGCACAGCAAAGAACTGTGCGTTCTTCTAAAACACAACTCCCCAAGGAGAGTCCAATTGCGTCGGTTGCAATGCCTGACCTTCCCAACACTGGATGGGAAGAGGTGGCACCTTCCACCATTTGCACGCCCCCTGCAAGTGCTGGAAGGAACACCCGCAGTACAGTTCCTGATAGTCAAATTGAAGATGTCACTGTTGAAGTACACCAGGATGAGGATATGGGGGATGCTGGCGCTGGGGAGGAAATTGACAAGAGGATTCTGATGGTGAGGTGGTTTGTTTAAGTCAGGCACCCGGGGAGACACCTGTTGTCCGTGGGACGAATATGGCCATTGACATGCCTGGTCAAAATACAAAAAAAATCAGCTCTTCGGTGTGGAATTATTTCAACAGAAATGCGGACAACTGTTGTCAAACCGTGTGTTGCCTATGTCAAGCTGTAATAAGTAGGGGTAAGGACGTTAACCACCTAGGAACATCCTCCCTTATACGTCACCTGGAGCGCATTCATCAGAAGTCCTTGACAAGTTCAAAAACTTTGGGTGATAGCGGAAGCAGTCCACTGCCAACTAAATCCCTTCCTCTTGTAACCAAGCTCCTGCAAACCACATCACCAACTCCATCAGTGTCAATTTCCTCCTTACACAGGAAAGCCAATAGTCCTGCAGGCCATGTCACTGTCAAGTCTGACGAGTCCTCTGCTGCCTGGGATTCCTCCGATGCATCCTTGAGTGTAACGCCTACTGCTGCTGGCGCTGCTGGCGCTGCTGTTGTTGCTGCTGGGAGTCGATCGTCATCCCAGAGGGGAAGTCGGAAGACCACTTGTACTACTTCCAGTAAGCAATTGACCGTCCAACAGTCCTTTGCGAGGAAGATGAAATATCACAGCAGTCATCTTGCTGCAAAGCGGATAACTCAGGCCTTGGCAGCCTGGGTGGTGAGAAACGTATTTCCGGTTTCCACCGTTAATTCACAGGGAACTAGAGAATTGATTGAGGTACTGTGTCCCCGGTACCAAATACCATCTAGGTTCCATTTCTCTAGGCAGGCGATACCGAAAATGTACACAGACGTCAGAAAAAGAGTCACCAGTGTCCTAAAAAATGCAGTTGTACACAATGTCCACTTAACCACGGACGTGTGGACAAGTGGACCAGGGCAGACTCAGGACTATATGACTGTGACAGCCCACTGGGTAGATGTATTGCCTCCCGCAGCAAGAACAGCAGTGGCGGCACCAGTAGCAGCATCTCGCAAATGCCAACTCGTTCCTAGGCAGGCTACGCTTTGTATCACCGCTTTCCATAAGAGGCACACAGCTGACAACCTCTTACGGAAACTGAGGAACATCATCGCAGAATGGCTTACCCCAATTGGACTCTCCTGGGGATTTGTGACATCGGACAACGCCACCAATATTGTGCGTGCATTACATCTGGGCAAATTACAGAACATCCCATGTTTTGCACATACATTGAATTTGGTAGTGCAGAATTATTTAAAACATGACAGGGGCGTGCAAGAGATGCTGTCGGTGGCCCAAAGAATTGTGGGCCACTTTCGGCATTCAGCCACCGCGTGCCGAAGACTGGAGCACCAGCAAACACTCCTGAACCTGCCATGCCATCATCTGAAGCAAGAGGTGGTAACGAGGTGGAATTCAACCCTCTATATGCTTCAGAGGATGGAGGAGCAGCAAAAGGCCATTCAAGCCTATACAGCTACCTACGATATAGGCAAAGGAGAGGGAATGCACCTGACTCAAGCGCAGTGGAGAATGATTTCAACGTTGTGCAAGGTTCTGCAACCCTTTGAACTTGCCACACGTGAAGTCAGTTCAGACACTGCCAGCCCGAGTGAGGTCATTCCCCTCATCAGGCTTTTGCAGAAGAAGGTGGAGACATTGAAGAAGGAGCTAAAACAGAGCGATTCCGCTAGGCATGTGGGACTTGTGGATGGAGCCCTTCATTCGCTTAACCAGGATTTACGGGTGGTCAATCTGTTGAAATCAGAGCACTACATTTTGGCCACTGTGCTCGATCCTAGATTTAAAACCTTCATTGTATCTCTCTTTCCAGCAGACACAAGTCTGCAGAGGTTCACCAGACACAAGTCTGGTGAGAAAATTTTCAAGTCAAGCGGAACGTGACCCGTCAACAGCTCCTCCTTCACATTTTTCCGCAACTGGGGCTGTGAGGAAAAGGCTAAGAATTCCGAACCCACCCGCTGGCGGTGATGCAGGGCAGTCTGGAGCGAGTGCTGACATCTGGTCCGGACTGAAGGACCTGCCATCGATTACTGACATGTCGTCTACTGTCACTGCATATGATTCTCTCACCATTGAAAGAATGGTGGAGGATTATATGAGTGACCGCATCCAAGTAGGCACGTCAGACAGTCTGTACGTATACTGGCAGGAAAAAAAGGCAATTTGGAGGCCCTTGCACAAACTGGCTTTATTTTACCCCTCCAGTGTGTACTCCGAAAGAGTGTTTAGTGCAGCCGCTCACCTTGTCAGCAATCGGCGTACGAGGTTACTTCCAGAAAATGTGGAGAAGATGATGTTCATCAAAATGAATTATAATCAGTTCCTCCATGAAGACATTCACCAGCAATTGCCTCCAGAAAGTACACAGGGACCTGAGATGGTGAATTCCAGTGGGGACGAATTAATAATCTGTGAGGAGGGGGATGTACACAGTGAAAGGGGTGAGGAATCGGACGATGAGGAGGAGGTGGACATCTTGCCTCTGTAGAGCCAGTTTCTGCAAGGAGAGATTGATTGCTTCTTTTTTGGTGGGGGCCCAAACCAACCAGTCATTTCAGTCACAGTTGTGTGGCAGACCCTGTCGCTGAAATGATGGGTTTGTTAAAGTGTGCGTGTCCTGTGTATACAACATAAGGGTGGGTGGGAGGGCCCAAGGGCAATTCCATCTTGCACCTCTTTTTTCTTTCATTTTTCTTTGCATCATGTGCTGTTTGGGGACTATTTTTTGAAGTGCCATCCTGCCTGACACTGCAGTGCTACTCCTAGATGGGCCAGGTGTTTGTGTCGGCCACTTGGGTCGCTAAGCTTAGTCACACAGCTACCTCATTGCGCCTCTTTTTTTCTTTGCATCATATGCTGTTTGGGGACTATTTTTTTTGAAGTATCTTCCTGTTTGACACTGCAGTGCCACTCATAGATGTGCCAGGTGTTTGTGTCGTCCACTTGGGTTGCTTAGCTTAGTCACACAGCTACCTCATTGCGCCTCTTTTTTTCTTTGCATCATGTGCTGTTTGGGGACTATTTTTATGAAGTGCCATCCTGTCTGACACTGCAGTGCCACTCCTAGATGGGCCAGGTGTTTGTGTCGGCCACTTGGGTCGCTTAGCTTAGTCACACAGCTACCTCATTGCGCCTCTTTTTTTCTTTGCATCATGTGCTGTTTGGGGACTATTTTTTTGAAGTGCCATCCTGTCTGACACTGCAGTGCCACTCCTAGATGGGCCAGGTGTTTGTGTCGGCCACTTGGGTCGCTTAGATTAGTCATCCAGCGACCTCGGTGCAAATTTTAGGACTAAAAATAATATTGTGAGGTGTTCAGAATAGACTGGAAATGAGTGTAAATTATGGTTATAGAGGTTAATAATACTATGGGATCAAAATGACACACAAATTCTATGATTTAAGCTGTTTTTGAGGGTTTTTTGTAAAAAAACACCCGAATCCAAAAAAAAATAATTTCAGAGAGGTTTTGCTAAAACGCATCCGAATCCAAAACACGGCCGCGGAACCGAATCCAAAACCAAAACACAAAACCCGAAATATTTCTGGTGCACATCACTAGTAAAAAGGTGGACTGTATGCCGCAATGTGTAAAAAGGCACTCTGTCTACCATAATGTGTAAAAAGGGGATGCTGTCTGCCGTAATGTGTAAAAAGGGGGACGCTGTCTGCCGCAATGTGTAAAAAGGGGACGCTGCCTGCTGTAATGTGTAAAAAGGGGGACTGTCTGCCGTAATGTGTAAAAAGGCATGCTGTCTGCCGTAATGTGTAAAAAGGCACGCTGTCTGCTGTAATGTGTAAAAAGGGGGACGCTGTCTGCTGTAATGTGTAAAAAGGGGATGCTGTCTGCCATAATGTGTAAAAAGGGGCTCTACCTGGTGTAGTGGAGCTATTGTGCAGCATAATTTGAATAAAAGAGACTACTGTGCACCGTAGTATGAATTGGTATTATTTTGTGGCCACGCCCCTTTCCCACCCATGAAGCCACGCCCCTATATATTTTTTGCGCGTCTGCAGCGCGCACTGCCCCTTTCTTGCATAGTGTGGTGGGGGCGCCAATGCCATTTCTTGCACACAGCACTAAAATGCCTAGTTATGTCACTGAACATTAATCCAATTTTAGATATTATAAAGATGTTCTGATAGTCTAATTTTAAGCCTTCGATTAGTTGTGTTCTATATATTGATATCTGCACAGGCATTCTAGTAAATAGATTATTCCTTCTGTGATCTTTTATTTTAGATTTTTTCTTTTTTTGTTGGGTTGGAAATCTTCTATGGGTTTTGTTTGTTTTTGTTTTGAAATGTTGCATGCACTACATTGCAGGCAATTTTGTCTTGTTTCTTCTGTTGTCTGTTCCAATGGTACAAAACTTTTTGTTAGTTCTTGCTTTAATGTTTTGGCTTTCTTGAATATGACTTTTGGTTTCTTCGGAAGGAATTTAATTAGTTGTTCATCTAATTCCAAGATGTGCCATTGTCTGTTAAGAATATTTTCAACTTCATGATAATTGCTGCTGAATTGGGTTATGAATGCAAGTTGGTAATCTGTGTGTTTATTCTTTTGTTTGTATGTAATCATTGTATTTCTATCCATTTTTTTCAATTATGTTGATTTCTTTTTCCAGATGGTCATTGTTGTAGCCCATTTCAACAAACTTTTATTTCATCGCCTCACTTTGTATTTTGAAAGTTTCCTTGTCTGAGCAATTTTGGCATAATCTCTAAAATTGGCCCCCTGGGATGTTTTGGAGCCAGTGGTTAAGATGATTACTGTCTTTTGATAATGTGTTGTTTCCACTTACTACTTTTGTGTGAGTGTGAGTTTCAATGGTATTGTTCTTAATGTAGATTTCCAAGTCTAGATAGATCACCATTTCCTTGCTAGTTCTGGTAGTTAATTCTAAGTTGTAGCTATTATTATTCATGTAGTCTGAATTTTTTTTAAGGTCTCTTCTGGTCCGTCCCATATGAACAGCAAATCATCTATATACCTGTCCCAGTTGGTTATGTGTTTTTTGTATGGATTATTGTCCCAAATTGTTTGTTCTTCTCAATATGCAACATAGAGATTTGCATAGCACGGTGCAAAATATGTACCCATTGCAGTTCCTTTTATTTGGTTGAAAAAGTTTCCATTATGCCAAAAATACTGTATTAATGATGTAATATGAAATCCACTCCATCCATTAGGAAATTGATTTGCTCATCTGGAAGATCTGTTGAGGTTGAGAGGAAATGTCTTGTTGATTCACATCCTAAGGTATGATCTATGCATGTGTGGAGTGATTTTATATCGCTTGTACAAAGTATGAAATTTTCTTTCCATTCTATGGGGTATATTTACTAAGCTCCCGATTTTGACCGAGATGGTGTTTTTTCATTAAAGTGTCATCTCGGGAATTTACTAAACTCAAATCACGGCAGTGATGAGGGCATTCGTATTTTTTTTACGGCTGTGTTGTAAAAATACGAATGAATACACCATCGGTCAAACGCGGCTGTTTAGGTATAGAACTCGGTCATTTACTATGCATTCGTATTTGAAATCTTTACCGAGAAAGAGCATTTGCGCTCGTAAAAAAATACAATTCGTAAAAAACACAGGAAAAAAGTAGACCTGCTTTTGAGAAGCGTGTTTACATGTGTTCCGAATTAATCATTAATCACACCTACATTTTTGGCCCTTTAAAAGGTGGGCCAGCACATTTGCCAAATCAATCACTCTGAAATAGCTGCTGCCGTGTGTAGCAGTGAATTTGGTTTTGCTGTGGGATTCCTGAGACTGCTCCATGAGGCTACAAGAAACCAGGGCCAGGAAAGTAAACATGGTCAGCAGGATGTACAGGTGCCGTGGAGGCTGCGCAGGCCTCGCTTTTTTAGGCGGCGTTTGAACTTAAATGCATTGGCCGATGGCCAGGTCATACAGATGTTCAGGCTAAATAGGACCAACATTTTCCGTCTGTATGACCTAGTCAAACTGGACCTAGACCCTGAGACAGCACGCTCTCGCTCTGTCTCAGGCCTGCACAAACTCCTGGCTGTGTTGCACTTTATGGCTACTGGCAGCTTTCAGGCTGTGACAGGCGATGTAATAGGAATCTCACAGCCCACCTTTTCAAAATATTTAAATCAGGTGAGGCAAACCATACATACTCCTCTATGGGCCATTTCTGTATTGTGTAATGTGAATTTATAACAGTATATTTGAACAAAGTGCTTAAGACACTCACCTTATATGTTTGACTGTACACTCAGGTTTTGGATGCATTTGAACCACACCTAGATGCCTCTATCTGTTTCCCTACCCAGGAGTCTCAGTGGCATGCAGTCAGGGTAGCTTTCTATGACCTTGCTGGCATGCCAAATGTGCTGGGTGCCATAGATTGCACACACGTTGAGCTGAGACCACCTAGGGGCAGGCAATATATTTATATAAATAGACATTTTCGCCAATCAACTAATGTCCAGGTGGTTTGTGATGCAAAACTCAAATTTATGAGTGTTGTTGCGGGTTACCCTGGCGGCTGCCATGACTCCTTCATCCTCAGTCAGTCATCCCTCTTTGATAAATTTGAGGCTGGAGAATGGCTGGCTGCTCGGTATGTACCAAGTATTTGTGTTTTATTTTGTGCTTACCTCAACCTGCATATTATGTTAGACTGTGTTTGTGCATCAATGTTTTACAATGCTGCTAATCTCTGTTTTTCAGGTGATGGGGGTTATGGCTGCTACTCTTGGCTTCTGACTCCATTGTCCACCCCTAATTCCCCTGCTGAACACAATTACAATCATGCACATAAGTCTACGCGGAATGTGATAGAACGATGTTTTGGTGTACTGAAATCAAGGTTTCGGTGTCTGGATAAGTCTGCCGGGCTTTTGTTGTATAGTCCCTTAAAGGTGACTAGGATTGTGTTCTGCTGCTGTTTTCTTCATAACATGTGTTTGCAGCAACATCTGCCACATGATGTTGTTGATGAAGAAAACAGTCAGCAAGCAGAGGAGTTAGAAACATCTGGCGACACTGTGAGTACAGATATAGGGAGGCAGGTAAGGCAAGACCTGATTTTGGCACATTTTACTGGTAAGTAAATTTGCCTGTGTGCTTTGTATGAACAATTAAGGCACACCAATGTTTTTTCAGTAGTAATGTGGCTCTTGCTCCCTCTTGAGCTAGTCAGCTGAGTGTTGTTTATTTGCTTGATATGTGTTTATGTCTAACTGTTGGGTATCAGTTACTTAGCTAATTGTATAGCGATTTTGGGAAGTAATTATGTCTTTATAATGTTCAAAGTTTTTTAAACACATTCAAAGGTAATGTTTGCCACAATACTACATAATAATTTAGTATGCACTAACAACCATTATTGTTTAGCCTATTGTTTGTGTTTGTTGTGTGTCAACTTTCTTCTAAAGCTGTGTTTCAAATGTCACCTCATTAGCACAACATAATGGACATTTAGTATTGTGTGCCAATTAGCCATGCATACATTGACTAACACCAACCTTACAAAATTTTTGACACATAATTATGGCTGTGATGTGGTAAACGTTCATGTTAGTAATGATGCTAGAATATTCCCAACACATGTGAGTGTTAACTCTAAGAAATTTGCTCTTACACTGACAGTTTTTTACACATAACACATTGCACATCAATCACTTTTCACATTTATTACTGTACAACATGTGTTTTCATTACAAATAACTGCTATTGTGTAGACCTAGTTTTGTCAACAATGTGTATCCAGCTGCAGGGTGGACTATTTCTTAGGCTGTTCTTTGGTGGCTGACGTGGGTTTGGTTTGGGCAGTGGAGCGGGTTCGGCTGGATCTTCGAACTGGTGATGAAATTGGGGTCTGTGTAGGTGTGTTGGTTCCTGAGCTGGAACCTTGTTGGTGTTGTGCCAACAAATTAATATTTTGGCTGAGGTTTGCCAGGGTTGCGGTAAGTTGTGTTGTGGCTGTTGTGTTGTTGTCTATGATGCGAGACATGGTTTCTGATATAATTTGATTACTTTGAATTAACTGAATGAGGGCCTGTTGATGTCGGTGTTGCTCATCCATTATGCGCTGAAAGGTAACAATAAGTTGGCTGTTATCTGCTCTCATCTGCTCCATACTGTTTGCGAATCTGCATAGCTGGACATTGAGCCTGCTTGTGTTTCTACACAGTCTCGGTAGATGATGGGGCAGACAGGCTAGGTATTGTGTGTGTGTGCGTAGGCAATCAATATTCTGTGCCTGTTGTTGGTTCCATGTTGATGGCTCAGGTTGGTGGGGTGGGGTTGTTTGGCTCAATTGTGGGTGTGTTGACATTTGAGGTGGCGGGGTACTTTCCTGAGGCGTGCTTGGTTGGTGAACATCTATTGCTTGCAGTTGGATGGTGTATGTTTCCTGTTCAGATTCCTGCTGGGCTTCCGGGGGCATGATGTCTGGTTCTGTATGGGGTTTAAGGGGACAACATTTGAGTGTTTTTTTAAATTATGTTGGTTTTGATATTTAGTTTAATTTTCTAGACTTGTTTGTCAAACATTTTTCTTTAGCAAATTAGGATGTTCACCTAGACTCGTATACACAATCAAAAAGTCAAATTGTGATGGTTTTTATGTTGTCAAAAATGACTTCAAAACAAAAGTGGACACATGTTTGACAAATAACACACTTCCGAAACAAACAGACAGAGGTAAAAAGTTTACATCATGAAAAAAAGTGATTTGTCACCCGCCATATCGTACAACCATTAAAATATACAACAGTAAATGACAATATGAATTCTATCACCATTGTGAAAGGGTGTGAAACTACCTGAAGCTCAATATTTTACTATTTAAAAAAAAAAAAAAAAAACTACTGTAAGGCGCAAGAGAACACTTTATTTTTTATTAAAAAAAAATGGTTTTTGAATTTAAACAATTTGCAAGCCATGTGCTTGCTGCTGTGGATAAGTACTATGATTATTACATTTTTTGGCTGATGTGTAATTTGTGTTCTGTGTTTACTCACCAGACAGCTGAGGGGAATGTGGACCCTGTGATTGAGTACTCTCCAAAATGTGTTCTGGTGGCTGAGGCAACACAGTAGAAATACGACGTGGGTGTGTGCTTAATGCTGGTGTTGGTGCGTCGTCAGGATGACGTCTCTTGCTAGGCCTGCTCGCGTGGCTGCCAGACCCCTGTGAAGGACGTCTTTGTGGACTGTGATGCGATGTTGAAGTTCCTATGGATTATTGCAAACATTAGACTTTTTTTGTGGTGGACACATTAACAGGTGTCATTTTTGCGTTACCTGTATCGCCAGCATCCACAGCTCTTGACAGTGTTGCTTGTGTTCTGGAAGTGGAGGCTTGCTTTCGTACTGTAAAAATGATACATTGGTGTTTATGACCTTTCATTACAGTGTGTACTTTTGTAAGCAGCAACATTTAGTGATGTGGACATATGATTACCATTACGGGTACAGTTTCTAACAATAAATGTTGAAACAATGGTTTGGTTCATTTTTTGTAAACAGACTAATGTGGTTCCATTTCCAAAGACATAAACATAGCCAAGTAGTCTAATTTTCCTGGGCCAACAGCTGAATATACACACATGTATTAACATATATTTTACATTATTACATTTATGAGTATTTTTAAATTAAAATTTTTTTTTTTAAACATTTAAAAAAACATACAATACTTAGCCATCTACACTAACATATTGGCCACAAAGACAAGTAAAAAACAGCAGACATTAAACAAAATTCAAAAAATAATACCCAATACTACCTAACACCTCACTATACAAACACAAAATATATTAAGAACACACAGAATAAGATAATCAATAAAGAACATAAAAATATATTAACAATACAATATCATTTTAAAAATACTAATTAGACATAAACACATATGCAGATATAACAGATTATTAAAAAAACACTCACCATCAGGCCTAGGACGATCCGAATCCCGCACATTAGTCGCACCTAGTGATGAGCGGATTCGGTTTTACTCGGTTTTACTCGGTTCTCAAAACCGAATCTTATTGGCTCACTGATGTCACGTGTTTTGGATAGCCAATAAGATTCGGTTTTGAGAACCGAGTAAAACCGAGTAAAACCGAATCCGCTCATCACCGTCACTCGCACCAACAACTTCATGCGGAATAAGGGTCCACACAGGTTCCTCCCACTCCCGATAAGACGCTATAAAGGGATGGCCACCCCCTGTTTGCCTGGCTGACTTAGCCTCCTTTGCCATCTTGGCCTTGACACGGCGCTTGATGTCATAGAATCTCTTCCGACACGTGTCCTCGGTCCTCTTCACCACACCCTCACTGTTTACTGCCGCTACTACCTTCCCCCACAGAACAGTTTTACTGCGCGAAGGCAACTTGCCCGCATCACGCCCAAACAGCTGGCGATGATGGCGCATCAACTCATGCACCAAAGCCATATTTTCCGCAAAGCTAAATTTAACATTTCTGCCAGTCTTGGTAGTGGTGCGTGGCTGCGGAGCAACACCACCATCACTGTCACTATCACTCGAGGCCACAGCAGCAACCTCACCCTCCTCCACCTCACTAACCTCCTCCCCCTCACTCACCTCCTCCACCTCACTCACCTCCTCCACCTCACTCACCTCCTCCCTCTCACTCAACTCCTCCCTCTCACTCACCTCTGACTGGGACATAATAATGACAAACAACAAATAACACTAATAAAAACAAACAAACACAAAACACACTCCTCCACACCAACCACACACACACACACACACACACACACACACACACACACACACACACACTCACAAACAAACAATGACAATAGACTGAAAGTAAAATGCACAAACACTAAAAATGACACAAACTTTTTAAGAGACCACACAACAATTACCACAAGACTACTTACACACACAATACAGCACTCAACAATCGCAAGAAACCACCAAAACTGACCAACAAATCACCAACTCCAAAACACCAACTTCCTCTCACCTCTCCACTAGCTAAACCCACGAGGTGCGGCTGGTTGGGGGCGTTTTTATACTAATGAGCACAGACACTCCTCCATGACAAACACAACCAATCACGGACGAGTGACGAAAACGAAAGTAAGAAAATAACGCGGCCGGGAAGGGTCAAAAACACTGCCGTGGAATTTAAAGATACGAATTCGTAAAAAACACACAAAATACTGCCGGGAAAACAAGAGTCGGCCGCGAACCCATATAAAAAAATACGAATGACATCGACACCGGAAAATACAAAAACATAACTTACGAACGCTTAGTAAATGAGCCGTAAAAAAAACAAAAAGTTGCAAATTCACACTACCGATGTCAGTCGCGTTTCAACTTCAAACAAATTCTGAACATTACGAATCTTAGTAAATATACCCCTATATCTTTAATTTGTTGTAAGACATGCATTGTGTCTTTCAGGTAACTTTTCTGGAGGCATACAAAATCTTGCAGGTAAAAGTCAATATATTTCAACAAATTAGATGTGAGGGAGTGTATCCCTGACACTATGGGTCTTCCAGGAGAATTTTTTTAATTTTTATGTAGTTTAGGCAGCTGATATATTCAGGTGACCAATTAATTAAGACTCAGAGAACCATTTATAGGTTTATTAGAGAAATACGGGATGCTTTTATGATCCCGATGGTTGGGATCCTAGCAGTCAGCATACTTAAGCTGGTATCCCAGACACCATAATGCCGGCAGGGGGCCCAGGGCTATTCCCATTTGTGGGTGTCATCAACACCCATAGAGTGGGAATAGAACCTGTGGCAAGCATAGCAAGCCACCGCACCTGCAGTGTTGTAAGCACAATGTTGTGAGCACAGCGAGCCCACAAGTGGCATTCTGGTGGCTGGGATTATGGCATCTGTATACTGACTGTCGGGATTGTAAAGCACACCCGACACAGAAATACAGTCTAATCATATGGACAAAGCCATTTCTTGTGGTGGGCAAGGCATGCATGGTGCTACTGGTGCTCCCCCTCCTCCTCATCATTACTGCTCCACTCAGAGGGCAGAGTTTCACTTAATGACGTGTTTGCATCATGACAACATGACGCAAATACATCATTAGGGCTGAGTGAAGTACTAATGACGGGGAGGAGGGGGAGCACCAGGACTCAGCACAGACTGAGTAACAGGTGGGAAGTGGATAAGGAGAGAGATGCTGGTGGGTGGCTGGCGGCTGTTAACACCCCTTACTGTACAAATAGCACTACACAGCCCTGGCAACTAGCATTACACTGTGTAATGTCAGTTGCCAGGGCTGTGTAGTGCCAGTTGCCATGGCTGTGTAATGCCAGTTTACAGGGCTGTGTAAATTACAAAGCCCTGGCAACTGGCATTACACAGCCCTGGCAATGATCATGACATGAGCATGGAGCCCAGAGCATGAAACCCCTGGCAACCAGCATGATACCAAGCGTGTGAAACCCTTGGCAATGAGCAGGTAATTTAAAAGTAATTAGAAGCTTTACTGTAGGGCATAATGTATTAAGAGCATTGCAGTGTGTAGCATAATATGGTGCAGGGAGCATTACTGTGTGGGGCTTAATATGGTGGAATTTTTTTCCCACTGTGGTGGCCGTGATCTGTTAGTGCAGGGTCAAAAACTGGGGTGTAAGGTAGTCTTTTCAGGTGAGATCACGCCCATTTAGTGAGACCACACCCATTTTAGCGGGGTCACGCCCCCTTGCTGGGAGCGTGCATGCAAATTTGTCTTTTTTATGTTTATGGGAAGGGGGTGCATTTTTTTATATCGATGGGGGGGCACATTTTTAAATCTCGCACTGGGAACCAAATTGGCTAGAAACAGCCCTGCATTTGGAATATAACATTACCAACTCAAATGCATCGTATTTTAGAACAGTTTTAGATCATTACATTTTAGGCAATAAAAGCTGGGTATTGCTTATGGAATTCATGTGAAAGACCTATATAGATTCATAAATATCTGCGGTTGGACTTCCAGTGGGCGAGCCATTGAGAATGGTGACTTTTATCATAGATTCGCATATCAAGGGTTATTCAGAGTTGATTGCAGTGTTTGCTAAATTCGCAAACACTGCAATCATTCTACTCACATGCTGGGGGCTGCCCAGCATAGGGCAAGGCCACTCAGCATGTGTGGTGCTGCCCCACGATGCAATTGCAATTCAATTGCAATCGCATAGAATAGAGGTAAACCCCTCATACGCAGCATGGCTCCATTGGGAGAGGTACCGCCACTATGTTTCACAGGAAATGTAGGCAATGTCATTGAGCAGCTCCGAAAATGGCCTTGACATGTCTGCATACCTGCACCCCCCCCCCCCCCCACACACACACACACACACACACACACCACACCACGTTGCCGCTCCCAGATACCCATTGCCTGTCAATCACTGTGCTATTATACGCACACTACAGCCGTTGCATGTCCTTTGGAAGCAGCAGCTGCATCCATCTCTGAATAGAGTCCATAATTCATGTATCCACACAGTATAAAGTTAATTTTGTACAACATTTTTGTAATTTTGCGCATTAAACAAAGTTTGTGTACATTGCAGAAACAAAAGGTGTCACTGTTTCAGTCACACCCAAAAAATTCAGAATTTTGGATATTAGAGACAATCTGTATTAGCTTGAATTGATGAAAACTACATTTTTGGGAAGCAATTGCAATTTTCACCTATACAGTGATAGCTGTTAAAATCCACTTGTTACAATAATTGAGTTTCCCATATCCAGAAGAATTTTGGATATCAGATTTTTCCATATTTTGGAATAATTGCATACCATAATGAGATATCATGGCGATGGGACCCAAGTCTAAGCACAGAATGCATTTATGTTTCATATACACCTTATGCACACAGCCTGAAGGTCATTTAATACAATATTTGTAATAACTTTGTGTATTAAACAAAGTTGGTGTACATTGAGCCATCAGAAAACAACGGTTTTACTATCTCCATCTCGCTCAAAAATCAGTATTTCGGAATATAACGTATTTCGAAATACTTTCATATGGGATACTCAACCTGTAGTTGCACAAATTTTGCCATTTCCTTCATGTTTACTTTTGGATCATCAAAGGACTTCTCATGCTGCCATTTTGTATGGATTCCGTATCACTCTATGGATTATTGGGCATTAGTAAAAAAACAAAAACCCTGTTAAGAAGAGCAGACTTATACCCCTTTTACACCTAAATATGCGAGTTGCAACCGGTAACCTGACACGGGTGCTACCCAGCTGCGACCCGCGACAGCCCCTTTCTCCTGCAGTCACCAACCCTGGCATATTGGCGGTTTGGTGACATTGCCGGTGACGCATCGGGGTGGCACTGGGAGATCACATGATCTCCCAGCGCCGCCCTTCCATACAGTGTGAACGGGAGCCGGGTCGCATCGACCTGGCTTCCATTTACACAGCACAGCTTTCCGGGTTGAACTCGTGTTCAACCCTGCAAGCTACCCGAGTTGGAATACCAGGTCACTCGACCTGGATTATTCCAACTCGGCACTTTTACACCAACCAGCAACACGGGTTATGCCTGTTTATGTGCAATAACCTGTGTTATATGCTGGTTGGTGTAAAAGGGTATGATTTTGTTCTCATTTCTCTTTTGATGCATTCCATTATCTGTGTAGCTATCATAACACAACAGTCCATAATGTACTGTATAGTGTAAAGGGGGGTACTCACGGAGCAATCACTTCTTAAAAGCAATCTGACTAGATTGCTTAGATTTTAAGCAGCGATCACTCTGTGTGTACCCCTCACAGCCCTGCGCAACGCTATCGCTGGTGCTAGATTGGCTCACTTCACCCGCTGGGTGAAATGAGCAGCCCCCCCGTCTCCCTCCGCATGCTCAGCACACATCGTGCTGTGCTGAGCGGGGGGAGAGATGTGTGCTGAGCGAACCGCTCAGCACACATCTCTCCCCAAATCGGCCGTTAAGCCTTGTGTTGAATCAATTCAAGCCAATCAGTCATAAATATTATCATTTAGAGGGGAATACAATTTATCATGGTTATTTACAGCAGGCTAATTGATCTCCCGGGGCTATTCAAGTAGCCCTCACTGCTGTCCGCAGTCTGCAGTTAACAGGGATTTATTTTCGGGTTTGAGCAGACCAAACAACAAATCCTCGATAAATAGCCTGTTATCAGGTGCTGCTCACCCATACACATACACAAATAGGTCAGGGAAATTATCCTGGATACTATTTTTATCGCCTGATAACAAGGTCATTTATTGGGTGAGAGAAAAGGGCTGTAACTGAATAGCCCCGAGCGTTAAAGCCCGAGGTTACCACTTATTTTCACACCGAGTAAATTACTGGGCCTAATTGAATGCCTCACTTAGGGGTATATTTACTAAGGGATGAGTTTTTTTTTAGAAGTGGAGATGTTGCCCATAGCAACCAATCAGATTGCATTTAACATTTGTCTAGCTGCTTCTAGAAGATAATAGCTAGAATCTGATTGGTTGCTATGGGCAACATCTCCACTTCTAAAAACCTCACATCTTAGTAAATATACCCCTTAGTCTCTGGAAAATAAGTCATTTAGCAGCTATGTTTCAATCTGTGTCATCAATCCACAGGGCAAATATCACCACATACAGCAGAATAGGGCCGGCAACAAAAATCTTGGGTACCGACCGGTACATTGATATCTCCTGGGCCCCCTCAAATTATATATATATATATATATAATGCAACAGAATTTGCTGTACTGTATTAGAAACTGTTAATAAATAAATATTTATTTATTTGTTTATACACATATATGTATATCTCTCCTTCCTCCTCCCTACACACTAGAGATGTGCACTTGAAATTTTTCGGGTTTTGTGTTTTGGTTTTGGGTTCGGTTCCGCGGCCGTGTATTGGGTTCGACCGCGTTTTGGCAAAACCTCACCGAATTTTTTTTGTCGGATTCGGGTGTGTTTTGGATTCGGGTGTTTTTTTCAAAAAACACTAAAAAACAGCTTAAATCATAGAATTTGGGGGTCATTTTGATCCCAAAGTATTATTAACCTCAAAAACCATAATTTCCACTCATTTTCAGTCTATTCTGAATACCTCACACCTAACAATATTATTTTTAGTCCTAAAATTTGCACCGAGGTCGCTGGATGACTAAGCTAAGCGACCCTAGTGGCCGACACAAACACCTGGCCCATCTAGGAGTGGCACTGCAGTGTCACGCAGGATGGCCCTTCCAAAAAACACTCCCCAAACAGCACATGATGCAAAGAAAAAAAGAGGCGCAATGAGGTAGCTGTGTGAGTAAGCTAAGCGACCCTAGTGGCCGACACAAACACCTGGCCCATCTAGGAGTGGCACTGCAGTGTCACGCAGGATGGCCCTTCCAAAAAACACTCCCCAAACAGCACATGACGCAAAGAAAAAAAGAGGCGCAATGAGGTAGCTGTGTGAGTAAGATAAGCGACCCTAGTGGCCGACACAAACACCTGGCCCATCTAGGAGTGGCACTGCAGTGTCACGCAGGATGGCCCTTCCAAAAAACACTCCCCAAACAGCACATGATGCAAAGAATAAAAGAGGCGCAATGAGGTAGCTGTGTGAGTGAGCTAAGCGACCCTAGTGGCCGACACAAACACCTGGCCCATCTAGGAGTGGCACTGCAGTGTCACGCAGGATGGCCCTTCCAAAAAACACTCCCCAAACAGCACATGACGCAAAGAAAAAAAGAGGCGCAATGAGGTAGCTGTGTGAGTAAGATAAGCGACCCTAGTGGCCGACACAAACACCTGGCCCATCTAGGAGTGGCACTGCAGTGTCACGCAGGATGGCCCTTCCAAAAAACACTCCCCAAACAGCACATGACGCAAAGAAAAAAAGAGGCGCAATTAGGTAGCTGTGTGAGTAAGCTAAGCGACCCTAGTGGCCGACACAAACACCTGGCCCATCTAGGAGTGGCACTGCAGTGTCACGCAGGATGGCCCTTCCAAAAAACACTCCCCAAACAGCACATGACGCAAAGGAAAAAAAGAGGCGCAATGAGGTAGCTGTGTGAGTAAGCTAAGCGACCCTAGTGGCCGACACAAACACCTGGCCCATCTAGGAGTGGCACTGCAGTGTCACGCAGGATGGCCCTTCCAAAAAACACTCCCCAAACAGCACATGACGCAAAGAAAAAAAGAGGCGCAATGAGGTAGCTGTGTGAGTAAGCTAAGCGACCCTAGTGGCCGACACAAACACCTGGCCCATCTAGGAGTGTCACTGCAGTGTCACGCAGGATGGCCCTTCCAAAAAAAACTCCCCAAACAGCACATGACGCAAAGAAAAATTAAAGAAAAAAGAGGTGCAAGATGGAATTGTCCTTGGGCCCTCCCACCCACCCTTATGTTGTATAAACAGGACATGCACACTTTAACCAACCCATCATTTCAGTGACAGAGTCTGCCACACGACTGTGACTGAAATGACGGGTTGGTTTGGACCCCCACCAAAAAAGAAGCAATTAATCTCTCCTTGCACAAACTGGCTCTACAGAGGCAAGATGTCCACCTCATCATCATCCTCCGATATATCACCGTGTACATCCCCCTCCTCACAGATTATAAATTCGTCCCCACTGGAATCCACCATCTCAGCTCCCTGTGTACTTTGTGGAGGCAATTGCTGCTGGTCAATGTCTCCACGGAGGAATTGATTATAATTCATTTTAATGAACATCATCTTCTCCACATTTTTGGAAGTAACCTCGTACGCCGATTGCTGACAAGGTGAGCGGCGGCACTAAACACTCTTTCGGAGTACACACTTGTGGGAGGGCAACTTAGGTAGAATAAAGCCAGTTTGTGCAAGGGCCTCCAAATTGCCTCTTTTTCCTGCCAGTATAAGTACGGACTGTCTGACGTGCCTACTTGGATGCGGTCACTCATATAATCCTCCACCATTCTTTCAATGGGGAGAGAATCATATGCAGTGACAGTAGACGACATGTCCGTAATCGTTGTCAGGTCCTTCAGTCCGGACCAGATGTCAGCATCAGCAGTCGCTCCAGACTGCCCTGCATCACCGCCAGCGGGTGGGCTCGGAATTCTGAGCCTTTTCCTCGCACCCCCAGTTGCGGGAGAATGTGAAGGAGGAGATGTTGACAGGTCGCGTTCCGCTTGACTTGACAATTTTGTCACCAGCAGGTCTTTGAACCCCAGCAGACTTGTGTCTGCCGGAAAGAGAGATCCAAGGTAGGTTTTAAATCTAGGATCGAGCACGGTGGCCAAAATGTAGTGATCTGATTTCAACAGATTGACCACCCGTGAATCCTTGTTAAGCGAATTAAGGGCTCCATCCACAAGTCCCACATGCCTAGCGGAATCGCTCCGTGTTAGCTCCTCCTTCAATGTCTCCAGCTTCTTCTGCAAAAGCCTGATGAGGGGAATGACCATACTCAGGCTGGCAGTGTCTGAACTGACTTCACGTGTGGCAAGTTCAAAGGGCAGCAGAACCTTGCACAACGTTGAAATCATTCTCCACTGCGCTTGAGACAGGTGCATTCCACCTCCTATATCGTGCTGAATTGTATAGGCTTGAATGGCCTTTTGCTGCTCCTCCAACCTCTGAAGCATATATAGGGTTGAATTCCACCTCGTTACCACTTCTTGCTTCAGATGATGACAGGGCAGGTTCAGGCGTTTTTGGTGTTGCTCCAGTCTTCTGTACGTGGTGCCTGTACGCCGAAAGTGTCCCGCAATTCATCTGGCCACCGACAGCATCTCTTGCACGCCCCTGTCGTTTTTTAAAAAATTCTGCACCACCAAATTCAAGGTATGTGCAAAACATGGGACGTGCTGGAATTTGCCCAGATTTGATAATGCACACACAATATTGCTGGCGTTGTCCGATGCCACAAATCCACAGGAGAGTCCAATTGGGGTAAGCCATTCCGCGATGATCTTCCTCAGTTGCCGTAAGAGGTTTTCAGCTGTGTGTGTATTCTGGAAACCGGTGATACAAAGCGTAGCCTGCCTAGGAAAGAGTTGGCGTTTGCGAGATGCTGCTACTGGTGCCGCCGCTGCTGTTCTTGCGGCGGGAGTCCATACATCTACCCAGTGGGCTGTCACAGTCATATAGTCCTGACCCTGCCCTGCTCCACTTGTCCACATGTCCGTGGTTAATTGGACATTGGGTACAACTGCATTTTTTTGGACACTGGTGAGTCTTTTTCTGACGTCCGTGTACATTCTCGGTATCGCCTGCCTAGAGAAGTGGAACCTAGATGGTATTTGGTAACGGGGGCACACTACCTCAAGAAATTGTCTAGTTCCCTGTGAACTAACGGCGGATACCGGACGCACGTCTAACACCAACATAGTTGTCAAGGCCTCAGTTATCCGCTTTGCAACAGGATGACTGCTGTGATATTTCATCTTCCTCGCAAAGGACTGTTGGACAGTCAATTGCTTGGTGGAAGTAGTAAAAGTGGGCTTACGACTTCCCCTCTGGGATGACCATCGACTCCCAGCAGCAACAACAGCAGCGCCAGCAGCAGTAGGCGTTACACGCAAGGATGCATCGGAGGAATCCCAGGCAGGAGAGGACTCGTCAGAATTGCCAGTGACATGGCCTGCAGGACTATTGGCATTCCTGGGGAAGGAGGAAATTGACACTGAGGGAGTTGGTGGGGTGGTTTGCGTGAGCTTGGTTACAAGAGGAAGGGATTTACTGGTCAGTGGACTGCTTCCGCTGTCGCCCAAAGTTTTTGAACTTGTCACTGACTTATTATGAATGCGCTGCAGGTGACGTATAAGGGAGGATGTTCCGAGGTGGTTAACGTCCTTACCCCTACTTATTACAGCTTGACAAAGGCAACACACGGCTTGACAAATGTTCTCCGCATTTCTGTTGAAATACTTCCACACCGAAGAGCTGATTTTTTTGGTATTTTCACCAGGCATGTCAACGGCCATATTCCTCCCACGGACAACAGGTGTCTCCCCGGGTGCCTGACTTTAAACAAACCACCTCACCATCAGAATCCTCCTGGTCAATTTCCTCCCCAGCGCCAGCAACACCCATATCCTCCTCATCCTGGTGTACTTCAACACTGACATCTTCAATCTGACTATCAGGAACTGGACTGCGGGTGCTCTTTCCAGCACTTGCAGGGGGCGTGCAAATGGTGGAAGGCGCATGCTCTTCACGTCCAGTGTTGGGAAGGTCAGGCATCGCAAACGACACAATTGGACTCTCCTTGTGGATTTGTGATTTCGAAGTACGCACAGTTCTTTGCTGTGCTTTTGCCAGCTTGAGTCTTTTCATTTTTCTAGCGAGAGGCTGAGTGCTTCCATCCTCATGTGAAGCTGAACCACTAGCCATGAACATAGGCCAGGGCCTCAGCCGTTCCTTGCCACTCCGTGTGGTAAATGGCATATTGGCAAGTTTACGCTTCTCCTCCGACAATTTTATTTTAGATTTTTGAGTCCTTTTTTTTACTGATATTTGGTGTTTTGGATTTTACATGCTCTGTACTATGACATTGGGCATCGGCATTGGCAGACGACGTTGCTGGCATTTCATCGTCTCGGCCATGACTAGTGGCAGCAGCTTCAGCACAAGGTGGAAGTCGATCTTGATCTTTCCCTAATTTTGGAACCTCAACATTTTTGTTCTCCATATTTTAATAGGCACAACTAAAAGGCACCTCAGGTAAACAATGGAGATGGATGGATACTAGTATACTTATGGATGGACGAGCGACTGCCGACACAGAGGTAGCTACAGCCGTGGACTACCGTACTGTGTCTGCTGCTAATATAGACTGGATGATAAGAGATAAAATTAAAATATATATATATATATATATATATATATATATCACACTAGTACTGCAGCCGGACAGGTATATATTATGTAATGACGGACCTGCTGGACACTGTCTGTCAGCACTGCAGACTCCTAAAGTAAGCTACTAGTATCAAGAAGATAGAAAAAAAAAATAAACCACGGGTAGGTGGTATACAATTATGGATGGACGAGCGACTGCCGACACAGAGGTAGCTACAGCCGTGGACTACCGTACTGTGTCTGCTGCTAATATAGACTGGATGATAATGAGATAAAATTAAAATATATATATATATATATATATATATATCACACTAGTACTGCAGCCGGACAGGTATATATTATGTAATGACGGACCTGCTGGACACTGTCTGTCAGACTCAGCACTGCAGACTCCTAAAGTAAGCTACTAGTATCAAGAAGATAGAAAAAAAAAAAAAACCACGGGTAGGTGGTATACAATTATGGATGGACGAGCGACTGCCGACACAGAGGTAGCTACAGCCGTGGACTACCGTACTGTGTCTGCTGCTAATATAGACTGGATGATAATGAGATAAAATTAAAATATATATATATCACACTAGTACTGCAGCCGGACAGGTATATATTATGTAATGACGGACCTGCTGGACACTGTCTGTCAGCACTGCAGACTCCTAAAGTAAGCTACTAGTATCAAGAAGATAGAAAAAATAAATAAACCACTGGTAGGTGGTATACAATTATGGATGGACGAGCGACTGCCGACACAGAGGTAGCTACAGCCGTGGACTACCGTACTGTGTCTGCTGCTAATATAGACTGGATGATAATGAGATAAAATTAAAATATATATATATATCACACTAGTACTGCAGCCGGACAGGTATATATTATGTAATGACGGACCTGCTGGACACTGTCTGCAGAATGTGTTTATAAAAACACCACACGACGAGTGTTTAACTTTTTCAGGCAGACAATCACAATATACTGGTGGTCAGCAGACAATCACAATACTGGTGGTCAGTGGTCACTGGTCAGTCACACTGGCAGTGGCACTCTGGCAGCAAAAGTGTGCACTGTACTTAAAATATGTACTCCTGCTATAACTGCTCCCCAGTCTCCCCCACAATTAAGCTGTGTGAGCAGTGAGCACTCAGCAGTCAGATAATGATATACAGTATATGATGCAGCACACTGGGCTGAGCACAGATATGGTATGTGTGACTGTGTCACACTGTGTATCGTTTTTTTTCAGGCAGAGAACGGATTCATTAAACTGGTGGCACTGGTCACTGCCACTGGTCACACTATCAGCAGCAAGTAGTACTCCTCCTATATTATGCTCCCCAAAATTTGTGTCTCTCTCTCTCTCTAGTACTATTAGTCACTCTAAACGGAGAGGACGCCAGCCACGTCCTCTCCCTATCAATCTCAATGCACGTGTGAAAAATGGCGGCGACGCGCGGCTCCTTATATAGAATCCGAGTCTCGCGATAGAATCCGAGCCTCGCGAGAATCCGACAGCGGGATGATGACGTTCGGGCGCGCTCGGGTTAACCGAGCAAGGCGGGAGGATCCGAGCCTGCTCGGCCCCGTGTAAAAAAAACTAAAGTTCGGCGGGTTCGGATTCAGAGAAACCGAACCCGCTCATCTCTACTACACACCACAGTCTGTGTCTCTCTCTCTCCTTCCTCCCACACACCCCAGAGTCTGTCTCTCCCCAATGACCACATGCTGCACTCCCAGCTCCCCCACCCTATCCCACATTCCTGCTGGGCACTAAGCGGTGTATCCTTCAGGTCCCCCCCCTGTCGCCAGACCTGCACCAGAACATTTCTTAAAACCATCCTACAGTACAGTGCTTGTGGCTCCACAAAGAACTGTGCTAGAAAGACAGGCATCCTGGTAATGGTAGACATGTCAATGGCAGTTTTCAGGTGAATTATATTCATAACCTCAAAAGAGATAACTATCAGCTAAACATGCACAATTTTGAAATTAACAATTTTCGGAGACTAGCAAAACGTCCATAGGTTTGTTTGGATGACTATTCCACCAGATGTTGAAATGGATGAAGTGAGGTCATTACTTGCAAAGTACAAAGGCCTGTGTGTGGGCTTATCTTTGTTGAGCAGCACAAAAAAAGATTGCGTTTTTTGTATGAAAATGATAGAACTGGTAGAAAGCTTGTATTTTTAGGGCCATTCCTTGCTGTGTGAGAGTTGAATAGTAATTTCTACTCTTTAGTAGAGATGAGCGCCTGAAATTTTTCGGGTTTTGTGTTTTGGTTTTGGGTTCGGTTCCGCGGCCGTGTTTTGGGTTCGACCGCGTTTTGGCAAAACCTCACCGAATTTTTTTTGTCGGATTCGGGTGTGTTTTGGATTCGGGTGTTTTTTTCAAAAAACCCTAAAAAACAGCTTAAATCATAGAATTTGGGGGTAATTTTGATCCCAAAGTATTATTAACCTCAAAAAACATAATTTACACTCATTTTCAGCCTATTCTGAACACATCACACCTCACAATATTATTTTTAGTCCTAAAATTTGCACCGAGGTCGCTGTGTGAGTAAGATAAGCGACCCTAGTGGCCGACACAAACACCGGGCCCATCTAGGAGTGGCACTGCAGTGTCACGCAGGATGTCCCTTCCAAAAAACCCTCCCCAAACAGCACATGACGCAAAGAAAAAAAGAGGCGCAATGAGGTAGCTGACTGTGTGAGAAAGATAAGCGACCCTAGTGGCCGACACAAACACCGGTGCCCATCTAGGAGTGGCACTGCAGTGTCACGCAGGATGTCCCTTCCAAAAAACCCTCCCCAATCAGCACATGATGCAAAGAAAAAGAAAAGAAAAAAGAGGTGCAAGATGGAATTATCCTTGGGCCCTCCCACCCACCCTTATGTTGTATAAACAAAACAGGACATGCACACTTTAACCAACCCATCATTTCAGTGACAGGGTCTGCCACACGACTGTGACTGATATGACGGGTTGGTTTGGACCCCCCCCAAAAAAGAAGCAATTAATCTCTCCTTGCACAAACTGGCTCTACAGAGGCAAGATGTCCACCTCATCTTCACCCTCCGATATATCACCGTGTACATCCCCCTCCTCACAGATTATCAATTCGTCCCCACTGGAATCCACCATCTCAGCTCCCTGTGTACTTTGTGGAGGCAATTGCTGCTGGTCAATGTCTCCGCGGAGGAATTGATTATAATTCATTTTAATGAACATCATCTTCTCCACATTTTCTGGATGTAACCTCGTACGCCGATTGCTGACAAGGTGAGCGGCGGCACTAAACACTCTTTCGGAGTACACACTTGTGGGAGGGCAACTTAGGTAGAATAAAGCCAGTTTGTGCAAGGGCCTCCAAATTGCCTCTTTTTCCTGCCAGTATAAGTACGGACTGTGTGACGTGCCTACTTGGATGCGGTCACTCATATAATCCTCCACCATTCTATCAATGTTGAGAGAATCATATGCAGTGACAGTAGACGACATGTCCGTAATCGTTGTCAGGTCCTTCAGTCCGGACCAGATGTCAGCATCAGCAGTCGCTCCAGACTGCCCTGCATCACCGCCAGCGGGTGGGCTCGGAATTCTGAGCCTTTTCCTCGCACCCCCAGTTGCGGGAGAATATGAAGGAGGAGATGTTGACAGGTCGCGTTCCGCTTGACTTGACAATTTTGTCACCAGCAGGTCTTTCAACCCCAGCAGACCTGTGTCTGCCGGAAAGAGAGATCCAAGGTAGGCTTTAAATCTAGGATCGAGCACGGTGGCCAAAATGTAGTGCTCTGATTTCAACAGATTGACCACCCGTGAATCCTTGTTAAGCGAATTAAGGGCTGCATCCACAAGTCCCACATGCCTAGCGGAATCGCTCCGTGTTAGCTCCTTCTTCAATGCCTCCAGCTTCTTCTGCAAAAGCCTGATGAGGGGAATGACCTGACTCAGGCTGGCAGTGTCTGAACTGACTTCACGTGTGGCAAGTTCAAAGGGCATCAGAACCTTGCACAACGTTGAAATCATTCTCCACTGCACTTGAGACAGGTGCATTCCATCTCCTATATCGTGCTCAATTGTATAGGCTTGAATGGCCTTTTGCTGCTCCTCCAACCTTTGAAGCATATAGAGGGTTGAATTCCACCTCGTTACCACTTCTTGCTTCAGATGATGGCAGGGCAGGTTCAGTAGTTTTTGGTGGTGCTCCAGTCTTCTGTACGTGGTGCCTGTACGCCGAAAGTGTCCCGCAATTTTTCTGGCCACCGACAGCATCTCTTGCACGCCCCTGTCGTTTTTTAAAAAATTCTGCACCACCAAATTCAAGGTATGTGCAAAACATGGGACGTGCTGGAATTTGCCCATATTTAATGCACACACAATATTGCTGGCGTTGTCCGATGCCAAAAATCCACAGGAGAGTCCAATTGGGGTAAGCCATTCCGCGATGATCTTCCTCAGTTGCCGTAAGAGGTTTTCAGCTGTGTGCGTATTCTGGAAAGCGGTGATGCAAAGCGTAGCCTGCCTAGGAAAGAGTTGGCGTTTGCGAGATGCTGCTACTGGTGCCGCCGCTGCTGTTCTTGCGGCGGGAGTCCATACATCTACCCAGTGGGCTGTCACAGTCATATAGTCCTGACCCTGCCCTGCTCCACTTGTCCACATGTCCGTGGTTAAGTGGACATTGGGTACAACTGCATTTTTTAGGACACTGGTGAGTCTTTTTCTGACGTCCGTGTACATTCTCGGTATCGCCTGCCTAGAGAAGTGGAACCTAGATGGTATTTGGTAACGGGGGCACACTGCCTCAATAAATTGTCTAGTTCCCTGTGAACTAACGGCGGATACCGGACGCACGTCTAACACCAACATAGTTGTCAAGGACTCAGTTATCCGCTTTGCAGTAGGATGACTGCTGTGATATTTCATCTTCCTCGCAAAGGACTGTTGAACAGTCAATTGCTTACTGGAAGTAGTACAAGTGGGCTTACGACTTCCCCTCTGGGATGACCATTGACTCCCAGCGGCAACAACAGCAGCGCCAGCAGCAGTAGGCGTTACACGCAAGGATGCATCGGAGGAATCACAGGCAGGAGAGGACTCGTCAGACTTGCCAGTGACATGGCCTGCAGGACTATTGACATTCCTGGGGAAGGAGGAAATTGACACTGAGGGAGTTGGTGGGGTGGTTTGCGTGAGCTTGGTTACAAGAGGAAGGGATTTACTGGTCAGTGGACTGCTTCCGCTGTCACCCAAAGTTTTTGAACTTGTCACTGACTTATTATGAATGCGCTGCAGGTGACGTATAAGGGAGGATGTTCCGAGGTGGTTAACGTCCTTACCCCTACTTATTACAGCTTGACAAAGGGAACACACGGCTTGACACCTGTTGTCCGCATTTCTGGTGAAATACCTCCACACCGAAGAGCTGATTTTTTTGGTATTTTCACCTGGCATGTCAACGGCCATATTCCTCCCACGGACAACAGGTGTCTCCCCGGGTGCCTGACTTAAACAAACCACCTCACCATCAGAATCCTCCTGGTCAATTTCCTCCCCAGCGCCAGCAACACCCATATCCTCCTCATCCTGGTGTACTTCAACACTGACATCTTCAATCTGACTATCAGGAACTGGACTGCGGGTGCTCCTTCCAGCACTTGCAGGGGGCATGCAAATAGTGGAAGGCGCATGCTCTTCACGTCCAGTGTTGGGAAGGTCAGGCATCGCAAACGACACAATTGGACTCTCCTTGTGGATTTGGGATTTCAAAGAACGCACAGTTCTTTGCGGTGCTTTTGCCAGCTTGAGTCTTTTCAGTTTTCTAGCGAGAGGCTGAGTGCTTCCATCCTCATGTGAAGCTGAACCACTAGCCATGAACATAGGCCAGGGCCTCAGCCGTTCCTTGCCACTCCGTGTGGTAAATGGCATATTGGCAAGTTTACGCTTCTCCTCCGACAATTTTATTTTAGGTTTTGGAGTCCTTTTTTTTCTGATATTTGGTGTTTTGGATTTGACATGCTCTGTACTATGACATTGGGCATCGGCCTTGGCAGACGACGTTGCTGGCATTTCATCGTCTCGGCCATGACTAGTGGCAGCAGCTTCAGCACGAGGTGGAAGTGGATCTTGATCTTTCCCTAATTTTGGAACCTCAACTTTTTTGTTCTCCATATTTTATAGGCAGAACTAAAAGGCACCTCAAGTAAACAATGGAGATGGATGGATTGGATACTAGTATACAATTATGGACGGACTGCCACGGTTAGGTGGTATAAAAAAACCACGGTTAGGTGGTATATATTATAATAATAATACAATTATGGATGGACGGACTGCCTGCCGACTGCCGACACAGAGGTAGCCACAGCCGTGAACTACCGCACTGTACACTGGTTGATAAAGAGATAGTAGTATACTCGTAACAACTAGTATGACACTATGACGGTATAAAGAATGAAAAAAAAACCACGGTTAGGTGGTATATATTATAATAATAATACAATTATGGATGGACGGACTGCCTGCCGACTGCCGACACAGAGGTAGCCACAGCCGTGAACTACCGCACTGTACACTGGTTGATAAAGAGATAGTAGTATACTCGTAACAACTAGTATGACACTATGACGACGGTATAAAGAAAGAAAAAAAAATACCACAGTTAGGTGGTATATATTATAATAATAATACAATTATGGATGGACGGACTGCCTGCCGAGTGCCGACACAGAGGTAGCCACAGCCGTGAACTACCGCACTGTACACTGGTTGATAAAGAGATAGTAGTATACTCGTAACAACTAGTATGACACTATGACGACGGTATAAAGAAAGAAAAAAAAATACCACAGTTAGGTGGTATATATTATAATAATAATACAATTATGGATGGACGGACTGCCTGCCGACTGCCGACACAGAGGTAGCCACAGCCGTGAACTACCGCACTGTACACTGGTTGATAAAGAGATAGTAGTATACTCGTAACAACTAGTATGACACTATGACGACGGTATAAAGAAAGAAAAAAAAATACCACAGTTAGGTGGTATATATTATAATAATAATACAATTATGGATGGACGGACTGCCTGCCGACTGCCGACACAGAGGTAGCCACAGCCGTGAACTACCGCACTGTACACTGGTTGATAAAGAGATAGTAGTATACTCGTAACAACTAGTATGACACTATGACGACGGTATAAAGAATGAAAAAAAAACCACGGTTAGGTGGTATATATTATAATAATAATACAATTATGGATGGACGGACTGCCTGCCGACTGCCGACACAGAGGTAGCCACAGCCGTGAACTACCGCACTGTACACTGGTTGATAAAGAGATAGTAGTATACTCGTAACAACTAGTATGACACTATGACGGTATAAAGAATGAAAAAAAAACCACGGTTAGGTGGTATATATTATAATAATAATACAATTATGGATGGACGGACTGCCTGCCGACTGCCGACACAGAGGTAGCCACAGCCGTGAACTACCGCACTGTACACTGGTTGATAAAGAGATAGTAGTATACTCGTAACAACTAGTATGACACTATGACGACGGTATAAAGAAAGAAAAAAAAATACCACGGTTAGGTGGTATATATTGTAATACAATTATGGATGGACGGACTGCCTGCCGAGTTCCGACTGCCGACACAGAGGTAGCCACAGCCGTGAACTACCGCACTGTACTGTGTCTGCTGCTAATATAGACTGGTTGATAAAGAGATAGTATACAATACATACAACAATATACTACTATACTGGTGGTCAGGCACTGGTCACCACTAGTCACACTGGCAGTGGCACTCCTGCAGCAAAAGTGTGCACTGTTTAATTTTAAATTAATATAATATTATGTACTCCTGGGGGCTCCTGCTATAACAACCTGCAGTGCTCCCCAGTCTCCCCCACAATTATTATAAGCTTTGCCTTTTATACATTGATGTGCAGCACACTGGGCTGAGCTGAGTGCACACAGACTGAGTCACACTGTGTGACTGGCTGCTGCTGTGTATCGTTTTTTTTCAGGCAGAGAACGGATATAGCAGAGAACGGATATATTATATTAAAATAAATAAAAGTTAACTAACAACAACTGCACTGGTCACTGTGGTAAACTCTGTCTGACTCTGCACAATCTCTCTCTCTCTTCTAATCTAATTTCTAATGGAGAGGACGCCAGCCACGTCCTCTCCCTATCAATCTCAATGCACGTGTGAAAATGGCGGCGACGCGCGGCTCCTTATATAGAATCCGAGTCTCGCGAGAATCCGACAGCGTCATGATGACGTTCGGGCGCGCTCGGGTTAACCGAGCAAGGCGGGAGGATCCGAGTCTGCTCGGACCCGTAAAAAAAACATGAAGTTCGTGCGGGTTCGGTTTCAGAGAAACCGAACCCGCTCATCTCTACTCTTTAGACCATTTTTTTTTTACAAGTTCAGATTTGCTGGAAATTGTGTCTTTCATGGATTGCATGCAGCACCAATTTTAGGCCCACATTTCTACATGCACTTTGCACAATGCTAAACAAATTTAAAAACACACAAAAGTTCCACTTGTAATAAAGGAGGCACTGATGATTCATCATTCTCAAGATTCATTTAACTCTTCATTGCATGAATTATGATAACTTAATGCAGCATTTCTTAAAAATCGTTTTTTTATTAGTCGTTACGGCTTGTACAACACAAAAAAGTTTGTCTTTTAGGCTATAAAAATGTATACCTGTGTACATGTGCCTGCAACATAAAAATTGTCCTATTACCGTGGAACAGTATGTTTTTTAAGTTTTTCTTTTTTTTGTAGAAAAAGTAAAGATAAAATAAAAAAAAATGACTAGTATGGTTCCAATTTTTTTTAATATTGCATATTTTTCTCCAGACACTTAAAATACTCTATTTTGAAAGCAATACTTTTTTATGCTTATTTATGTATATATTCGTTCAGACCAGCGGCACCAATCTATTTTGGGTAGGAGAGCTGCCACTGCTCATGTCGGAGAGGGAGAGGAGATAGCGGGCCCAGACAGCCAGGTACTAGCACCTTCTCAATAGATCTGGCAGGCGCCGTGGCCTGTGCATGTGCACAAGCAGCCGCTTGAGTGCGCATGAGCAAACCACTGGCTTCTATGGACTGCATTAGCTGCAATCCATTGAAGTCGGATTGGGTTGACGATGGGGCAGGGAGTAGCTTCCTTCATTTTTCTGCTAATCGCAGCCTGGTCTGCCAGTTCCGGAGGGATGAAACACCTCCCAATGGGACTGCCTGCCCTATGAGTGACTGGTAGGTAGGACTTCCAATAGGAAGTCACTGCCAGTCACAGTGAAGCCTCTGAACTAGTGCAGTAACACAGACTGCAACTGGCTCAGCTGACCTCACTGAAATGACAATTTTACTGAGGAGGCTGCAGTCCTGCAGCCCATAGGTAAAATATGCCACTGGTCCAGACACAATAATGTCCTCAGTTTTTATAACACAAATATTTTAATATTTAATATCTGAGTTTGCTTCGTAACTAGCAAGTTCTCCTTTCACACATTTGAGTACTGAATTTGACTAAGTTTAACGCTTGGTGTAAAAGGTGGAGAAGTACACAGGACACAAAAGCTATCAGTTGTCAACACTGGCATATATGGCTATTATATGAACAAAATATTTAGGTTAGGCCTATATGCCTGGATAAGATTAACATGCAGTATGGAACTTTCTTTGAATGAATTGATTTTACCTATACTGCTATCTTTGAGTAAACAGAATGTATATAAAACCATAAAGTGCTCAGTGCTGGGGAACTTTTTCATTTTGGCCTAGGTGGCATACTTTCTAATTTTGGTATTAGTCCTAAGAAGAGGAAACAATGCACTACTGATGTCAAAAGGTAATTTCTACAGGAGATATTGACTTAAAAACAGCTTTCCACTGTAGTGACTTCTATGAATGAAAGGTAAGCCATACAAAAGAACTAGTCTATATATACTGTGATTTGCTTAGGATGGAAGTAGTACACGTACAGTACACAGTATTGTGCTCTATGTAGAAGAAGTAGATCTAAAACAGAATGTGCTCTGGGTGAAAGCAGTATGCATACACCGTGTCATACTGTGCTCTGAGTAGTAGGTGTACATTGTAATGTGCTCAGAGTGATAGTAGTAGGCAAACACTGTAATGGGCGCACAGAAAAAATGTAATTGTTTCGGCTCTGGTTCAATAATACATTTATTAAAAAGAACCTATATATGTTATATAGACAATACCAATAGACATAACAATTAAAGAAAAATAATTATAAAAAATATTAAAAATGACATATCAATATTGGCTTTAGCTGGTTAGGTCTGAGTGGGTTAATAATATGTATGCAATGCCAGTCAATTAGTAGCAATAATTTAGATGCACAGTCTGTTAGTCAAGCACAGTCTTTGGTGAAGAAATATATAAAGGGTTATACTTCACCCTCCATTGGAGTTTGGAATATGATGTTTTCCTTTCAGCAGCCATATACGTTCAGTTGTAAGATATAAGTACATTTTTCTGTGCGTCCACATTGAAAATTTCTTGTTTAGACTAGTCTATTTACGGACGATATCCAGATCCTTCCTGTGTGGGCAGCCGTTATAGTAATATTTGCCATATTGACTAATCTCAAATATTTTAAATAACCTACTGTACATAGTGTGGGAATGTGTCCTGTTTTACAGGACACATTCCAGCTGCAGCAGCCAGGGCGCCTGTGTCCCCTGCGGGACAATGTCTCTGACAATGCTGGGACAGCTTGTCTGTCCCCAGCGCCTGTCAGTGTGTGGCGGCGGCGGGTGTCCGGTGCAGGGATCACCCTTTTCCCTGCACCGGACCAGAGGCTGCGGGGGCATTTGAATGTTGGCGCCCTCCGGGAGCCAATCGCGGCTCCCGGAGCGGCAGCCAATTGGAGAGGGGCGCGGCGAGCCAATCGGCGCTCGCTGCGTCATAGGCCCCGCCTCCGGCATCTGACGTCAGATGCCGGGCGGGAGCCAGAAGAAAAGACTGCACGCGGGGGCGCGAAGTCAGAAGAAGACGCCAGGCGGGAGCAGCGGAGAAGGTCATCGGCGCGCCGGAGCGCAGAAGCTAGTCCGGCGCGGAGGAGAAGACGACGGCCATGGGAACAAGAGCTCCGGTGGCCGCTGAAGAGGCCGGAAGATGGCGGGCTCCTGGAAGAAGATGTCCAGCGGCGGCTGGACGCAGAGAGGAGACGGCGGCGCCGCTGGCCAGGACGGGCAAGCGGCAGAAGAGTTCATCCAGGCCGAGAAGCGCTGCAGTGGTGGGAAGCAATTGAGCTGTGAAGTTCCCCACTGCAGCCTTCTCCACCGCAGGTAGGCCCTTCTAAGGTGCCCCCTTCTCTCCTCCCTAGACCACAGGGTGTTCAGGCATTAGGCCCGTGGGCACAGTCAGGCCCTCCCGGCCTGTGGGCACGTAGTCGGGCCCTCCTGGCCCGTGGGCATTTAGTCGGGCCTCCTGGCCCGTGGGGCATTTAGTCGGGCCCTCCTGGCCCGTGGCCACGAGTAGCCGGGGAACCCCCCGGCCCGGATAGGCAGGCACTAGGCCTGGGGCACAGTTGGGCACTAGGCCCTTAGGAATAGTCAGGCCACAGGCCTGTGGGACGGTTAGGCGGGCATTAGGCCCGAGGGGCATATCAGGCAATAGGCCTGTGGGGCATTAGAGGGCATTAGGCCCTTGTGTATTCTGGCCGAATAGGGTAACATAAGGTGACCCTGGGCGCTAGGCCCAGGTCACCCAACGGGTGACAAGTTAGGCGGGCTCTAGGCCCGTGGGTGAAGTCAGGCCTCCGGCCTGTGTGCAGTCAGGGGGCGCTAGGCCCAGGGAATAAGTTCCCCCGAGGTGAATAAAGGTGGCACTGGGCGCTAGGCCCTGGCCATCCTGAGGTATTTAGGTAGGCAGGCCTGAGGCCCACATAAGGGAAGGTACAGGAGGTGGGTAGGCTGTGCGGCGTCCACCCCCCCCCCAGAGTGTAGGTAGGGATCTAAAGGGACCGCACCGTTTGATGTTGTACTCCGATGTGTGTGTTGTTACCGTGCCGGGCAAAATGTTGTTATAGAGTTTGTGCATAGTTTGTGTTGCACCACCCACACTTGAGCCAGTTTGAGGGCTTTGTTTATGTAGTTAGTATAGCGGATGCACACTAGGTTAGAGTGAGGCCCTGCACGGCTGTTTCTCTCTTTGCCTCCTTACAGGGACCTGTCAGTGGAGAAGATCGGGGTACAAGATGTAGGACGGTGAGTAACATCTGTCTGTGTGTTCCTTCTGCGTGTCCCTATCTGTCTCCCTTCCTTCAGGGCGTACGGTGAGCCTTGCACGCCGGTGCAAGTAGAATTTCCACCTGGTGCGAGAGTGCCAATAGGTGAAATTCGGGCTCTGAGGCGGACGCCTGGGATGACCCTCACCTAGCCCGAAAACACTATTTTTCTCGGGGTCGGAGGGCGTTTCGGTCCACAGTTAGGAGGACGGCACTCAGCAATCTCCTTCCTCCTAGGTCGTCGTGTCCGGGTCCGACGGAAGATTTGCCAGGTCCGTTGAAGGTTCCGGTACCTGAAGGTGAGAGAGAGCGGCGCCTGGTGAGTACCGAAAATACACCTGCACGGCAGCAGGCACCACCACACGTGCAGCCGCACCTCTTACATTTTGGCGTAGTCGGCAGGATCAAGGATACCGGATCACGGACACGATGTGGAACGCCACCAAGAAGACCTCCCTGCGGACGGCTCCGGAACATACCCACCCACGGACGCGTGTGGACCAGAGCGACTGGGAGACGGTGTCTGGGGCAGACCTCCTGAAGATGGTGCAGCGGTCGGTCCAGCGTGAAAAGGAAGGGCGCCGGGAGAAGGGGCGCAAGAAGGCCGCTGTGACGCCCTGCAAGAAATGTCGGCAAACAGGGCACTTTGCCGACAAGTGTACTTGGCGAGAGACGTCCCCAAAGAAGGTGGTCCAGGAAGCGGATCAAAGACGTCAGAAGGGCCAAGCGAAGGAGTCCTGGTGTTTGCTCTGCGGAAACTACGGGCATGAGCATAACAGTTGTCCCTGGGACGAAGAGTTGAGCCAAGACGAGGTTGATTCCTGGTGTGAAAGCTGTGGAGATCCCCAACATCGGCTCCTGGAATGTCCATGGACGGAAGACAGGACGGACTACGAGGCCACGGTGAAGCAGCTGACGAAATCTCGTCAGCAGCTTTGGGACCGGGTGGCTGCAGAGCCTGTGTGTGCGCTCTGCGAAGCGAGAGGACATGCGCTTCCCGATTGTCCGTGGAATGAAGACCGGATGATTGCGGATGGTCGCGCCCAGAGATGGGAGGAGGAAACCAGGAAAATGGAGCGGAAGACCCTGCTTGAAGGTAGTTCGCAGGTGCCCATTTCCTCTGAGCCGGAACCAACGGGTGAAGATTCCCCAGTGAAGGAGGTGGACCAGGAACCCGTCTTGGAGAAGGTGGCAGTGGCCCTCCCTTGTTGGAAGTGTTGGCGACCAGGACATGCGGCCAGTGAGTGCCCCTGGGAAGATGCCGCGGACCTACTCTGTCCCAAGAAAGTGACCACAGTAAGGCAGAATCCTTTCCCGCATAAGGCGGAGGTGGAGGACTGGGAGGTGAAGAGACCACGCTGCGAAGAAAAGCGTGAAGACCCAGTGACAGAGACGTCCGGAATCTCCCCGCGATGGAACCGTCCACGCCCAGGACGTGCGGAAAAGGTGTGTCCTGGGTACCTAGAGATGCCAGCGGAAGAGGAGTACGCTGAGGAAGTAAAGATGCCAGCGGAAGCGAAGGAGTATGCTGAGGAAGTAACAATGCCAGCGGAAGCGAAGGAGTACGCTGAGGAAGCAGAGGTACCAGCGGAAGAGACTAAGTACGCTGAGGAGGAAAATAATACCCCAGTCCAGATATCGGAGGAGGACTCGGACTACGGTGAGCTGTCCGCCGACTAATCCCTCCAAGAACAGCTGGAGGACGACTCTGGCATCGGAAGCGCCGACGAGAGTGACTGGCAGGATCGGGTGGAGTCGTGCTCCCAGTTGAATGCCCTCCGTGAAGAGGAGGAGATAGTCCTGGAGCAAGAATACCTGCCGGGAGTGCCGAAATGGACGGACGTATGGGGAGAGGATCGAGATGCCGTGGGAGGACCCGTTCCAGAGGAAGACATGGAACCTTTGGAGATGCCCCACGAGGAGATGCGACAGATGGTGGTTGTTGCCCGGGAGGAAACGGATGCCCCGGAGGATTCCACTGTTGGGTGGTGGTCGGTACCACACCCTGAAGACAGGGACGATGCCACAGACGATCCGAAGGGCCAGGAGTGGGTGACTGTTGTCCCTGTGGAGGAAGAGTCCCCTTGGTGGCCAACGTCGAGCGACCGTGAGGAGATGCCACTCCCCCAGAGGATCCGCCAATGGGGGTCAGGAGGTAAGAAGAGGAACCCGGAGCTGGAGGTGGAAGGATGTGGGGTCACAGCCCGTCCGGGCTGGGCCCTCGAACACAACCTCGCCGGCGGGACCTCGGAATTCCCTGACCCGCGGACAAGGGACGTCGTGGAGACCTTTGTAGGGACTACAAAGGAAAAAGGGGGGGAAATGTGGGAATGTGTCCTGTTTTACAGGACACATTCCAGCTGCAGCAGCCAGGGCGCCTGTGTCCCCTGCGGGACAATGTCTCTGACAGCGCTGGGACAGCTTGTCTGTCCCCAGCGCCTGTCAGTGTGTGGCGGCGGCGGGTGTCCGGTGCAGGGATTACCCTTTTCCCTGCACCGGACCAGAGGCTGTGGGGGCATTTGAATGTTGGCGCCCTCCAGGAGCCAATCGCTGCTCCCGGAGCGGCAGCCAATCGGAGAGGGGCGCGGCGAGCCAATCGGCGCTCGCCGCGTCATAGGCCCCGCCCCCGGCGTCTGACGTCAGACGCCGGGCGGGAGCCAGAAGAAAAGACCGCGCGAAGTCAGAAGAAGACGCCGGGCGGGAGCAGCGGAGAAGGTCGTCGGCGCGCCGGAGCGCAGAAGCTAGTCCGGCGCGGAGGAGAAGACGACGGCCGTGGGAAGAGGAGCTCCGGTGGCCGCTGAAGAGGCCGGAAGACGGCGGGCTCCTGGAAGAAGATGTCCAGGGGCGGCTGGACGCGGCGAGGAGACGGCGGCGCCGCTGGCCAGGACGGGCCAGCGGCAGAAGAGTTCATCCAGGCCGAGAAGCGCTGCAGTGGTGGGAAGCAATTGAGCTGTGCAGTTCCCCACTGCAGCCTTCTCCACCGCAGGTAGGCCCTTCTAAGGTGCCCCCTTCTCTCCTCCCTAGACCACCGGGTGTTCGGGCATTAGGCCCGTGGGCACAGTCAGGCCCTCCCGGCCTGTGGGCACGTAGTCAGGCCCTCCTGGCCCGTGGGCATTTAGTCGGGCCTCCTGGCCCGTGGGGCATTTAGTCGGGCCCTCCAGGCCCGTGGCCACGAGGAGCCGGGGAACCCCCCGGCCCGGATAGGCAGGCACTAGGCCTGGGGCACAGTTGGGCACTAGGCCCTTAGGAATAGTCAGGCCACAGGCCTGTGGGACGGTTAGGTGGGCATTAGGCCCAAGGGGCATGTCAGGCAATAGGCCTGTGGGGCATTAGAGGGCATTAGGCCCTAGTGTATTCTGGCTGAATAGGGTAACATAAGGTGACCCTGGGCGCTAGGCCCAGGTCACCCAACGGGTGACAAGTTAGGCGGGTACTAGGCCCGTGGGTGAAGTCAGGCCTCCGGCCTGTGTGCAGTCAGGGGGCGCTAGGCCCAGGGAATAAGTTCCCCCGAGGTGAATAAAGGTGGCACTGGGCGCTAGGCCAAGGCCACCCTGAGGTATTTAGGTAGGCAGGCCTGAGGCCCACATAAGGGAAGGTACAGGAGGTGGGTAGGCTGTGCGGCGTCCACCTCCCCCAGAGTGTAGGTAGGGATCTAAAGGGACCGCACCATTTGATGTTGTACTCCGATGTGTGTGTTGTTACCGTGCAGGGCAAAATGTTGTTATAGAGTTTGTGCATAGTTTGTGTTGCACCACCCACACTTGAGCCAGTTTGAGGACTTTGTTTATGTAGTTAGTGTAGTGGATGCACACTAGGTTAGAGTGAGGCCCTGCACGGCTGTTTCTCTCTTTGCCTCCTTACAGGGACCTGTAAGTGGAGAAGATCGGGGTACAAGACGTAGGACGGTGAGTAACATCTGTCTGTGTGTTCCTTCTGTGTGTCCCTATCTGTCTCCCTTCCTTCAGGGCGTACGGTGAGCCTTGCACGCCGGTGCAAGTAGAATTTCCACCTGGTGCGAGAGTGCCAATAGGTGAAATTCGGGCTCTGAGGCGGACGCCTGGGATGATCCTCACCTAGCCCGAAAACACTATTTTTCTCTGGGTCGGAGGGCGTTTCGGTCCACAGTTAGGAGGACGGCACTCAGTAATCTCCTTCCTCCTAGGTCGTCGTGTCCGGGTCCGACGGAAGATTTGCCAGGTCCGTTGAAGGTTCCGGTACCTGAAGGTGAGAGAGAGCGGCGCCTGGTGAGTACCGAAAATACACCTGCACGGCAGCAGGCACCACCACACGCGCAGCCGCACCTCTTACACATAGCGCCAATTTTTAGTAAACACTGTAATGTGCTTTGAGTGAAAGTTTCAGATGTATATTGCAATGTGCTCTGTATGAAAGTAGTAGACATATACCATAATGTACTCTGGGTGGAAGTAGTAGAAGTACACCATAATGTAAGCTCTCACACGCAGGTCCCTCCCCCTTGTGCTTCTCCTTCTCTTACTTATACTATCATCTACTCAGTATTTTCTACAACACTATCTAACCCTTAGTTGCTGCCGCCCTGCTGCTTTTTTGAGTATTACGATCGTTGATGCAACAATACTAATAACCAATACACTTATCCAACATTGTCTTGTACTGTTAGTCGCTGTGCTCTTTTTCTGTTCATTTATTTATGTACTTTGATAGGAGCTGTGTAACCCTTATGGCACCATATAAATAAATGATAATATACTAATAATAATAATAATAATAATTATAATAGAAAAACACCAAAATTTGCTCTGGGAAGAAGTAGTAGATGTACACTATAATGCGCTTTGGTGAAAGTGGTAGAAGTACACCATACTGCTCTTTGTGTGATAATAAAATACTGTATATACACCTTAATGTGCTCCGGATAGAAGCAGTAAGCTTCATACCCTTACGTGCTCTGGGCAGATCGAGTCCAATATGACTCCGATATCTCTGTGCAGATGTGCAGAAAGAGGCCATATATAAAAACTGCCATATTCTGTTAGATAAAATATTACGGGCAGCATCAGTGACTCTATTGTATGATGTTGTTATTCAACATAATGAGGAGAAGAATCCAAGGCAAATAGTGTATTTATAAATAGACCCCAAAAAAAAGACCAATTACAATATACATAATTGTACATACAGTACTGCAGTCAGGTGACCTTTTGCTTTAAGGCTTATTTTTTTTATTATAACAAACTAATGTATATTTTTACATCATGTCATATTTCATCTACATTTATTTTTCTTATTTTCTATTTCCATATTATTATTTCAATCACACTTTTTTTGTTTAATATAATTTGCCATTCTGCTATTTGTGTTTTTCCAGAATGGTAACAGCAGGAAAACATATTGCCAATAATAAGAAAATATCATATATACATATTTCATGTACACATTTTACTGTTATCATAAGACAATCACTCAAATAGTGTGATTGCCACAGCTAAACACATCCCCTGAGATCAGAACAGAATCTGAATTTGCAAATTTAAGTAGTTTGTTGTTCTGAAGATTTATAGTGAAAATAAAAAGCAGTTTTTCCCTGTATTATAGTTCCCAGGTATTGTGCTGTAAATCACGGCACGGCTCGCTGCAGAAAATAAGGGAACAGCATTTATACAACCATATTAGAACCAAAGAATAGATACTTTGAAATGGATTCAGCTCCCTCATAAATATAAACTTATAAAGAACTTGACAACCGCAGTAAGAAAATGTAAAGGATCATGGTACTTGTTTACCAAGTAACAGTAGCAAATACAGCTTACAGCAAAATAGCACAATTCCTGGGGGAGCCAAGGGCTTTTAGAAAGAAAAATTTAGTTTTTGCAAAACATACAGTATTAACTACAGTAAATGCTGTATCTGATGCACTGGGCATTATAAAGCCCATAATATATTACACAGTAGATCTTCCTGCAATTCCCTAGGGGATTTTTGAGCTTTCGAAGAGCTGGCGACTATAATCATGTAACTCATACATGGGAGGCGAGCCCTTGTACAGTTGAACAAAAATGTACATGTGTGCATTTACATCTCCATATACTGTATGCAACCGTAAATCTAGAACAGTGATGAATCTGGATCAAAGAAGCAACAATCATAATAAACTCTGAAGTAGTAAAACAATACATTATGATGTGCTGACAGACATCCATGCAATGTTCATGTAACAAACCCAACCGATTTCCAGATAATGTATGTCAATCTGAAATCACTGCTCACGCTTATTGGTTACTTTAGCACTCAAGATTAATTACACAATGTCAGTACTACCAGCAAGGACATTTTAGTGATCTGTCACCATGTAGTCCTTTGCTGCTACCTTTACCCAATTATTAATATTGAAAGGATAATATCACTTTAATGTAGCATGGATTTTGGCACTTAGAGGCCTATGGATACTTCAAGAAAACAAAGAGAAGTGTGCTAAATTGACTTTTTTTTTAAACATACAGATTATAATGCAAATTTTGTTTAAAAAAAGTATAAGGAATAACATCAGAAATTAGGGTCACTTACAGAAAGGCCAATAGCTCTGTTGTGCAGGAGATCACTAGAAATTTAGATTGGTACACCTCAGCGTCTCTTCTTCTTTTAGGAAATGAACATATCCCATAGTTTCGTGGTGGATGGGCCCATAGATTTGTGCAAATGTGTGCTAAGAACTTCACTTATACTCCATTTTAATTGTGAGAGTTTATCAAAATTATTTTTACTATCCGTGTTCTTAGTGCTTAGAGTGTGCTTCAGAACTTTTCTTCTCCAGCATAGTATTAGAAGCATTATCATGGCAGCACCTCTTAATATGTTTAGAAATAGGGTGTGCAGTCCAGTCCCCCCCACACCCTTTTTCCTATATATTTGTGTATATAATGTACAATTGAAGGTAAGACACCTTCACTCTGGTATTGGCATCACTACCATCTACCCTCATGTGTTTTAATTAGCACAGGTTCCTACGTGGCTGACCTCATTTTAATAAGGGCTCTTTTTGAAGGTAAGACCATTATAAAATTATATGATGTGATAGTATTAGAAATGTTATGTACCTATCTAATTAAGTCACAAAGTCACCTGGTCGCAGTGGATTGGCACACATATTTGTACAAATGTGTTTTAAGTACTTCACTCCATCTTAATTTGAGGGTTTATCAAAACTATTTTTACTTTCAGTGTTCTTAGAGTGTGCATCCAAATTTTTCTTTCTCCAGCATAGTACTTAAAGCTTTAGCATGGCAGCACCTCTTAATTTGTTTAGAAATAGGGTATGAAGTCCAGTCCACCCCATATAAATTCACCAGACATTTTATCATTCCACCAAGCTGCTCCTCTGTCCCCACCTTTGGTTTAACTCTGTCAGTACCAAAATTAATTGATTGACAAAGCCTTGTTTAGATGTGAACCAGAGGTGTTCTTATGTGCCCATAGCACTTTTGTTCTTACTAAACAAGGTTTACCTGTCAAACAAAAAGGGTCCCTTAATTACCTGCTGGGAGATTAGGAACCAGTGCCTTATCACTCATATTGGCTGTTTTATGGATTTGTCAGGAAGGAAATTCACCTGACAAAATGTTCTTTTAACCTAGGTGGCATCACTGCTCATAAAATTGACTAAAGTTTATGGGGTCATGATACCCCCATAAACTTCCACTTTTGTATATGTAGAGTCTGTGTACAAGGAAATAGGTGAGAGAGTCCTTTGTAGCTCAAACATGGCCCCCTGCTGTGAAATGTACATACACATTCTTTCACAATTTGGTAGGAGAATAGACCAAGCCAAATGTCTCCTGGCTGCTTGCTAATGACAGAATTGCAATCAACATAAAGTTTGAAAAAAAACAAAAACATTTTTATTAGAGAATGACAGTTCAGAATATTTTTACTATGAATGATCCCAAAGTTCCGGTATCCAAGTCAATTTGAGCAGTGGATCAGGGTTTTCCACTAGGTTTGGACTCCAAATTGAGGAAAAATGTTATCTTTCTGGCGTCGTATTCTAGTGGGTTTTATATTCCACATAAGGGTGCCAAGGCTAGGACTCTGCACCATTTCATGCTGTTCTCAGGCATCCTGCTGTATGCTGCACTTTGCTCTGCTGGTTCATGTGCCTGTGTACAGACTACAGAAGTGGCTGTGCTGTGTCCAGAGTGACATTGACTCTATAAAAAGTGGATGCAATGTATCCAGACTCCATACAAGTGGCTGTGCTGTGTGTCCAGACTCCATACAAGTGGCTGTGCTGTGTGTCCACATTCCGTATAAGTGGCTGTGCTGTTTCCTTCCAGACATAACAGTGCTGTGTCCATCCAGAAGTGGCTTTACTGTGTCCATCCAGAAGTGACTTTACTGTGTCCATTAAGTGACTATGCTGTGTCCATCCACAAGCTGTGTCAAGTCCCCAGTCTAATTCTGTCACACAGTAGTGCTGCACTGACTGTGCAGGCCATACCCCACCCACTGCGTTCACATAAAAGTACTAGTGTGCATTATCAGTTGCAAAAAAAGTTAAAAAAAGTTAAAAAGGAGCTAGAAAATGGGATTTTGGTTACCTACCAGTGAATCCTTTTCTCATAGTCCGTAGAGGATGCTGGGGTCCACATTAGTACCATGGGGTATAGACAGGTCCACCAGGAGCCATTGTCACTTTAAGAGTTTGAGAGTGTGGGCTGGATCTACCCTCTATGTCCCTCCTACCAGACTCAGTCTAGAAACTGCCCGAGAAGACAGACATCTTCGAGAGAAGGATTTAACACAGATAGTGGCGAGATTCACACCAGCTCACACATACAAGGCACATCAAGCTAACTTACCAAGTAACAATGCAGTACTCAACTAAGACGAAGTTGTACTGAACCAAATAATCAAAGCAGGAAAACGAAGCACTGGGTGTGCGCCCAGCATCCTTTACAGACTATGAGAAAAGGATTTACCGGTAGGTAACCCAAATCCCATTTTCTCTTGATTCCTAGAGGATGCTGGAGTCCACATTAGTACCATGGGGATGTACCAAAGCTCCCAGAATGGGAGGGAGAGCGCGGAGGTTCCTGCAGAACTGATTGACTGAACTTCAGATCATCAGAGGCCAAAGTATCGAACTTGTAGAACTTTGCAAACGTGTTCGACCCAGACCAAGTTGCAGCTCTGCAAAGTTGTAACGCCGAGACACCCCGGGCAGCCACCCAGGAAGACCCCACCTTACGAGTAGAGTGGGCCTTCACAGACGTAGGACACGGCAAGCCTGCCGTAGAATACGCATGCTGGATAGTGAACCTGATCAAGCGAGAGATCGTCTGCTTAGAAGCAGGACACCCAATTTTCTTGGGCTCATACAGGACAAACAGAGAGTCCGATTTTCTGTGACGAGCTGTCCTCTTCACATAGATTTTCAGAGCCGTACAACGTCCAAGGACTTTGATGAAATTGAGGAGTCAGTAGCCACTGGCACCACAATAGGTTGGTTGATGTGAAATGCCGACACAACATTCTGAAGAAATTGCTGATGTGTCCGGAGTTCAGCCCTATCTTCGTGGAAGATCAAGTATGGGCTTTTACAGGACAAAGCCCCCAACTCCAACACACATCTAGCAGAAGCTAAGGCCAACAACGTGACAGCCTTCCACGTAAGAAATTTGACCTCAACCTCCTGTAGAGGCTCGAACCAGTCCAATCGGAGGAACTGCAACACCATGTTAAGGTCCCAAGGCTCCGTAGGCGGTACAAAGGGAGGTTGGATGTGCAGAATTCCCTTAAAAAGGTCTAAAACCTCAAGGAGGGGAGCCAATTGTTTCTTGAAGAAAATGGATAGGACCGAAATCTGGACCTTCACAGATCCCAACCTCAGGCCTATATCCACACTGGCTTGTAGGAATAAGAGAAACCGTCCCAGTTGAAACTCCACCACAGGAAATTTCTTGGACTCACACCAAGATACATATTTTTTCCAAATTCGATGGTAATGTTTAGATGTTAGCCTATATCAGGGTAGGAATAACCTTGTTCGGAATGCCATTTCAAGCTAGTATCAGGCGTTCAACCTCCATGCCATCAAATGTAGCCACGGTAAGTCTTGATAGGTGAACGGCCCCTGCTGCAGCAGGTCCTCCCGAAGAGGAAGAGGCCACGGATCTTCTTGCAGTAGATCCAGAAGATCCGTGTACCAAGCCCTTCTTGGTCAGTCTGGAGTAATGAGGATCGCATGAATCCTTGTTCTCCTCATGAGCTTTAAAACTCTTGGGATGAGCGGAAGTGGAGGAAACACGTACACTGACTGGAACACCCACGGAGTCACTAGGGTGTCCACCGCCACTGCTTGTGGGTCCCTCGACCTGGAACAATACCGCTGAAGCTTCTTGTTGAGACAAGAGGCCATCATGTCGATCTGGGGTATGCCCCAAAGATCTGTTACCTCCTTGAACACCTTCGGATGGAGACCCCACTCCCCTGGATGGAGATCGTGTCTGCTGAGGAAGTCCACTTCCCAGCTGTCTACTCGCGGAATGAAGATTGCTGACAGCACCAACGCATGTTTTTCTGCCCAGAGGATAATTCTTGTTACCTCTGCCATTGCAGATCTGCTCTTTATTCCGCCCTATTGGTTTATGTAAGCCACTGTCGTCACATTGTCCGACTGCACTTGAATGGCCCGATTTCTCAGAAGATGGGCCGCTTGGAGAAAGCCCATTGTAGACGGCTCTTGGTTCCAGAATGTTTATCGGCAGGCCGGCTTCAAGACTTGACCAACTTCCTTGGAAGACTACCCTTTGAGTGTTTGCGCCCCAGCCCCGGATCCAGTCCTTAATCCCGAACCTGCGGCCCTCCAGAAGGTGAGGTAATTGCCAGAAAGGACAACCTCCTGGTTGGTTCCAAATGTGTTTTTGGAAGATTCAGGATCCAACCATGTTCCCTGAGAAGCTGGGTTGTGAGTGCTATGGAACGTAACAGCTTCTCCTTGGATGATGCCTTTGTCAACAGATCATTCAGATATGGAATTATGTTCACCCCCTGTCTGCGGAGGAGAATCATCATTTCCACCATCACCTTGGTGAATACCCTCGGTGCTGTGGAGAGGCCGAATGGGAGGGCCTGGAACTGAAAGTGACTGTCCAACAGTGCGAATCGAAGATAAGCTTGATGTGGCAGCCAAGTGGAGGTACGCATCCTTGATATCCAGGGATACTAGGAATTCCCCCTCCTCCAGACCTGATATCACTGCCCTTAGAGACTCCATTTTGAACTTGAACTCCTTCAGAAAGGGGTTTAGTGATTTTAAGTTCAGAATGGGCCTGACCGAACCATCCGGTTTTGGTACCACGAAAAGGTTCGAATAGTAACCTTTGTTTTGCATATGAGGTGGTACTGGCACAATGACCTGTTCCTCCACCAACTTCTGGATGGCTTCTTGCAGGACAGTCCTGTCTGCCAGCCGAGCTGACAAGCCTGATCTGAAAAATTGGTGAGGAGGGAGATTTTGAAATTCCAGCCTGTACCCCTTGGACACAATATCTTGCACCCAGGGGTCCAGGCCAGAGTACACCCAGACATTTCTGAAATGTCTGAGTCTCACTCCTACCAACCCCACCTCTGGGACGTGCAGTCCACCATCATGTGGAGGACTTTGGTGTACCTGAAGCAGGTTTCTGTTCCTGGGAACATGTAGCCGCAGGTTTCTTGGACTTTGGCTGACCTCCCAGAAAGAAGGTGTTGGACGGCTTGGCCTTTCTGGGCTTGTTAGACCAAAAGGGCTGTGATGTAACTGAAGAAAAGGGTTTCTTCGGAGCAGGTGTAGCTGAGGGAAGAAAGGGTGACTTACCAGCCGTAGCCATGGAGATCCATGCATCTAACGCTTCCCCAAAGAGAGCCTGACTTGTGTAGGGTAGGGTCTCCACAATTCTCCTGGATTCTGCATCGGCAGACCACTGGCGCAAGCACAGTCCTCGACGAGCTGATACTGACATGGAAGAAATTCCCACAGCCATGGAACCCAGGTCTTTCATGGATTCTACCAGAAATCCTGCAGAATCCTGAATGTTATGTAAAAAAAATTCAACATCACATTTCTCCATAGTATCCAAGTCCTCAAGTAATGTGCCTGACCACTTTACTATAGCTTTGGCAATCCAAGCACTGGCAATAGTGGGATGTAGTATTGCCCCAGAAGTACATGTACATGGATTTGAGTGTATTATCAATTTTACGATCAGCCGGCTCTTTCAAGGTGGTAGATCCTGGAACAGGTAAAACCACCATTTTTGAGAGTCTGGATACTGACGCGTCAACCATACGCAGGTTTTCCCATTTTTTCCTATCCTCTACTGGGAAAGGAAATGCTACCAGAACCCTTTTAGGTATCTTGAATTTTAATCTGGGTTTTCCCAAGCCTTTTCAAAAATAGCATTTAATTCCTTTGATGCAGGGAAGGTTAGTGAGGCTTTCTTATTTTCAGTGAAGTAAGTCTCCTCAACGCGCTCGGGTGTTGTATCAGCAATATTCAACACATCCCTAATAGCCTCTATCATCAACTGCACCCCTTTTGCAAGAGATGCTGCCCCCCCGCAACACATCCCCGTCACCATCTGCAGTATCAGAATCAGTATCGGTATCATCCTGCATGATCTGTACAAGGGCAGGTTTATGTGAATATACAGTGGGGAGCCCTGATGTACTAGAACTGGGCCAGACTGCCATAGAGTTCTGTAAAGCCTGAGTTGCAGATTCATTTTGTGCAACCCTATTTGAAATCTTAGAAATCATAGATTTGATAGAGGATAACCACTCAGGCTCCCTTGCTGGAATCTGTGCTAAATCAGTGCAATCCTGATTACATGGAATGGGATCATCCCGAGAGGACATACCCTCTGCAGCATATGACACAGCGTCCCTGGACATTGCTTAATGGAGACCACAGACACTCCACACACACACGGGGGAGGACAGACAGAGTTTCATCCCCAAGAATGCCAAGAGAGACACAGAGATTGTAGCCAACCCACACACAGCACTTTTAATATAAAGGAAGACCCCCTATCAGTGCTGACACCTTAATAGGTTACACAGTCGTTTTGCAGCCTCCCCCCCTTCTACAACCCTCTGGTACTGTAAGAGGTAGCTGGAGTTGCTGTGGAGGGACTTGCTCTTCCTGGACAGTGCTGTGCAGGCAGGAAAATGGCGCTGAACGCTGCTGGGTCCGCTCTGAGGAGAAGCTTTGCCCCCCAAAATGGTGCTGTCTTCCCACTCTTCGTATGGATTATACTGTCCTGAGGATTTAATCTGGCTGAGATCCCGGGACCCCAACAGGCTGTACGACCAGTGTAGGGTGTAGGCTCTGGCTCAGGGCGCCCCTCACAGCACCGCACTATGTAACGATGAGCCTCCGGAGTGCAGTTAATACTGCGCTCCTACCCTGATGCCGCTATCTTCACACCAGCCCCCCGCTTACTAGGGGGATTGGTGACTCACTCGCCACTGATCTTCTGCTGTGTAAGGGGTGGCGGCATGCTGCTGGGGTGAGCGATCCCCTGTGGTGGCGAACAATCTATCCCCTCAGGAGCTCAATGTCCTGTCAGCGGAGATAGTGGCTCAGACCCCACTGGGCGTACACTACTCCCCCCCCTTAGTCCCACGTAGCAGAAAGGCTGTTGCCAGGAGCCTCCCTGTAAAATAATAAACTCTAAAATAAACTTTACTAGAGAAACTATAGAGAGCTCCCCTAGCTGTGACAGGCTCCTCTGGGCACATTTTCTAAACTGAGTCTGGTAGGAGGAGCATAGAGGGAGGAGCCAGCCCACACTCTCAAACTCTTAAAGTGCCAATGGCTCCTGGTGGACACGTCTATACCCCATGGTACTAATGTGGACCCCAGCATCCTCTAGGACGTAAGAGAAACTATAATTTGTTTGTACTGTTCTGTGAACTACACCCCAGTATTCTGTACCCCAGTGTGCTTTGTTCATTTCACGTACATATAAAACAGTTTAAAAGTAAAAAAAAAAAAATGTATGTTGTATAATTTGTACTATTTTATGCACTGCACCCCAGTATGCTGTATCTCAGTGCACTTTGTTCACTTCATGTACATATTAAAAAGTTAAAGAGTAAAATAGAAGAAAAATAAAAAAAAAACATATTGTCATATAACTAGTGTGCACTGTTCTGCACTCTACTTACCCCAGTCTGCTATGTACTCCAGTGCACTTTGTTCATTTCACTTAAGTCCTGTGACTCCACACAGTTTGAGCCAAGCTGCAAGTTGAAACATAAAAAAATAAAATATATATTGTTGCATAATAATTTTGTACTATTCTGTGCACTCTACCTACCCTAGTGCACTTTGTTCACTTTGAATAATCCCTGTGACTCCACACAGTTTGAGCCGAGCTGCCAATTAAAATATATATATATATATATATATATTGTATAATTTGTTTATACTGTTCTGTGCACGCTATCTACCCCAGTATGTTCTGTACCCCAGTGTGCTTTGTTTAGGTCACGTAAGTCATGTGACTATACAAAATGTGAGCCAAGTGGCCAGTTACAAAAATAAAAAGCATATATTCTTGTAGGCGCATCACAGGAATGATATGCCTATATGTGTGTGGGTGTTAAAGGAATCAAAATCAAGTATTTATGTAAATTAATTTGTATTTATTTAAACAAACTATATGAATGTCACCATGCTATCCAATCTGACAGATTACCTATATATGCACCAACAAAAAGCTCAGAGCAGTGTCACACCAATAGGGGACCTTCCATTTGAGCTATTAGGAAATCCTTTAGGGATCACTATATCCCGTAGACCCCTAATTACAGTGCCTATGTTCCCCTGGGAACAATGACCTTGCTGTACTTCTAAAAAGGTCTCATGTCATTAAATAGTGTGGATGTGAGTCGAGGTGTCACGCTGTGCTGTCTCCACTTACAGTACTCATAAGTGTATAGCAGAGTCCCTCCACTTTATGTAGTGTGAACAGCTGGGCTCTCACTTGCGCTCTCCTGTACTTTTTTCTGCAGATGGTGACTGGCATGCACTAGGTTTTGTGCCCTGGTGTTTTGAGTAACCCAAGACCACTAAGTGGTGGGCACAATGAGGGGGGTACTCCAAACACCAGGGTAAGTGGAAAGTGCACAGTGGGATGCCGCCACTCACATGCATACTATTTGATGATGTGAGGAGCTGGATCAAGTCTCCCCACTTCCCCCATGCTCCGTCAATACCAACTCCATCCAGTGCCAGATTGCTTACTAGCCACGTGCCTAGGGGTGTCACCTGTTGGGGGTGGCACAGCATAGAAGCTCTCCCCCTCTCTTATCAGTGAAGCTGCTGAATGGATTGCAGGCAGGGAGGGGTAATTGGGAAGTATGGCTGTAGCAATAGCAGCGCTGGGCATCTGGACACAGAAGGGCTGCTGGATGGAGGTGCAGAAGAGCTGGCATAAAGTATCTGCTAACTTTGGGGATGACACCCAGGTGCTGAGCGGTGAGGAGGACACCACATAGGGATGTTTGGACATTTAAGCTGCTGGGAAGTTCCCTGTGAGGCCAACCAGGCCGTGGGACCGAATGCCGCAAGTGCCCCACGCCCCCAGTTGCATTTCATTCACCATTCTGCCAACACCTGCAGCCTGCTAGCACCTGTACAGAGGCTCAGAGCTCCTCCAGTGAGCTCACCAGTTCCCGACATCCAGGAAGAAGCACATCCAGCAGAGCTGCAGCAGTCCCGTCAGGAAGGTGTATGACAGTTTCAGTAGCAGACCCTTTTAACAGTGGTGATTTTGCTTGCGTCACCACCAACCAACTCTTCCCTCACACAGGCTCCTCTTTCCAGTCCTCTGTTCTCTTACTGCTCCTACCCATCCCTATCCATGGCACCCTGACCTCCACCACACAGGCTCCTCTCTCCTCACTGTTCCCTCCCAGCTCCAAACTCCCCCATCTCTGTCACCCTAGCCCCCCCTTCCATCTCTTGCACAGGCCCCTATCTCAATTTCTCTCCCCTCTGTTCCATTGCTGCTCATACCAACCCACTGCACCCTGACCTCCCACCCTCCACCACACAGACTCCCCTCTCCTCAATGTTCCTTCACAGCTATGAACAGTTAGGTTGCAGTTAAGGTGTGTGTTCCGCCTACAGTTATCTTGGTTCTGCCCATATGAGGAAAATACCAGAAATGTTTCTAGGGTCACTTTTAATCCCCAATCCACCCTTGGACACCAGCAACAGCATGACCAATAGTTCCTACAGGGGTTCCACTGAGCAGGAGCCTGGCTGCCCTTTGGGGGTCAGGACTGCCCTCACAGAGCAGGTGCTCAAGGCCATTGGGAACATGAAGAGGGTGATGAGGGTGGTGAAGCAGGAGCTTGGGTGAATGTGGTATGCTGAGGGTTTTATGGCCAGGTCCTGGGGTCTCCTCTACTACAGAGTCACCAGTACTGGGGGGTGAGCATGGAGGCTAGGTGTAGTTGTGAATTAGGGGGGGTGTCAATATTTTTGTACCCAGGTGTATCCTTACCCCTAATTCCACCTATGGCTCCATCCACACACCCTTACGCAAGCCAGACCCCATCCTCAGGTGTAACCCTTTTTTATTAACTCATGAAGTTTCAACTCCTCCCTTCCTGCTATATCTAATTGGACAAGCAGACTACTGTTCCTTAAAAGGTCTGACCTGCTGAAAAAGTTTGGCCCTGCTTCAGGGCTTAACCTCCTAAAGTCCTGTAGGTACTTCTGACATATGCAGAGCTGTACACATCTTGAGATGTACAGTACATGCCTCCACATCGCCAGCATATGCACCAAGATTTTGACAAGTCATCTTTATCTCTATGTACTGTATTTGCACTGAGATATGCCTCTGCAATAGGAAAATGTGTGCATAACTGCTGGTCTGCATAGGCTACATTTGTATCAACACAAATTGCTGAACTTTGGCTATGTCAGAGTATCACTTTCAATGGGTGTGATAGGTAATCCCGGCAGTCACAAGTCTGACCACAGCATCCTGAGTTTTAAAATGACATAATGGGACAGGGTAATTAATTTACCCCCTCCCCTGCCCTCTACCCTAACCATAACCTGCCCGGGGTGGTGGCTAGGGTTAAGATAGTGGGGGGTGTCAGCTATGGCTAATCACAGGGGGTGGTGGCTAGGGCTAAGACTTGGGTGGTGGCAGCTATCCCCCCTGTAGTGTCTGACCCTAACCCCCAACCAATGGGCCCTAACGTTAACTCTAACCCCAATACTTACCTTTGGGATGCTGGCAGACAGGGTTCTGGTGTCGGCATCTACACTGCCGGGATGTTGACCGCATCCCCTTTCAATACCCTTTACAGTTACAAAGTTTGATATATGAAAACTACATGCAGGTCTGCAAACATGTATATGTGTATGTTTACTTTTAGAGCAGGTACAGAGCAAAACGTACACAAGATATTCTATGCAAACTTCCATAGTTCTCATAGGCAAAACTATGGGTGGTGCACAGTTGTCAAACAGTACAACTGTGTACATAAAAAGAAATATACAAGATACAGCATCATGATCAGCTGGCTATGCCTTTTACTGTGCAAAGGCTAATATTGGCACATGAAAATACTATGGCTAATGGGTTTGATAGGGTAAACTTGTATACTTATGTACCAATTTGTGTTATGTGAACTTTGGTTGTAGGGAATATTGTTTGACCTATGTACTGTAGCATAATATGAACTGTGGGCACTGCTATTTGGCATTATGGGAATTGTACAGACAAATGCTTGGGGAGTCCCAGGCCAGTCATGGAAGCAGAAGAACACCCGCCTTGTTGCTGCACAAAATATTCTTAGTGCATCTCTTTTCAAGTAGTAATGGCCACACCACTGTGCTACTGTACCTGTAATGCAACAGGACTCGAAAGTTGAATTGTCAATACTGGGGTTGGAATTGAGACCATCTATTGCCAAATGACTAGTTTTGTCTATGATACTGTAGCTCTCATTTTAAATCAGCACCAAAGTATCTAAATTATAAATGTAGCTATTATCAGTACTTTGGACTACTCTAAACCACATCTCCTACTATCCTTGATATTATGGGTGGATATTTAACAAACCTTCTGAAGGGGAAAAGTTGAGAAGATGCCCCTAATGGGAAGCGGTTAAGATACCGCCGCATGGGATCCTGGCGATCATAATGCTGATGCCAGAATCCCGCACAGCGGTACAATGTCGGCATCAAAATACTGGCAAGAAAGGCCATTCTCCCTCTGTGGGTGTCCACGACACCCACAGAGGGAGAAGCTTGGGAGGAGGTGCTGAGCCCAGTGACTGTACTGCCTGAATGTGATTGGCCTGCTTATCAGAGATAACCATCCACTGACACAATATTGTTTTCAGTACTGTAATTTTTTTTCCATGGAGCATTTGCCACCCAGTGGTTAAACTGTGTATTGCATAGCATGTTTTCTCTCATGGGGGGTAATTCTGAGTTGATCGCAGCAGGAACTTTGTTAGCAGTTGGGCAAAACCATGTGCACTGCAGGGGAGGCAGATATAACATGTGCAGAGAGAGATAGACTTGGGAGTGGTGAGTTCAATCTGCAATCTAAATTGCAGTGTAAAAATAAAGCAGGCAGTATTTACCCTGCACAGAAACAATATAACCCACCCAAATCTAACTCTCTGCAAATGTTATATCTGCCCCCCCCCCCCCCCCTGCAGTGCACATGGTTTTGCCCAACTGCTAAAAAATTTCCTGCTGCGATCAACTTGGAATTACCCCCATGGTGTACTGTGTGGACATCACTTCATGACATACTCTGGCAGGAAGGGTTGAATGCCACACTCTGAGCAAAGATGTAAGAGCACTCTTAAGGTTTAGGGATAAAGCAAAATATAAAACTTGCCCAGTTCCACAACATCTGGTCTCCATGGCACCTCGTGCGCTCTTTGTTGATGCCCGGACTCTGCTAGTACCTCTAATACCTCTGTTATCTCCCCCTCTGTTATCAATACAGAGGACTGTAACCAACCTCTCGCTTCCCTATATGTAATTTTCTCAACGATCCCCCCCTATTAATATATGTTTTCTTGCTTCGTCTCTCCTTCCCTCCTCTTTCGCTTTCTTGCTTTTACTTTTCACAGGATTATACTCTGTTTTGGTATAGATTCTATACTTTAACTGAAAAATAAAATGAGACTGATCAGGTACACGTTTGGATTTACGCAGGGCGCATCCTGCTAATACCTGATAGCCTATATTGTCATAGAACTGTCTCTATTGTTCTGATATGGTATGTAAACTTTTTGTCCACATGTTCAATATCCTAACCTGCACAACTTTGTTACTGTTTTGATTACCGATCACTCTCAATAAAAATTCTAACTTTAAAAAAAAAATATATAAAACTTAACTTTTATCATATATATTCAAAAAGAGCCTTGAAAAAGGCATACATGTAAAAGGCGAAATATAAAGACAATAGAAGACATTTAAGTAAAATACAAAGTTAAAAAGCACACAGGTTGATAAATTGTAATTATTCCACAATATTAATCATCTAGGTTTGGTATCCAACAGCTTAATCAATAATAAAGGAATAGACAGGACTACTCACTTTCGGAATTCTGCTGTTCCCCATGTGTTTGACAGTGAATTGGGAATGAGAGATTCTTACTGGTGTCAGTCTTTGGAAATAAAGAATATCAGAGAGTGGTACAGTTTTTCTTTTCTGCTTTTGGCTGATGTGTTCCCGACACAGCGCCAATTAGAGAAAGACTCGGCTGTCTTCCTCAATAAAGAAAAATATGATAGAGTTTACAGTGTGTTCAAGATATCTAAACGTTTTTACAGACTGTTCCTTGTGCATAAAACAAGTTTTGTGTACAATGAGCCATCAGAATGCAAAGGTGTCACTATCTGAAAAATATTTGGATTTTGGATATAGGATTTTCAGATATGGGAGACTCAATATTTACAAAAATACAGTACACAAGAGGAATGCTTAAATTGGAATGTGCATATTTTCACACTTCAATATTTGAATCAGTGAGAATCCATCAGTAATTTCAGCCATGCATGAATTAGTGCACATCTGAATCATGCCCCTTATCATTTGATTTAAAATCAGTGGCATAATTGCTTAAGTTGGCATGCTTGTGTTTGGCAAACCTCATGGAGTATGGAAAAAACATTGATGTGTTACAAATAACAGACCAGAGATAAGGGCATTTTCCCCCTCCCTTCTTCTCTAAGTTATGCCACCCAGCTGCTATTAACATTGTATTGTCCACCTTATGTGGTGTCAAGCAGTGATATGCGGTAGGGTGAGGCAGGTGAGGCAGAGCCTTTCCTGTCATACTAACGTATACACCAGAGTTTTGACTATATAAAGTATATGAAAAATACAAAGAATATATTAGAAATAGCTTCTTTGTATTTAGCTATTCATTTTTATGTTCATAAATCTGGAGTAAAAAGTCTATGGCAGGTGAAGGAGTGCCTCCCCATCTACATTTTCTGCACATCTCTGATCAAAACTCACCAACATTAAAGTTGTATATACTGCTGCATCTTTGCATAATGCCCACATGAACCCTTTCACTCATATATTGTGTGTATATTTGGCTCATGTATTGTGTGTAATTCTAGTGTCTACCTAACTGAACGTCCCCGGCATCAATGCAGCTGGGTGGCATAACATAAAGAGTAGAGGGAGTGCACAAATTGCAGGTACAAACTGAATGATATGCCTGATTTGTTATTTTGATCTGCCCAGAAATGACAAATCGGGCTGATAGCGTAGCGTGTACCCACCCTAAGGTAATGTAGTAAGCAGAATGTTAACCCAGAGATTACTATTATTTTCAGAATATTTTTTATATTAAATAATGAATAAAAAAAATATACAATGTATCAATGTTCTGATGTCTAAAGCAAAAGAGTTAATAGTTTTTTAGCTGATTGCTGTTAATGCTCCACTTTCCCACCGTTAATTAGTTTACAGCATTTCTCATTATAATCCATTTAAATATACTGTGTCATTTTAAAACTCCCACCATATACATCAAAATGTTTACAATGCTAAAAGGACTTACTGTTTCTGTGTCATCTTATCCATGCATAATCTTCAATAGGCAAGATGTGCTACAAATCAATGACTCACCAGATTGAATTGTTATTTAAACACTCAAGCCAGGATTATTCTGTGTACAGTGAAAATCTGTGCTCATAGAACATGCTTTGCAAATATTGATTTATGGACCTTAAAAAAAGGGAAATTCAAATAGTTGTACTATTGATCTAAGCTTTCCACTAAAGTAAAGCTAGTTAGTTGATTTTAAAAATGCTAGATTCTATTATCTACTGAGAATGAAGTTAAGAAGAAAAAACAAGGATTGTTTTTCTTCAAATGGGTAAGCATTTTTCTCAACTATAATAAATCTTTGCAGGATATAAATTTGTAATAGAGTTTATATTCCAGTTTCTTAAGCTTTTCCTCATCTCCCACTGGCTGCTCTATAATGTCAAACAGATTCAATCATGGATAAAACATTTCTGTGAATGTACAATCAAATTCTGTCCTTAGTCTGATATTCATCTAAAATTACCACTTGTGGAGTCAGAGAATAAATAATACGTCTTTCTCCTTGGTATTCTTTATCTCGTATAACAAATTATTTTAAAACACTACCAAGTGAGCTCTATCTTACAATATCTACATGTGGTTTAGTATAGCAATTTGGAGCTAATCTACCACTTAAAGACATAATTACAAGCTCTTTGGCAAATCTCTCACCTTTTGAAGTGCTGGTTTTCAGTTGTAAGTGTGAACAGAACAGTTCCAACATGTCAATGACACAAAAAAAATATAATAAAACATCTAAATGTAATAAAAAAAAACCTTAAAACAATATATACAGTAATACAATATTATTAAAGGAAGCGCTATAACAGTCCCATACTATGCATGCAAAGTTTTCATCCAAAACCATTTAAATTGAGTACTCCTTATTCCCAAATGCTACACAGGAGACTTATTAATAGCAACAGCATTACACAAAACAATCAAAGGGATGAGTTGATGAAAAATATCAGAGGCTATGATCCAAATATTCTTGTATTTCTCAAACTGAGAGTACAAGTAATGGATAGGAATTAGCTTTGGAATAAGTCTATTGACAATAAATGTTTTGGTTATCTCTTATGGATAAATAAATTCAACCAAGCTAGTCCGTTTACCAATAAAACATCTAACAGACTGTGGTCAAAGATACAATCAGACCCAGATTTTAGGTTAAAAGATACCGGTCTACTGCATGACATTTTTATGAAATCTGGGGTTACCACACACTAAACATTTCTTTACTAAAAACTAAAAGAACTGGATTCTTTCGGGGTACCCGTACAATGTGCCAATACTTAATTATTAGTTATTAGCTGGGATTCCTGGCATTGCAGAGGTTGAGGAATGGACCTCAAGTACATTTGTAGCATTCATTTTTTTTACATTATCCTCGCTTATAACCTTATTTAATTGAAAAGGACCCCACTGTTTGGTAACATGGTTTTACCTGTGAAAAGGACATATGTAGCCTGTTCTGATGTATAAACAATGTTATTAGTTTTTAAATTAGGAGCCAGAACGAAAAGACTGTTATAAGCACCTATTCTTGAACATGCCACATACAACTGCCAGATTAGCGAGCTAGCCTTGCATTGAGTGATTCTCTCTATCTCTCAAGTGGCTTCTTGTCTCTCTTGTTGAGCTGCCCAGCATTCTTGTACTTCCTCTGAAGCCTCCTCACATCTTGCCACTCTTTTACTTCTAGCAGCTGAGGAACTGCAACCTAGACTGGATCTGAAACTAAGTTTGTGGCTGTGCTTTAACAGTGAATGGTCCTGAAAAGGACCACATTTTTGAAGGCTTAGTTATAAAAAGATGAAAACTTAGTTTGAATATGGTATACTAGAGGGGGAAAGCATTGACAAGGAACACCAAAGACTTTCACACCTGGATAACCATGCAAATTAAGAGTAAATGACAGAGCAGGCAGATGTATTCTCTAAATGATTTTTGATGGTGTATATCAGGAGCAGACTGACTTACAGAACAGAAATCATTATATAGCTTCCATAATCACTGTGGTTTAAGAAATTACTGCAGAACAGAAATCATTACTGAGCAGAAATCTCTGCAGAACAACATTGGAGATCATGTCTGGTAACTGTCAGTGCTGGTGCAGTGTAACAGTTTATCCTCTGACTCACTGCCCTTCCGTTGGAGCTCTGCATGCTCCCCACTGGTACATATCAGCCTGTGGAGCTAGGTACAAAACTCTGGCCATGCAAGAACAAACAGACATCCCCCCCACACACATATATGTACAAATACACTTTCTCACATACTATATAGGTGATTTATTATTGTTCCATAAATATGAATTAGATATATGTACTTATAAATAATTGGTAGTGTGGGCCAAAATATGCCAGAATGTTCTGGCTACCTAAAACCATTTAGAGCCAGTGCTGCAGACTGTGCACATGGAGAGTGGTAAAAAAGTAAAAGTTGGAGAGAGGAGTCAGTTACAGCTGGAGGCTTCTGAGGTAATAGTGGAGAGTGGGACTTCATACTATATGGAGGGGAACTTAATGATGGTGACAGCAATACCAGAACACCACAGAGAAAGAAAACAGCATTTCCACCTAATACAGGGGTTGGGAACCTTCAGCTCTCCAGCTGTTGTTTAACTACACATCCCAGCATGCCCTGCAACAGTTTTAGCATCGCCAAATAGCAAAACTGTAGCAAGGCATGCTGGTATGTTTAGTTCAACAACAGCTGGAGGTACAAAGGTTCCCCATCCCTGGCCTAATACATGGGAAGTGCCATCTAATATATAGGAAAGAGCACTGAGTTCCTCTACCAGAGCAGAGTTTGCCAGCTCATAGTTGGCTTACCTCAGGAGACATAACAGACAGTAGTGAGGCTGATGAATTGAGTAAAGCTAGATTTGCTAATCATAACCTGAGGGAGGGGCAGGGGGATCAGTTGGAGCTCTCCAGAATTACCCAGGTAAAGAACAGAAGCCGTCCAGACAGGTCTGTAATTAACCCCAAATTGACTACGCAGACATAACAAAAATCCAGGTGCCTATATTAATAAGAAACATAAATCTGCTACAATCTACCCTTTATCTCACTGTTACAGGAGACTGTTTGAAGCTCTAAATAATGTAGTATATAAAGGAACTATAATGTATATGATTTTGAAGTTCTGTAGGTTGATAGAGGTAGGTACCTACCTCCACCTACCTACTGAACTGCACAATCATTGCCTGAACCAGCTTCCAGACTACTAGAAGTGAAACAATCAACTTGGGACCTCTTCCCAAACTCAATTGCTCCTTGGACTGTGCCAAATACAGACACCACAACTACTTGAGGATTCCAACCTTGCATATCAGAGAACATACGCTCGAGATATCATACCTCTAGTAGTGAAAGGAGGTGGCACTTATTATACCTATTGAATAGTTCTAACTATCAATGAGGTCTTTCTACTAATATCACTGATTATCTTTTCAACCGATTCTGGAAATTTATATATGAACAGGCATTTAATTGACTATTTAACCACCTTTCTGCTAGCATGGACATAAATTTGGGTGGGGTGCCTGTTTAAATATATGATATATGAATTTCTGACATTCTACTACATCCATAGTCATATATTAGTGTTTATATTTATATATAACATACTGTATATACTAGCACTACTATCCTGTTGTTTTTTTTGTCAAAAGTAGAGTGTGCAGGTCCAGTTTTCTAAAAAGTGAACCCACCAGACATTGCTGTTTAAGAGTAGTTCCAAGCCCAAGTTACAGTTTTATTCCTGCCAGACTCGGATTTCAAAATAAAGCAAAATGTCATCTTCCCAGCATCAGATCTTGCGTATTTTGGATTCTATAAAAGTCCTATTTCACACAGGATACCAGAGGGTTTTGGTGTGGGGCTGTGTGCTGAAGCACTCTGACTGTGTCAGTGAATGGATATGGGCTTCAGCACTACTGTGGCACTACTGTGAGATATATGTAATAAATATCTCTGAAATTCTATTACCAGATAGTTATCAAGTATTGTTACAGGTATAAGTCAGTGTGCTCAGGGGAATACCGGGGTGAAAAGCACATCCCTTTCTGTTGGCTGTTTGCTGTAATCCTTCCCCTTTCAAGCACCTCATAAGTATCTCCAGAATGATGGATCGGTTACCACTGTGTTTGTTTGCATGTGTGAGAAGGTATTGTATGGGAGCAGTATTTGGAAGGCATGATGGTCCTTGTGGTGCTAATGGGAGATCCCAGGGGTGGCTTATAGGTAAGCTAGTCTTCAATATGGATGTCCTTTACCATGAGGCCTTACTATGGACAAATCACATGGTCCTATGTGGGCACTGCTATCATATAGTGTAGGACTGCCAATAATCAGAGAAGCCATAGAGAAGCTTGGAAGCTTATCATGCATTTTCAATTATATGTAACAAATATCTCAGATAGTTTTCAAGTATTGTTACAGGTTTATGTTTTCTGTGACCTCTCCCTAACAAATATCTCTTAATTTCTACTGCTGTTTCATGCATAACAAGAATGCATATTGTGGAAGCCAGGGCAAAATGCAGTCAGGCATCATCTTCTGTAGCCTCATATGATAATGATGATGATGATGCATCACCTTCTTGCTCTGAGTCTAGTAAATGTGTTACCTTTAATACAGACAAATTAGTGTCAAAAAAGAAGAGCAATATTGCTAAAGAACAAACTATATGTTCACAAATCCCTGAGGAGAGTATAGGAGTGTCCACATTAGCTATGTGTGAGTCTGACATTTCTGACAGTGTACTTGTAGAGCAGCATCCTCTACAAAAAAAGTGGGGATAAGCAGTACAATTAAAGGTGGGGACATGGAAATTAAGGATGCTAGTGTGAAAGTTCAACAGGTTGAGGACAATATTTGTGTATCTGATGCTAATGAGAATGTTGACGATGATGAAGATGTTGTTTGTGTCAAAGTAAGTCAGCCACTAGTTTCAGCAGTTCATGTCTGGGTATAAGACTAAAAAAGCCACCACACTTTTGTGTGGAATTAATTTTACCCAAATCCTGACATTTTTTATGCCACCTGTACTGTTTGTAAATCCAAAGTAAATCAATGTAGGGATGTTAAATATGTAGGAATTGCCTCCCTTTTATGTAATTTGCAGTGAGTTCATGCATGTTATTTATCAATATCTGAAAAAACCCTGTAAAACAATAACAAGTAGTTCAGTGTCATCTATCAGCAGTTTGGTCCAGCACATGCAATCACCACGCCAACACCATCATCATCTAACTTCATTTTGATGATCAGAGTTACTCCTTCCAAAAATTGGTTTGTGGGGACCCAAACAAACCAAGCAATTCAGCCACAAAAGTGGCAGTGCCTGTCACTGAAGTGCTTGATTTGTTAAACTGTGCATGTTATTTTTAACATACAACATAAAGGTGGGTCAGAGGACCCAAGTACAATTCCATGTTGCACCACTTTTCTTTTCATAATGGGCTATATTTTGGAGGCATTGATGACAGTGTTTTTTGCTTAAACAAACATTTTTACTGGTTATTGTTCTAATACATTACTAATTTGCAACACATTTGTAAACAGAAATAACTGCCATTTTTTTGTGTTGCTGCTCTGTTGCTTAGTTTAGACAGCTAGCATTTGGCTAATATTAGTAAACAATATTGTGAGCTGTGAAGTGGCCAAGCTTGACTGGAAATTACTAGAAATTAGGGTTATTGAGGTTAATAATACTATAGTAAAACTATGCCTAAATTACATGCATGTAGCTGTTTTTAGTATTTAAAAAAATGTAGATCCGAAACCAAAACCCATGGTTTTGCCAAAACCGTAAAATAAAAAAACCCACAAAGGGTGATTTTAACAAAACGAAAATATGGAGAGTCTGTGAACATCTGTACAACCCGAATTCTTGAAAAGTATCAGGTGCTTCTGGGTATGTGTCAATTAGTATAATTAATCTAAATACTGCTCACCAGATAAGGGGTGGCTACACCTGAAGAAACTTCAAGAAAAAAGAAAGATCAAAATATATTAAATTTAATTGCACCAACAATAAGTATACAGGTTTATTATGTAAAATAAAGATCACAAAGTTCTACAGTACCAAAGGATTTTTAAATATTATAAAAATGTAAGACTTATTCAGGATTAAAACTGATGGAAAATAAACATCCAATCATCTTTGCAGCTAAGGAACTACCAGAAAATCAACCTCATGCAAACTCCTCTGTGTATGTAAATGTATCTTAATACTGTATCTTTCAATCTGAAATCATCACACTGTCTGAGAACACTATGCAACCAATTTGTATATATGAAAAACAAGTTGCAATATCATGATTTGCTTGCAATTGTAAATACCTGTGTTTGAAATATTGTTTAGTGATATATAGCTAATTGAAGGCATACTGGGCTGGTGTTTACATAGCCAAATACAGTGCAATGTTTCACCTTTCATCAGCTAGACATTTGCCACACTAGTAGCCTGTATTAGTTAGCCGTATTATTTATTTAGATGCAATCTGAGGTCAATGTGTGTTCACATACACAAATTGTTCATAACACTAAGTGTTTGAAAATGAACAGCTGAACAAAATCAGTAAACAGGTATCTAAAGGTTCAACTTTAACAAGTGTAACTCAATTACATTTTAAGTCTTAATAACTTTAGTTTTTAGTTCAAACACACCATGTATCACAAACTACTTTCATCATAGCACTCCATGGTATTTTCTCCAAAGTAATTATATTATTCATTCTCCCTGCAACTCACCCCTCTGTACACATTGATGCCTCCATTGTCCACTGCCCACTCCTGAGCTTTTACTAATCTTTATACATTGACAGTAACATCCACAACCTGTCACCATTAAAAAACATTCACAACCTCTTCCAACTATATTTATCTCTCTATTCTCATTCTATTAGCTGGTGACATTTTACCAACTACTGGCCTCAATCACTTGACCCACTCACATTCATCTGATTTGCAGCAATATACAGTATAAATCCAACTTCATAAATGTCACATCTCCTATCACCCTCTAAAATCACTAAAATGTGCCTTTGGGAATGCACACTCTGTTTCTAACAAATTAACAGCCACCCATGACTTCTCCATATCTAACAAATTCAACCTGTTGGCTATAACTGTGGCTCACACAATCAGACATAGCCTCCTCTGCAGCACTGTCACATGGCAGTCTACACTTCACACACACCTTCAGGCCTGGTAACAGTAAATGAGGTGGGGTTGGAGAATAGGAATGCTATTCATATTCAAGACCATTCCACCTCTCTGCAATAACTGTTCTCACCAATTTTGGCATTCACTTCTCCTGAGACATACCTGAACCAGACTCTAGAAATAACTCTTGAAGTTTCTTCAGCTATTGATCACACTCTACGTAGGCCTACTGTAGATGTCAACCATGGCACTCTAAATTAACAAGAAACCTACACATCTGTCATGTAAAAATGAACATCTGTGGCATAAATCCCATACTCAAAGTGACTTCCTCACATATACGTCTATCTACCACTCCTATCATAATGCCCTAGAGACTGCTAAACAAACATATTTCCATCACTTATCTGTGCTCATGCCTCTAACCCCAATTTACGTTTTAATACATTAAAAGCACTTCTCAATACTCCCTCACCCAATCCACCAGCCATTATCAGTACACAAGATCTTGCTTCCTATTTCAAGGACAAGATTTATACAATCTGAGATGAAATGGTATGCTCTTCCTCAGCTATTGACCTGCTTAATTCCCTACGTGAATCCTCTTGCACTTTATTTTCATTTTATCCCACAAATGAAGAAGTCTCAATACTCTTCTCATCCTCCTACTCTGCTACTTTTCCTTCTGATCCTATACTCTCACAAATAAGTAAAGCTATGTCTCCTGTGCTCATCCCAGCCTTAACTAAAATCTGTAATCTCTCTCTGTCAGTCCACTGGTATCTTTCCTTCACTGTCCAAGCATTCAGTGATTACTCCTATTCTGAATAAAACAAAAATCTGACCCAAACTCTCTCTCAAACTACATCCCATCTCTCAGCTCCCATGCCCCTCCAAGCTACTTATGAGACTAGCTACACTCGCCTCACACACTTTCTTAACTAACACAATTTATTGGACCCTCCTCAGTTAGGCGTTTATTGCTAACATTTCACAGATACAGCACTGACTGAAGTAGTGAAAGTAGTGAATGATCTGGTCACCGCAATGTCTAAAGGCCTTTTCTTAACTGTTAATATTCTAGATCTCTCTGCTGCTTCTGACCCTGTTGGCCACTCTCTTCTCATACAAACACTACAATACCTAGGTCTTCAGAAAAGAGTACCTTTTTGGTTCTCATCCTACCTATCTAATCACTCTTTCAGTGTCTACTTATCTGAATCCACCTCCTCTTCACTACTTCTATCAGTTGGCATGCCACAAGGCTCGGTCTTAGGCCTTCTACTCTTTCCTCAATCTATACCACATCTCTTGGCAAGCTTATCAGCTCTTTTGGATTTCAGTATCATCTGTACGCAGATGATACTGAAATCTACCTATCCTCCTCAGATTTGTCACCATCTGTATTGCTCCGTGTTGCTGAATGCCTTTCTGCTGTTTAATCTTGGTTGAAATCTTGCCACCTCAAACTAAATATTTACAAAACAGAATTGATTATATTTCCATCAAGCAATAGACATTACCAACCTGATATCTCTATCGCTGTTGAGAACTCGACAATCAATCCTACCCCACAAGCTCACTGCCTAGGTGTCATCTTTGGCTCTGAATTGTTCTTTGTTTCCCACATTCAATCTGTCTCAAAATCATGTTACATGCATTTAAAACACATATCCAAAATATGACCATATTACAAAACACTGCAAGAAAATATATTCCATGCTCTCCTTATCTCTCACATTGATCATTGCAATAATCTTCATAGTGGTCTTACCAAAAGGAGACTCTCACCACTACCATCTATTCTGAATGCAGCTTCAAGGGTAATCTTCCTTGCTATATATTCATCATCTGCAGATCCGCTCTGTTAGTCCCTCCATTGGTTACCTGTATTCTACCATATTCAATATAAATAACTTTTACTCACACACAAGGTCAGTAATCAAACTACACCAACATATATCTCTTTGCTTAACTCAAAATATCTCCCAACCTGACCTCTTCACTCTTCACAAGATCTACATCTCTCTTCCAGAATTATAATTTGCTCCCATTCTCAATTGCAGGACCATCTTTGGGCTGCACTCATTCAGTGGAATGCCCTCCCAAGCACAATAAGACTCTCCTCTATTCTCCGAACATTCACACATTCCCTGAAAATTCATCTCTTCAGGCAAGCTTATCAAATTCCAGATACACTCACATAACCTTTCTTTATTTTCCTATCCAATTATGTCCCCACTGAACAGTCCACACATATCCTCACATATTTTCTCTTTCTTCACTTTCCCATCCTCCTGGCCAACAATGATCTATGGCTATAACATACAACCCACCAAGAACCTTTTGCAATCTGGTGGTTCTTTATGTAATAGATAACACCTATCCTTATGGATCAATGCCTATTTCAGTATATATTGTAAGCTTGCAATCAGGGCCTTCCTACCTCTATGACTTTCTGTTGTTACCCAGTTTTGTTTTATCACTGTTTAAAATTGTAAAGGTCAACATAATATGCTGTGCTGCACAAGAAACTGTTAATAAATAAATAAAACATATGTGTTTTCTCAAGCATTTAATTTATGTCCCTTTAGTAAGTTCCTAGAGAAATACAAAAGTAGAACGGGACCAACAAGTTGGTATTGGGCGCTGGATGGGGTTGTTTTTCTAATGAATAATGAGCTGCTGCCTAAAATAGGTTAGTCAGACCTAAAACACGTATAAAACAAAAGAGGAATGAGGCAGCGCTAATTATTAAAACAGATGGATTGTCAGTTGAATTAACAAATTTCATATAAGATTGAATGGTTAAAAATAATTCAAATAAAACACAGTATCAGACATAAAAACATAAGGAGCTTCTAGTCATCATGGTTTAAACTAGACTTTCTTCCTCCAGTGGTGAAAGTGTGGTTTAAACCATTTCCTGTGACTGTACTGTGAGTCCTAAGAAATATTAACTGTCCACTTGCAAATTACCACAGGCCCAGTGTGAATTAATAGGAATAGGCAAGGTGTGGCATGTTCATAAATCCATGGTGACTAGGAGCTACTTATGTTTTTATTTCTGATATTTTGTTTTATATGAATTATAAGGACTCAATAATCCATAATACTGTCGGTAGAAAGTTATTATTATCATTATTATTATTATTAATATAAAAGTGCTAAATCCATACTATAACCAAAGACCTATCAGCGGATGCTGAGTCTCAAGGGTACATCCTCTGATTATATATTCACAGATAGAAGTGATGATTTTGAACAAAGGAAGGCTCCTTGTAAATATTAGATAGCCTTGTCTCACAAAAATGAAGAACATATCCTTATTTTGTATGATAAATCCTAACATAGTAAAAAAATTCTTCTTAAGTGGAGAAACTGACCCTTGGGTATGTTGTCCTTCTATGGTTTGCAATGACTATTATTACAATTTAAATAGTTATGGAAATCTAGTTCCTTAAGAGAGGCAGAAGTCACCTTCCCAGAAGAAATGCAATCAGTGATATCCAAGTAATTGATTTTTGTGGTCTCAAAATAATAAGTGAATGTTAAACCAAAAAGAATTGTGATTCAAGTGATTAATAAATCTACTGAGTGCACCTAGACCTCTGTCCCAAATAAAAAAACATATCATTAATATAACACCCATAAAGGACCAGGTTGTGCCCCAAAATCAGCTGCCTAGACATAACATTTTTCAAAGAGACCCATGTATAGCTATCTCACGTGTTTATAAATAAAATTGTCGGTAAAATTAAAAAGAAATTGTTCACAGTTGAGAAAAATATAGGAATCTTTCTATACAACTGACTCTAACGTTTTTAAAAGTATTTTTTGTCTCTGATATATAGTAGGAAGGAAGATATTAATAATTCTGCAGATGTGCATCAACAAATTATTAAAGATTTGTGGTCAAGGATCCTACCACATAAATAATAGGTCAGCCAGGTAGGGACACCAATGTATATTATGTACTTTAGGTAGATGATAATAAATCGGATTACTGAATGTGTGACTGTCAAAAACTGGAAAACCCCTTTGGATACAGCACCAGAATGGAATGATAAATCCAAAAGAGAGCCCAATACCCTCTGAAAACATGGCATAGGGTCTGATAATAATTGTTAATTAATTATTTGCCTATGTGCCTCAAAAATATGATCATCAGTAATCTGAATAACCAGACCGTTTTTTTAATCGACCTGTTTCACAATGATATTTTTATCTTTCATCAGTCTTTTAAAAGCAAGTCTTTCATATTTAGTCAGATTGTTTTTAAAAGGGCGCTGATCTGACGGCACATAGCTGTTTGAAGTCATTCATTGTTGTAGTATAGAAGCTTTCAATAAAAGGACCCTTGTATTGTAAAATATAAAATTCTGAAGGTGTTTTGAAAGATTTAGCATTATCAGATTTCTGAATATCTTATATTTTATTTTTAATACCAGAAGTGACTCCACTTCACATAAAAATGATTCCAAGATCTCAAGTGATCCCTGATCTTCATTAAGAATAATGGGGGACCCTGTGAAATTTTGTTTTTGGAAAAATTTCATGAAGAAATACCTCAATCCTTGTACTCTCATCTCTTCTTCTTTTGAAAGTGTGATGGGACCATAGGCCCCCTCTTGCAATATGGGAACTGTAATATTGTGGTTAAAGATTCCTCCTCCCTAAAATTAAAACAGGATCTCTAGGTAGGGTATGTCCCCTTTGTCTGTATTTAGCAGTTCTATCTCTATATACTGTAGGCATCTGGCAGAGATAATAAGGGTTATTATATAATAATATTATCTATATTTTAAAGTTGTTAGCAAAGCAAAAATGTTAGCAATTAGGCAAAATCATGTTGCACTGCAGTTGGGGCAGATGTAATATGTAACAATGTCCCTATCACTTAAAATATCATACCTAAGATGATTATTATAATCCTGTCATATATTCCTTATATTGTTTCTAAATTTGTGTCTATTTATATCATTTGCAGAGGCCTATATTTAAGGGTAATGTTGTTTAGAGGGAAGACATCCATCCTCTACAGTAGGTGTATAGTGATAAAAATCTTGGTTATAAAATTATCTATTGGTATGCCTCCTATGTCTCATGGGAGCTCTAGATGGTGTATGAATGTATTGTTGATGGTATTAGGGGGTTTGGTTTGGTTACATCTGTTGAAAGAGCATACCTGATCCTTATCATAGTTTTATCTGTCTCTGAACATTTTTTTTCTTTTAGTTGGATAAGAGATTTCTCATAATTTCCCATTTTCCTGTTTAGTTTAAAATCCCTCTTCTAAAAATCCTTAAGTATTGAAAACTTTTTGAGAGATAATGGCATTTTTCCATTCTTATTTTGAATGATATTGACTTTAAGTTCTCTATATTTTATTAAGAGACACATAAGAGCCTTGGAACAATTGTCCAATGTTACATCCCATTCAGAGGGTCCATGCACATCTCTGCTTGACCTTACAGTGTCTGCTATGTCAACATTTTCACTTTTAAACTAACATACCTAACCCACCAGAGAATAGATAAAAAGTTGAACATAGCAACAGAGAGAGATAACATTGGTGAGTTTCTTGGCACCTCTCTTCCCATTACAAATAAATTAAGTGGGATGAAGATGATCATTCAAATCCGTTAATCTGAGATTATCAATGATCATTTTTTCCACATAAAGGAACAGCAGTACTGCAACCATGTTAGGAAATGTGTCCCACAACATTATAAAACCACATCCACCATTGGAAATACTTGGTTATGTATAGTTGTTATTTTTTGGGGGGATTTTTGATCACTTTCCTCAACTTCTCAGTAGTGATGAGCGAGTTCGGTTCCTCGGAAACCGAACCCCCCCCGAACTTCACCCATTTTACACAGGTCCGAGGCATACTCGGATTCTCCCGTATGGCTCGGTTAACCCGAGCGCACCCGAACGTCATCATCCCGCTGTCGGATTCTCGCGAGATTCGGATTCTATATAAGCAGCAGCGCATCGCCGCCATTTTCACTCGTGCATTGGAAATGTTAGGGAGAGGACGTGGCTGGTGTCCTCTCCATTTATTAATCTTGAATTCTTGATGCAAAAATATTTGTGCTTGTTGCTTAACTGTGGGGACTGGGGAGCAGCTGTATTATATAGGAGGAGTACAGTGCAGAGTTTTGCTGACAGTGACCACCAGTATACGTTGTCTGCCTGAAAAACACTCCATATCTGTGCTCAGTGTGCTGCATATATCTGTGCTCACACTGCTTTATTGTGGGGACTGGGGACCAGCAGTATTATATAGGAGGAGTACAGTGCAGAGTTTTGCTGACAGTGACCACCAGTATACGTTGTCTGCCTGAAAAAACACTCCATATCTGTGCTCAGTGTGCTGCACATATCTGTGCTCACACTGCTTTATTGTGGGGACTGTGGACCAGCAGTATTATATAGGAGGAGTACAGTGCAGAGTTTTGCTGACAGTGACCACCAGTATATGTTGTCTGCCTGAAAAACACTCCATATCTGTGCTCAGTGTGCTGCATATATCTGTGCTCACACTGCTTTATTGTGGGGACTGGGGACCACCAGTATATTATATAGGAGGAGTACAGCTCAGAGTTTTGCTGACCAGTGACCACCAGTATACGTTGTCTGCCTGAAAAACACTCCATATCTGTGCTCAGTGTGCTGCATATATCTGTGCTCACACTGCTTTATTGTGGGGACTGGGGACCAGCAGTATTATATAGGAGGAGTACAGTGCAGAGTTTTGCTGACAGTGACCACCAGTATATATAGCAGTACGGTACGGAAGGCCACTGCTCTACCTACCTCTGTGTTGTCAAGTATACTATCCATATAGATTCTATACCTGTGGTGCATTTTAGTTTTGCAGTTTGCTGACAGTGACCACCAGTATATATAGCAGTACGGTACGGAAGGCCACTGCTCTACCTACCTCTGTGTTGTCAAGTACACTATCCATCTAGATTCTATACCTGTGGTGCATTTTAGTTTTGCAGTTTGCTGACAGTGACCACCAGTATATATAGCAGTACGGTACGGAAGGCCACTGCTCTACCTACCTCTGTGTCGTCAAGTATACTATCCATCTAGATTCTATACCTGTGGTGCATTTTAGTTTTGCAGTTTGCTGACAGTGACCACCAGTATATATAGCAGTACGGTACGGAAGGACACTGCTCTACCTACCTCTGTGTCGTCAAGTATACTGTCCATCTAGATTCTATACCTGTGGTGCATTTTAGTTTTGCAGTTTGCTGACAGTGACCACCAGTATATATAGCAGTACGGTACGGAAGGCCACTGCTCTACCTACCTCTGTGTCGTCAAGTATACTATCCATCCATACCTGTGGTGCATTTCAGTTGTGCGCATTATATATAGTAGTAGGCCATTGCTATTGATACTGGCATATAATTCCATACATTAAAAAATGGAGAACAAAAATGTGGAGGTTAAAATAGGGAAAGATCAAGATCTACTTCCACCTCGTGCTGAAACTGCTGCCACTAGTCATGGCCGAGACGATGAAATGCCATCAACGTCGTCTGCCAAGGCCGATGCCCAATGTCATAGTAGAGAGCATGTAAAAACCAAAAAACAAAAGTTCAGTAAAATGACCCAAAAGTCAAAATTGAAAGCGTCTGATGAGAAGCGTAAACTTGCCAATATGCCATTTACGACACGGAGTGGCAAGGAACGGCTGAGGCCCTGGCCTATGTTCATGGCTAGTGGTTCAGATTCACATGAGGAAGGAAGCACTCATCCTCTCGCTAGAAAAATTAAAAGACTTAAGCTGGCAAAAGCACAGCAAAGAACTGTGCGTTCTTCTAAATCACAAATCCCCAAGGAGAGTCCAATTGTGTTGGTTGCGATGCCTGACCTTCCCAACACTGGACGGGAAGAGCTTGCGCCTTCCACCATTTGCACGCCCCCTGCAAGTGCTGGAAGGAGCATCCGCAGTCCAGTTCCTGATAGTCAATTGAAGATGTTACTGTTGAAGTACACCAGGATGAGGATATGGGTGTTGCTGGCGCTGGGGAGGAAATTGACAAGGAGGATTCTGATGGTGAGGTGGTTTGTTTAAGTCAGGCACCCGGGGAGACACCTGTTGTCCGTGGGACGAATATGGCCATTGACATGCCTGGTCAAAATACAAAAAAAATCACCTCTTCGGTGTGGAATTATTTCCACACAAATGCGGACAACAGGTGTCAAGCCGCGTGTTGCCTTTGTCAAGCTGTAATAAGTAGGGGTAAGGACGTTAACCACCTAGGAACATCACCTGGTCCGCATTCATCAGAAGTCAGTGTCAAGTTCAAAAACTTTGGATGACAGCGGAAGCAGTCCACTGACCACTAAATCCCTTCCTCTTGTAACCAAGCTCCTGCATCCACACCACCAACTCCCTCAGTGTCAATTTCCACCTTACACAGGGAAGCCAATAGTCCTATGTCACTGGCAAGTCTGACGAGTCCTCTCCTGCCTGGGATTCCTCCGATGCATCTTTGAGTGTAACGCCTACTGCTGCTGGCACTGCTGTTATTGCTGCTGGGAGTCGATCGTCATCCCAGAGGGGAAGTCGGAAGACCACTTGTACTACTTCCAGTAAGCAATTGACTGTCCAACAGTCCTTTGCGAGGAAGATGAAATATCACAGCAGTCATCCTGCTGCAAAGCGGATAACTCAGGTCTTGGCATCCTGGGTGGTGAGAAACGTGGTTCCGGTATCCACCGTTAATTCAGAGGCAACTAGAGACTTGTTTGAGGTACTGTGTCCTCGGTACCAAATACCATCTAGGTTCCATTTCTCTAGGCAGGCGAAACCTAAAATGTACACAGACGTAAGAAAAAGAGTCACCAGTGTCCTAAAAAATGCAGTTGTACCCAATGTCCACTTAACCACGGACATGTGGACAAGTGGACCAGGGCAGACTCAGGACTATGTGACTGTGACAGCCCACTCGGTAGATGTATTGCCTCCCGCAGCAAGAACAGCAGCGGCGGCACCAGTAGCAGCATCTCGCAAACGCCAACTCGTTCCTAGGCAGGCTATGCTTTGTATCACCGCTTTCCATAAGAGGCACTCAGCTGACAACCTCTTACGGAAACTGAGGAACATCATCGCAGAATGGCTTACCCCAATTGGACTCTCCTGGGGATTTGTGACATCGGACAACACCACCAATATTGTGCATGCATTACATCTGGGCAAATTCCAGCACGTCCCATGTTTTGCACATACATTGAATTTGGTGATGCAGAATTATTTAAAAAACGACAGGGGCGTGCAAGAGATGCTGTCGGTGGCCCGAAGAATTGCGGGCCACTTTCGGCATTCAGCCACCGCGTGCTGAAGACTGGAGCACCAGCAAACAGTCCTGAACCTGCCCTGCCATCATCTGAAGCAAGAGGTGGTAACGAGGTGGAATTCAACCCTCTATATGCTTCAGAGGATGGAGGAGCAGCAAAAGGCCATTCAAGCCTATACATCTGCCCACGATATAGGCAAAGGAGGGGGAATGCACCTGACTCAAGCGCAGTGGAGAATGATTTCAACGTTGTGCAAGGTTCTGCAACCCTTTGAACTTGCCACACGTGAAGTCAGTTCAGACACTGCCAGCCTGAGTCAGGTCATTCCCCTCATCAGGCTTTTGCAGAAGAAGCTGGAGACATTGAAGGAGGAGCTAAAACAGAGCGATTCCGCTAGGCATGTGGGACTTGTGGATGGAGCCCTTAATTCGCTTAACCAGGATTCACGGGTGGTCAATCTGTTGAAATCAAAGCACTACATTTTGGCCACCGTGCTCGATCCTAGGTTTAAAACCTACGTTGTATCTCTCTTTCCGGCAGACACAAGTCTGCAGAGGTTCAAAGACCTGCTGGTGAGAAAATTGTCAAGTCAAGCGGAACGTGACCCGTCAACAGCTCCTCCTTCACATTCTCCCGCAACTGGGGGTGCGAGGAAAAGGCTAAGAATTCCGAGCCCACCCGCTGGCGGTGATGCAGGGCAGTCTGGAGCGAGTGCTGACATCTGGTCCGGACTGAAGGAGCTGGCAACGATTACTGACATGTCGTCTACTGTCACTTCATATGATTCTCTCACCATTGAAAGAATGGTGGAGGATTATATGAGTGACCGTATCCAAGTAGGCACGTCAGACAGTCCGTACGTATACTGGCAGGAAAAAGAGGCAATTTGGAGGCCCTTGCACAAACTGCTTTATTCTACCTAAGTTGCCCTTCCTCCAGTTTGTACTCCGAAAGAGTGTTTAGTGCAGCCGCTCACCTTGTCAGCAATCGGCGTACGAGGTTACTTCCAGAAAATGTGGAGAAGATGATGTTCATCAAAATGAATTATAATCAATTCCTCCGTGGAGACATTCACCAGCAATTGCCTCCAGAAAGTATACAGGGATCTGAGATGGTGGATTCCAGTGGGGACGAATTAATAATCTGTGAGGAGGGGGATGTACACAGTGAAAGGGGTGAGGAATCGGAGGATGAGGATGAGGTGGACATCTTGCCTCTGTAGAGCCAGTTTGTGCAAGGAGAGATTGATTGCTTCTTTTTTGGTGGGGGCCCAAACCAACCAGTCATTTCAGTCACAGTTGTGTGGCAGACCCTGTCGCTGAAATGATGGGTTCGTTAAAGTGTGCATGTCCTGTTTATACAACATAAGGGTGGGCGGGAGGGCCCAAGGACAATTCCATTTTGCACCTCTTTTTTCTTTCATTTTTCTTTGCATCATGTGCTGTTTGGGGGCAATCTTTTTAAGTGCCATCCTGCCTGACACTGCAGTGCCACTCCTAGATGGGCCAGGTGTTTGTGTCCGCCACTAATGTCGCTTAGCTTAGTCACACAGCGACCTTGGTGCGCCTCTTTTTTTCTTTGCATCATGTGCTATTTGGGGACAATTTTTTTTAAGTGCCATCCTGTCTGACACTGCAGTGCCACTCCTAGATGGGCCAGGTGTTTGTGTCGGCCACTTGGGTCGCTTAGCTTAGTCACACAGCTACCTCATTGCACCTCTTTTTTTCTTTGCATCATGTGCTGTTTGGGGACTATTTTTTTGAAGTGCCATCCTGTCTGACACTGCAGTGCCACTCCTAGATGGGCCAGGTGTTTGTGTCGGCCACTTGTGTCGCTTAGCTTAGTCACACAGCGACCTTGATGCGCCTCTTTTTTTCTTTGCATCATGTGCTGTTTGGGGACTATTTTTTTGAAGTGCCATCCTGTCTGACACTGCAGTGCCACTCCTAGATGGGCCACGTGTTTGTGTCGGCCACTTGGGTCGCTTAGCTTAGTCACACAGCTACCTCATTGCACCTCTTTTTTTCTTTGCATTATGTGCTGTTTGGGGACTATTTTTTTGAAGTGCCATCCTGTCTGACACTGCAGTGCCACTCCTAGATGGGCCAGTTGTTTGTGTCGGCCACTTGTGTCGCTTAGCTTAGTCACACAGCGACCTTGGTGTGCCTCTTTTTTCTTTGCATCATGTGCGATTTGGGGACAATTTTTTTGAAGTGCCATCCTGTCTTGATTGACACTGCAGTGCCACTCCTAGATGGGCCAGGTGTTTGTGTCGGCCACTTGTGTCGCTTAGCTTAGTCAAACAGCCACCTTGGTGCGCCTCTTTTTTTCTTTGCATCATGTGCTGTTTGGGGACTATTTTTTCAATCGACCATCCTGTCTGACACTGCAGTGCCACTCCTAGATGGGCCAGGTGTTTGTGTCGGCCACTTGTGTCGCTTAGCTTAGCCATCCAGCGACCTCGGTGCAAATTTTAGGACTAAAAATAATATTGTGAGGTGTTCAGAATAGACTGAAAATGAGTGTAAATTATGGTTATTGAGGTTAATAATACTTTTGGATCAAAATGACCCCCAAATTCTATGATTTAAGCTGTTTTTGAGGGTTTTTTGTAAAAAAACACCCGAATCCAAAACACACCCGAATCCGACAAAAAATTTTCAGGGAGGTTTTGCCAAAATGCGTCTGAATCCAAAACACGGCCGCGGAACCGAATACAAAACCAAAACACAAAACCCGAAAAATTTCCGGTGCACATCACTACTTCTCAGTAGTCCTTAGCCTATATGTTTTACATGACTGAAATCTCAAAAGTTCACTGACAAGTGTAATAAGTAGTTTATACACTATGGTCTTCATTCAATTAAGTTCTTATGGAAGTATTTTTAATTTAACTGCATTTAATTTAAGTTTGCAGTCATTTAATTTTAAGTTGTTCCCATGTTTTGCCTTGCATTACAAATTACTTCTTGGATATAATGATTCTGTCACATGTTCTCCCAAGCCAGTGGTGAATTTAACCTATAGGCTGCAGGACTGCAGGGCCCCCAGTTAAAATCTGGCACCCCGATCAGTATCAGTGAAGTCAGATAGAGTCCATGACTGCACTGGCTTCACTGTGACTGGTAGTGACTTCCTATTGGAAGTCCAACCTATCAGTCACAGACACACAAGGCAGTCCTATTGGGAGGTGTTTCCTCCCTCCTTGACTGCCAGACCAGGATGTGCTAAGCAGAGAGCTGGCTTCCTGTACGAAGCTACTCCCTGGTTTTGGTGCAGCCCAATCCTACCCCTGTGGGCTGTAGCCAATGCAATCCATAGAAGCTGAAGGGTTTGTGCATGAACAGTCGCACCACTGTGTCTGTGTATGCACCGGTCCTGGCAGCTGACAGATCTATTGTGCAGGTGTTGGGACCCATGGCTGACTGTCTCCTCTCTGGGTACTGGGGTAGCGGCAGCCCCCTTTCTCAAAGGAGCCACCGCTGTTCCAAGTCACTGTCAAATTACGTTTTTCCTGCAGAGCTCCATGCTGTGAACACGTTAAAACCATAGGTCATATTTCATTAGCAAAGTAATAGGTTACTAAACCTCCAAATGTACCCAAACAATTACCTTCTTCTTGCATCCATCATAGTCATAATTATAGCCAGCCAAAGCATTCCAGAATCTCATACATGGTCCAGGCTATTCTGCATTATTATCATTTACTACAGCATGATAACATAAATAAGAAAACCTGCACCTAAAGAAGATTATTTCAGATTTGATTTGATTACTTTATTGCAGCCAGTATCAACAAGAATTTAGTAGAATTCAGCATGGATGAAAAATTGTTTAAAATGAAATCACATTGTAATTTGTGCGCTCAGTGTGTAATGAATGTAATAAAAAATATGAAGGCTAATTTTAAATTCACTGAACAAAGGTGAGGAATGTGCTTCAACCATTACGGCTCCAAAACAGTGGATATGCTGCGGCCAAGAATGACCCCTAGAATTGTGAGGCCCTGGGCAACTACCCAGAGTGCCTATACGTTAAGATGACCCTGCATTTACCTTATACACATACTGTATAAATAACAGATTTGAAACTTCTCTTCTGGCAATGTGAAAGTTAATAATTTCATGTGAAACAGACTGTGAAGTGCAAACATAAAAATGTCCAACAAAGACATTTGTATTAAAATGTATGAACGTTCTAATAATGTTAAGAGTTATAACAGTTTCTCATTCCTTTGAACATTTCCTTTCAAAGATAATCCATTATTTTCTTAGGCTGAATAGTCTTTTCAAGCTAGCAGTAGTTACTATCAAAGCAGTTTTAACATTGTTAGGATACCATTAAGGTTCATTATATTTTATGTGGGAATCTGAGAACGAATCATTTTCAATACATTTCTTCCAAAATTAAAATCACAAGTTGTAAAACTAATCTAAGAAGTGTCAGATATAATGAAATGTAATTTCAGTCTTCATAGTTACTTGTTATTAACTGCGGCAGTTGGGAGCGTATGACTTTCTAACTAGTCGTAAGCTGGAATGAAAAATACATCACTGAAAATTGGATTTTTTTGCCTGTTCACCGCTGAATGGAAATATTTAACTATTTGCTGAAATAGAAGTTCTATAACTGCCAGTCATTTGCAAACAGTGTATGATCATTAAGAATTTGTGTTAAGTATCTTTCCTACTGTTACTGTTAAAAAAAATAGTGGGAAATTATATACAAAGGGTAACAACACAGTGGATAATTGGCTATATACAAGCTTATCCCTCCTAATCATTTTTGTTTCCTTCATGCATGCTTTAATCATTAAATAAAGAGCAAACCATCAATGCATATAACTAATAAAGCTTATGATGCAGATAATTTACAATACATACTGTATGTCTTTATATAGAAAGCACAATGGAATATGTTGGCTCTATAAGTAATTGTTAATAATAAATAATTAAATAGATGCATTTTATTTTAAAATACTGTATGTGTGCACATCTGTCAGTGGTATGGCAGAGTGTATGTAGACACCAACAAATGATAGAATTATTTATTATTATTTATTATCAGATACTTTCAGGGAATGTTTAAATGTTTGGAGACTAGAGGTGAGTCTTATTGTGCGTGGGAGGGCAGAGTGAGTGATGCCCAGATAAAGTCCTGTAATTTTGAGTCAGAACAAGTAATACGTGTGGATGAGAGACACAGATCTTATGCAGAGCGGAGAGGTCAGGGAAGGAGATATTGTACTTTGAGGTGAGTGAAGAGATGTATGTTGGTGCAGTTTGGTTAATAGCCTTGTATGTAAGTAAAAGTATTTTATATTTAATACAGTACAATACTGGTAACCAATGGAGGGACTGACAGAGCAGATGAACGTCTGGCAAGGAAGATTAGCCTTGCAGCTGCATTTAAAATGGATTGTAATGGTGAGAGCCTATGTTTGAGAAGACCAGTCAGGAGACTATTACAATAATCAATGCAGGAGATAATGAGAGCATGTATTAGAGTTTTCGCTGTGTCTTGTGTAAGTTATGGTCATATTTTGGATATGTTTCTTACATGTACGTAACATGATTTTTAGACAGATTGAATGTGGGGAACACAGGACAGTTCAGAATCAGGAATGACACCAAGGCAGCGATCTTGTGGGGTAGGGATAATTGCTAAGACATCAACAGTGATAGAGATATCAGGTTGGTAACTACTATTTGCCAGTTGAAATATAATTCATTCTGTTTTGGAAATATTAAGTTTGAGGTGGCGAGATGTCATCCAAGATGAAATGGCAGAACGGCAATCAGTGACACAGTCCAATACAGATGGTGACAAATCTGGGGAGGATAGATGAAATTTGCATAGAGATGGTACTGAAATCCAAAAGAGGTGATTAGTTTGCCAAGAGATTTGGTATAGATTGAGAAAAGCAGAGGACCTAAGACTGAGCCTTGTGGTACTCCAACTGAGAGATGGAGCGGAGAGAAGATGGAATCAGAGAAACAAACACTGGAGGAGCGATTACATAGGTACAGTAGGATGAAAACCAAGAAAGGCTGTGTCCTGGAGAACTAGGGATTGTAGTGTTTGTATGAGAAGAGAGTGGTCAACAGTGTCAAAGGCAGCAGAGAGATCAAGGAGAATAAGTAGTGAGTAATGGCCTTTATATTTAGCAGTGACCAAATCATTCACTACCTTAGTCAGTGTTGTCTTTGTGGATCCAGTAAGCTGTGTGACTTAAGAAGGTCTATAAGTTGAGTGTAGGCAAGTCTCTCAATTAGCTTGGAGAGGCATGATAGCTGAGAAATGGGATGGTAATTTGAGAGAGAGGGTCATAATTTTGTCTATCTCCCACTGTGGCTCTTTAACACAGTGACCAGATTGAACCACATGCGCAAAACTAAGGCTGGTGGCAATATTGGTCAGGGATTGAAGCCTCCCTAAAGGAACCAATGTGGAGAATGTGCAGTAACACTCTCCAGCTTAAACATTCCCCTGACTACAAGCTTCTCCGTGTTACATAATCATTTACTTCCAGCTTTTGCATAGCAACATACTAACCTGTAAAAATGTGAAGGTAAGACAAGCAAGAAAAAAACATCTGAAATATATCATCAGGATATAAAGAATCTGTAGAAATAAATATTATCCAGAATGGATATGATTATTTACATATTATAGTAGCAGAACCAGGAGGTTGAAGAAGAAACTAAGCATCTAGAGCGATTTTCCTTGGTGAATCATTATTATGGTTGTCATTTATTCTCTGCCTCTCCCAGCCCCCAATGCACCACAGGTTAAAGATGCATTCCTTCCTGCAAGAAATTATTCGAGCAGAGAGAAGAGGGAAACAGGATTAATCAATTCAAGTTTATGCTTGGGGATTGTAGCATTTTGATAGAGGTGTCTTAATTGGGTGATGGATAGATTAAAATAAAGAAGATGATAGTCAGATAGAGGGAATAGGGAATTTGTATCAGATATATCACAATGGTGAATGAAGGCCAAGTAAAGGGGTTGGCCATTTGTAAGGGAAGGTGAGGAGGTCCATTGAGATAAACCAAATGGTGATGTGAGGGAAAGGAGCTTAGATGCAGAGGAGACAGTGAGCACATCAATAGGGATACATGTAAAGTGGGGGAGCTAGGAGGGAAAATTGTCAAGGAATTTGGAATTCAAAGACACTTCCAAGCTGTCACTATTTACTGCATTCACATGTTTTGAGATACAGTAAACTGTGACTTGAGTTCCAGTAACGCTTTCCTTTATGGTCATGTTATTGCCTAGGTACTATCTGATTGGAGCGTTATTTTTTTTATGAGGTCTAGTCTAGATATTTTGACAATTGATTTTTATTTTAAATGTAAAAGTGCAATAAAGAATACACATTTTATAAAAATGCTTTCTTATTTATGATTTTCTATGATTGTTATGTACTCCATTTACAAACCCAATCACTTTTTCTAACTGTCCACATCCTGGGGCAATGATCACTTAAATTAACTGGATTTGCATAAGTTTAAATGACTTCTGTTTAATCACATTCATTATTTTCCGTAGAATGTGGTAAATAATGTTGCTCAATAATTACCCAGCACCCACCTTACCACATTTAATAATTAAAAATTCAAAAATTCAAATAGGCAAGGTAACAGTATTTTGAAAACTAATTCTCTTACTTCCCGATATGTTTGGAAGATGAAATTTAACATAGGTGTTCTGCAGGTGGGAAATAGGAAAACTATGTAATTAGAATTTTAATAAACCTCCCCAAAGGGGATGAAAAGGAAGTTGACATAATGATGTCATTACCGATGCATGGCTTGCATTGCGTGAACGATAACGCCCAAACGGACAATCAGATCAAAATTTGGATTGCAACTCCAGTGTGTAGAATTTAATAAACTACAAAAATGGTGTTGTCACTTTTTACCGTATCTGCTACAGGTGCTCCTTGGCAGTGCCAGATTAATGTCCATATGGGCCTGGAGCTGAAATTTATGAAGGGCCTATTTTATGCCACGGCAGGGGATGTGAAAACACCATGGGTGTGTGACTAGTAATGTTAGGGGTGTGGTTGATGTTGTGAGGGTGTGGTCTGCACAGGAGGTGTGACTAGCACCTACCTTGAAAAACCTCAGTCTCCCTCACTTCTTCAATTATATCAACAGTGTAATGTGACAATCTCAAAATGACCAAAGGAAAACATCTCTTGTTAACGTGACTGTAATATAGAAAATGGTGTGCTTAGTGATGACATAAATATGAAACCTCTCAACGAAAGAGGTTACAGGTCGCTCAGCGATGTCATGAATGTGAAATCTTTCTATATGTAAAAAAAAAGTTTACTTTTGCAATAAGTAGTTATAATGAGAAGGAATGGTGGGGTTGGATGGAGGGTGTCGCCTGGACAGGGCAAAACAGGGAAAACTGAGGTGACCCAGCATAAAGTGAGATAGATAGATAGATAGATAGATAGATAGATAGATAGATAGATTAGATAGATTAGATAGATAGATAGATAGATTCAAACCCAAATTGCTAATATCCAATACATAGCTACAGTATAATGTATTAGGGGCTCCTGACTGGGGAATGGCATAAAACACACTGAGACGCACCATCTTATGGACATGTTGTAGGAGTGTCACTGCAGTTGTAGCGAAATCAGATGATTAATCGCTAACATTGGAGGCAGTAGTCTGTCAGAGATCTGCACATAGCATGGGGCAGGTGCAGGTTTTGACGTTTGTGTTTTAAGATCAGCATAAAGTCGCACACACTACAGAGGCAAAAGATGCACACACAGATGTGCCTGAGTTTGACTCAGAATCAGGCCCAATTTTTGGGTTATTATATATGTTTTAATGGGGTTGGTATCAGGATCCCGATGGTTGGCATGCTGGCTATCAAAATACCGATATAGGCATCCCGATGTTGAAAATACCGACATGAACTATTTAACTAAGCTAACCCCCTAACCCACCTTTCCCGTACCCTAAACCTAAACACCCCACCACCACCGCAGCCTAACCCTAACCATCCCCGGGGGTGCCTAACCCTAGCCCACCCTCCCCGCAGCCTGACCCTAACCTCAAATCCCCCCCCCCTCGCAGACTAAACCTAACTACCCACCTCCCCTCCCGAACCCCCCCCCCCCCCCCACCGCTGCTTATCTCTGGTGGTCTCTGTAATCATTGTTCGGGATTCCGACGCCGGGTAGTGATCAATGTCGGGATCCCGGCTCCAGCACTCTGAGTAATGTCGGGATTCTGGCGTCTGTATTTCGAATGCCGGGATTCCGACCACAGGGATCCTGACCAGATCCCGTTTTAATGGTGCTAAAATGTATAATGCAAAATGAGAGGACTATCTATATATTATATTCTGGTTCTACACACACAAACTATTTTTTGGGGGACAGGGGAGCGGGCTTTGGTTTTTATTGAAGTGGACTGGCAATACACAAATAAGGGCCCACAAACAGTATATAAAACACTACAGGCAGCACACTCGGTTTGCTCCCTCCCCCAATCAGTGTTTACTATATACAAATGTTTTCTTTATCCAGCCCTTACATGTACTGTGGGGTGCTAAGGTCTCAGCAGCCATACGCTGGCAGTGGCTAGAGATGGGGTGATAGAGATTGGCCGCAGTCACAGGCACGCAGTGATTGGGTGTACATAGAGCGCATCTCCCGAGACCCTTGTTTTATAAAAGCGAGTTCTTGATCCTAATTTCTGTGTAAAATACATGCTTATATAAATACATATATATATGAATTGTTATTTAAAGCAAGATGCACTCCTTCTGCAGTCTCATCAGTAAGGGTGGAAGGCTACCTGTAATGTCACCGCATCAAACGGTGAACACATGCAGACGGTTTTCCACTAACAGGGCACCGATACCTAAACGATATAACCACTTTTCAATTTTATATCACCTTGAGAAATCGCCGAACAGTTATGGGAAAACAGTGGACTTCATATTTATACCACTGAGCTAGTCATCATTCTTAGGACACATTGGCACCGCCAGATATATACAAATAAAAATACTGGCCCCTACAGGTAAAATAAAACACACTGGACCCCAAAGGGGCGGAAAAAAAATTAATGGCCTCAGTAGGAAAAACACATTGGCCCCACACTCCCACCCCTTGTGGCCTGTGCTGTATCACACTCACACACTCCCTCCCCCCTGCACTCTATAACACTCACACACTCCCTCCCCCCTGCACTCTATAACACTCACACACTCCCACCCCCTGCACTCTATTACACTCACACACTCCCGCCCCCAGCGCTGTATCACACTCACACACTCCCTGCCCCCTGCACTCTATTACAATCACACACTCCCGCCCCCCACGCTGTATCACACTCACACACTCCCGCCCCTACACTGTATTACACTCATACACTCATAGAAACATAGAAACATAGAATTTGATGGCAGATAAGAACCACTTGGCCCATCTAGTCTGCCCCTTGCCCATCTAGTCTGCCCCTTAAACTCCTGCCCCTGCACTCTATTACACTCATACACTCCCGCCCCTGCACTCTATTACACTCCCACCCCCCACGCTGCATCACATTCCCACCCCCGCACTCTAATACACCCACACACTCCCACCCCTGCACTCTATTACACTCACACTCCCGCCCCCCATGCTGTATCACACTCCCACCCCCTGCACTCTATTACACTCACACACTCCCACCCCCTGCACTCTATTACACTCACACACTCCTGCCCCGCGCTGTATCACACTCGCACACTCCCTGCCCCCCGCACTCTATTACACTCATACTCCCGCCCCTGAACTCTATTACACTCACACACTCCCGCACCTTGCACTCTATTAAACTCACACACTCCCGCCCCCTGTGCTGTATAACACTCACACATTCCCTGCCACCTGCACTTTATTACACTCACACACTCCCGCCCCCAGCGCGGTATCACACTCCCACACTCTCGGCCCCCCCCACTCTATTACACTCACTCACTCCCGCCCCTGCACTATATTACACTCACACACTCCCCCCCCCGCGCTGTATCACTCACACACTTTCTGCCCCCTGCACTCTATTACACTCACTTACTCCTGCCCCTGCACTCTATTACAGTCACACACTCCCATCCCCCGCACTCTGTTATACTCACATACTCCTGCCCTCGCACTCTATTAGTCACACGCTCCTGTCCCCTGCACTTTATTATACTCACATACTCCTGCCCCCGCACTCTATTACACTCACACACTCCCGCCCCCTGCGCTGTATCACACTCACACACTCCCACCCCTGCACTCTATTACACTCACACACTCCTGCCCCCCGTGCTGTATCACACTCACACACTGCTTGTCCCCGCAATCTATTACACTCACACTCACTCTCTCACCCTTGCGCTATATTACGCTCACACACTCCCGCTCCCCACACTCTATTACAGTCACTCACTCCCGCCCCCCGCGCTGTATCACACTCACACACTCCCTGCTCCCGCACTTTATTACACTCACACACTCTTACCCTTGCGCTATATTACACTCACACACTCTCTGCACTTGCACTCTCTCACCCTTGCTATATTAAATCCTACTCCCTGCAGAACCTCACATACAAGACACACACATATAGAAGTTCACATGGAAATCACATTAACAGAAGCTCACACACACACACACACACACACACACACACACAATTCCCCCCCACTCACTCTTACCTTACACACTACAGCAGAGTTTACTCTCACTGGCTGCCCTGCATGTGCATCAGCTTCAACTCTCCCTCTCACAGCACAGCAGCAGCCATGTGAGCAGCAGGCAGCCTGAGACAGTCCTGTGTAGCTCCGCCCCCTGGACTCAATGTAGCCACGCCCCCTGTCGAGTTTCCAGATCCTCTGCCGAAGAGTGGCTGTGTACTGCTGGCGTTTTGAGCCGTTTGGCCAGCAGTAGCAGATGCAGTCAGTCCAACTACTACTACTATCAATAATACATCTACGCACAGGTGGGAGCGGTGCTTCAGACTGTCACTTGCAAGCTGCTGTAGCAGGGAAAAAAATGTCCTTGCTGCAGCAGCACAGCAGATGCTGTGGGCCTATTGTGATGGGGGGCCTGGAGCTGCAGCTCCATCCGCCCCATTGTTAATCCGGCCCTGCTCCTTGTGTAACACCAAGAACCATGAATTAATATTTACTTACATTAAGATGTCTCAAATATATATATATATATATATATATATATATATCTATCCGCAGTATACACATATTATACCCCATCCTACAGTGGAAGGAAAGGATGCCCAATTGTTCTAGTTTATATGGGCCATAACCCTACTGTCATAATGGATGGTGGGATTTATTGGGGGTTTATATTTTAGGAAAAACCAGAGGTTTTCATTGGCCCATGTCACACCTATGTACGGTAGGTCTTAATATCACAGTCTTAGCTAGTGGTTTGGGGCAATCTATGTCTGCAAAAGGAAGACCATCCATACTATACATGGTGGAAAGTTAGAAGACATCCCTGTTTTTAATTTTTTTAAGGTCCTCAAAGACCAGATAGCCAAAAATCAGGGCACATGCAATTAGCGTGAACAAGCAGCATGGTCGCTGTCCCTATGGTGTTTGTTTATAGCTTGGGAGAGCGCCACAGGGTGTATCCTCAAGTTGTACCCAGCATCCACCTTCCATTCCACTGGTGCTTATTGTGTGACATCATGTCATCACAAGCACCAGAGGCAAGGATAAGTGTAATGGCTGCTCAGGTGACAGTAAAATATTTGGTCATACTTTTTATCAGCACTTTTTTTACAGATTAAGAGCACTTTGATTATTCATTAATTATGAGAGTGAGACTACCTTCTAGGGTCTCATTTTAAGGTCTCAGGTAAGCAAACAATTGGAATGTGGTAAACATCTGTTATTGCACTAAATACTGTATTTTTTAAATATTTTTGGGGTAAAAGTCTACTTTAAAAAGTGCTTACTTTGCTCTACCCCAATAGTAGGTGTTCCTTTAATGAATGTGTGGGAAAATTATCTCCTTGATTTAGTTTTAAGGCTTTAGTAATTCTAAATGAATTTACTTAATGTGAATAAAGCCTGATAATACATCTGGGATTACTAATCTGAAAACCGTAGGGAATAATTTAGATATGAAAACAAAGCAAACTAATAGAGCAAACTAATAGAGCAATATTGCACCTTGGCAAAACCATGTTGCAATGCATGTGGGGCAGATTTAAAATGCGGAGAGAGATTTAGGGGGTATTCAAATAACCACGGGGTTTACCCTGCGACTAATTGCAGGCAAAAATCCCTGCAGCGGGGTTGAGGCTATTCAATTAAATAGTCTTTTTCCAGCTTCTTAAAATCAGAATTTAGGAGTGGAAACCCACTGATTCTGGGTGAACTGCGGAATCAATGTTTTTTTTTTCTAGAGATGAGCGGGTTCGGTTCCCTGAGAACCGAAGCCCCCCGAACTTCACGCTCCAAATCCGGATCAGAGTCCAGCCCGGGTTTTCCCGCCAGACTTGAAAACCAGAACGAGGCAAAACGTCATCATCCCGCTGCTGGATTCTCGCGGGTTTTGGATTCCATATAAGGAGCCGTGCATTGCCACCATTTTCACTCCAGTCCTGGAGAGTGTAGCAAGAGGACGTGTCTCCTCAATGTCTGTGCGGGAAAGTGGTGCTGTGCATGGGGTGGTAACCTGCTCTTTTGCATAATTCCAGTGGTGCTGTCTTGTGCTGCATCAGTCCAGTGGTGGTGTCCTATGCTGCCATAAGTCCAATGGTGGTGTCCTGTGCTGCCATAAGTCTAGTGCTGCTGTATATGTCCAGTCCAATGGTGCTGTCTTGTGCTTCATCAGTCCAGTGGTGGTGTCTTGTGCTGCATCAGTCCAGTCACTCCAGTGGTGGTGTCCTGTGCTGCCATTAGTCCAGTGGTGCTGCCGTATAAGTCCAGTCCAGCGGTGCTGCCATATAAGTCAAGCGGTACTGCCGTATAAATCCAGCAGTACTGCGGTATAAGTCTAGCGGCACCTCCATATAAGTCCAGTCCAGTGGTGCTGTCATATAAGTCACGCGGTACTGCAGTATAAGTCCAGTGGTACTGCCATATAAGTCCAGTCCAGTGGTGCTACCATATAAGTGCAGTCCAGTGGTACTGCCATATAAGTCCAGCGGTGCTGCTACATAAGTCCAGTGGTACTGCTATATAAGTCCAGTCCAGTGGTGCTGCCGTATATGTCCAGTCCAGTGGTGCTGCTGTATAAGTCCAGTGGCACTGCCATATAAGTCCAGCGGTACTGCCATATAAGTCTAGTGGTGCTGTAAAAGTCCAGTCCAGTGGTGCTGTCTTGTGCAGCATCAGTCCAGTGGTGGTATCTTGTGCTGCATCAGTCTAGTCACTCCAGTGGTGGTGTTGTATGCTGCAATAAGTCCAGTGGTGCTGCTGTATAAGACCAGTCCAGTGCTGCTGTCATGTGCTGCATCAGTCCAGTGGTGGTGTCCTGTGCTGCCATAAGTCCAATGGTGGTGTCCTGTGCTGCCATAAGTCTAGTGCTGCTGTATATGTCCAGTCCAATGGTGCTGTCTTGTGCTTCATCAGTCCAGTGGTGGTGTCTTGTGCTGCATCAGTCCAGTCACTCCAGTGGTGGTGTCCTGTGCTGCCATTAGTCCAGTGGTGCTGCCGTATAAGTCCAGTCCAGCGGTGCTGCCATATAAGTCAAGCGGTACTGCCGTATAAATCCAGCAGTACTGCGGTATAAGTCTAGCGGCACCTCCATATAAGTCCAGTCCAGTGGTGCTGTCATATAAGTCACGCGGTACTGCAGTATAAGTCCAGTGGTACTGCCATATAATTCCAGTCCAGTGGTGCTACCATATAAGTGCAGTCCAGTGGTACTGCCATATAAGTCCAGCGGTGCTGCTACATAAGTCCAGTGGTACTGCTATATAAGTCCAGTCCAGTGGTGCTGCCGTATATGTCCAGTCCAGTGGTGCTGCTGTATAAGTCCAGTGGCACTGCCATATAAGTCCAGCGGTACTGCCATATAAGTCTAGTGGTGCTGTAAAAGTCCAGTCCAGTGGTGCTGTCTTGTGCTGCATCAGTCCAGTGGTGGTATCTTGTGCTGCATCAGTCTAGTCACTCCAGTGGTGGTGTTGTATGCTGCAATAAGTCCAGTGGTGCTGCTGTATAAGACCAGTCCAGTGCTGCTGTCATGTGCTGCATCAGTCCAGTGGTGGTGTCCTGTGCTGCTATTAGTCCAGTGCTGCTGCTGTATAAGTCCAGTCCAGAGGTGCTGCCATATAAGTCCAGCGGTACTGCAGTATGAGTCCAGTGGTTCTGCCATATAAATCAAGTCCAGTGGTGCTGCCGTATAAGTCCAGTCCAGAGGTGCTGCCATATAAGTCCAGCGGTACTGCCGTTTAAATCCAGTGGTGCTGTTCTGTGCTGTATAGTATATTATTTACCCCAAATAAAGGAGTTATTAAAATTTAGTCCAAATAAGTTTTACAGGGTTTGCCCTGTGTGGTGTAGGGGTACGCTCTCCTGTGCTGCATATTATTATAATAACTCCAAATAAAAGGGTTATTAGCAAAATCATTTTTACAGGCTTTGCAGTGTGTGTGTGTGGTTTAGGGGTATGCTCTCCTGTGCTCATATTATTGTAATAACTCCAAATAAAAGGGTTATTATTATTCAAATAATTTTTATAGGGTTTGCCGTGTGTGGTGTAGGGGTACGCTCTCCTGTGCCGCATATTGTTATATAACTCCAGAAAAATAATGGAGAACAAAAATTTGGAGGATAAAATAGGGAAAGATCAAGAACCACTTCCTCCTAGTGCTAAAGCTGCTGCCACTAGTCATGACATAGACGATAAAATGCCATCAACATTGTCTGCCAATGCCTATGCCCAATGTCACAATAGAGGGCATGTAAAATACAAAAAGCCAAAGTTCAGTAAAATGACCCCCAAAAAAATAAATGTAAATCATCTGAGGAGAAACGTAAACTTGACATTATGGCATTTACGACACAGAGTGGCAAGGAACGACTAAGGCACTGGCCTATGTTCATGACTAGTGGTTCAGCTTCACATGACGATGGAAGCCCTCATCCTTCCGCTAGAAAAATGATAACAGTTAAGCTGGCAAAAACACAGCAAAGAACTGTGCGTTCTAAGATGGTATCACAAATCCCCAAGGAGAGTCCAAGTGTGTCGGCGGTTGTGATGCCTGACCTTCCCAACACTGGACGGGAAAAGGTGGCTCCTTACACCATTTGCACACCCTCTGGAAGTGCTGGAAGGAGCACCCACATTCCAGTTTATGATATTCAAATTGAAGATGTCACTGTTGAAGTACACCAGAATGAGGATATGGGTGTTGCTAGCGCTGAGGAGGAAGTTGACGAGGAGGATTCTGATGTTGACGTGGTTTGTTTAAATCAGGCACCAGGGGAGACAGTTGTTGTTCGTGGGATAAATAAGCCCATTGTCATACCTGGGTAAAATACCACAAAATCCACTTCTTTGGTGTGGAATTATTTCTCCACAAATGTGGAGGTGTCAAGCCATCTGTTGCCTTTGTCAGTACATAATAACTAGGGGCAGGGGCGGATTGGTATCGAACACCAGTCTGGGAAATTTATGGAAGCAGCTCTAATGGGGGCAAAGTATATTGAGGGGGATGGGCCTGTCAAGAGGGCAGGGTCACTCCTTAGAGGTCCTGATTCTGAGATAAACACAGTTGGGGCCACCTTTGATTTATGTTATGCTAATGTTTACCTGCGACATTATGCATATGCTGCTACAATGCCCTTCCCTGATGTATATCCATGAATCTGAATATACAAGGACTGATATGCCCACTTTCAGTGTCTACTGACACTGCTGTCATGCCTTTAATCTACTTCTGATTTTATTGATTTTTCATTCTACAGACCACTTTTTTAGCCTTATATGTTTCAAAGTAGAAGGAGGGGGAGCATACACTATATACAGTACAGCACAGTACAGGGAGGGAGCACACACACAAGTAGTGAAACACAGACACAGGGGACCAGTGCCACAGAAAGTGTCCCAGTGGCCAATCCGCCCCTGATTACATACATAGTCACCACTTTACATACATAGCCACCACATTATTCCAGGAACAGCGCCACATTACACGAATAGCACCATATCACATGTATTGCACTGCATTACATGTATAGCACCGCACTACACGTATAGCACACATTACACAAATAGCACCACATAACATGAATAGCACCACATTACATACGTAGCCACCGCATTGCATACATAGCCACTGCATTACATAAATAGGCCCATCATCATGGATAGACATTGGGCAGCTATAGGACTGAAGGACTTTGCATAAAAAATTATCCCAGGGCTGATTGTGAGTGCTGCCTGATTAGCTGACATCCTGAGAACAAGTTACATCCTGCTCCTGTTCAGTTCCCAAACCATACACTGTGACCGGGGACGCCCTAACACTTATACCATCATGATAATGCAAATAATGTAATTAAAAATAACCTCTGTGCCAGGTCCCCTTTAGTGCTCAGTCGTCGCTCTGGCCAGCTCAGTGAGAGTGCAGGAGCTAAGGTGGCAGTGGGTATAGTGAACCCGGCACCGACCACAGCTATGCTGCTGCTTACAGGCCGGGGCCAGGGAGAGGATGCTGCTTGGCTGGTTAACTTTATCAAAGTTCCCCATTGGTAGAACGGCTTCACCACTTTTCATGGCTAGTGGAATCCGGAAATCCTTTATAGCCTAACTTCTGGATTGTAAGTACTGGAAGCAGTGTGAGTCAGCCCAGCCTGAGTGTGAATTGACCTGGTTGAGGGGGATATGGGACCAGCCCATCGTAATCTGTCATGGTGTCCTGATGGGCCATTCCGCCCCTGAGTAGGCGTAAGGATGTTAACCACCTTGAAACATCCTCCCTTATACGTCACCTGCAGTGCATTCATCATAAGTCATTGTCAAGTTCAGAAACTTTGGTTAATAGCGTAAGCAGTCCACTGACACCTAAATGATGTGGTTTTGTTTGTTTGAATAATATTTCTCTGTGAGGATGAGGAAGTAAACACTGAAGGGGGGGTGATCTGAGGATGGGGAAGACATCTTGCCACTGTAGAGCCAGTTTGTGCAAGGAGAGATTGATTGCTTCTTTTTTGGTGGGGGCCCAAACAAACCAATCTATTCAGCCACAGTCGTGTCACTGAAATGATTGGTTTGTTAAAGTGTGCATGTCCTGTTTATACAATATAAGGGTGGGTGGGAGGGCCCAAGGATCATCTTGCACCTCTTTTTCTTCTTTGCATTATGTGCTCTTTGGAGCCTAGTTTTTAAAAGTGCCATCCTGTCTGCCACTGCAGTGCCACTCCTAGATGGGCCAGGTGTTTGTGCTGCCCACTTGGGTCGCTTAGCTTAGTCATCCAGCAACCTCGGTACAACCTTTTGGCTTAAAAACAATATTGTGAGATGTTCAGAATAGACTGGAAATTAGTGGAAATGAATGTTATTGAGGTTAATAATACTAGAGGATCAAAATGACCCCCAAATTCTGTGATTTTAGCTGTTTTAATGTTTTTCTCAAAAATCATCCAAATCCAAAACCAAAACCTGAAAGGGTGGTTTTGGCAAAACCAATCCAGATTCAAAACTCAAGCGGGTATCCAGATTCAAAACCAAAACCTCTGCACAGCTCTAGTTTTTTCTAGTGCGCAAACCCAATTTTTCCTTTTTATGCAGACATAACCTCGCAGCTCTGTCCAGTGTGACTGCAGGGACTCATGTGGAGTAATACACGCTAAATAGATTTCCTCAGAATGGCAATTAGCCGTAGGGTAATCCCCGCTACTAATTTATTATCCCCTTAGGGTTAGGTGGGGCATGTACTGTACTGAACTCTAAAATACAGAGTCAGTAAAAAAATCTGTCCAGTATTTGTGGGCTACATGCAAAAGCAGACAGTATTTACTGTGCATGCAGAAAAATATTTTCAGCCCTTGCAACATGGCTTGTTCAGGTGCAGAGTTGGTGCTTCTTTTTTTGCTTTCTCCCAGTTTTGAATCAACCCTGTAGTGTACAATATAGCAACATTTAATACTGTCAAGTTTCATTAGTTCAGCCTTTCTAATTACAAAATAAACTTGCCTAACATGTTACTGTAATTTAGTTTCTAACATAATTAACATAATTTGCTTAGAAATGCATGTCAAATGCAAACCAAATACTTGGCTAATACATCTGCTAATTTCTGAGATTGGGATCACTTTATGAAAATGCATTGCTTTTATTACAAATTGTCTTATAAAGTATGCCTCCACATGTGTGCAGCATAGTGATATTAATGGAACATTTCTTGTAGACATAAAATGCAGAGGAAGCCATTTACAAGATAAAGAATACGTGGGCTTACTGTATGAAGCATTTAATTGTTAACTTGATGCATATTATTATCATTATCTTTTATTTGCTGACATACTATATAATGCCATGGTGTATGTTTTGGGAGATCCTGAAACAAACAAATGATGTTGAATTATATGAAACAGAAAGCCAAATGAGCTTACTGCCTAAGAGATGTAGGGAACACTTGGATCATAAAGTAGTGCAACATCAAATGTAGTTGTTCATGGGTAAAGTGTGTTTGGCTACTGTAAGGCATGGACTAGTGGCCGTTCTGCATCACATTTGGGTTGAGGAGTTACAATGGAAGACAAAGAAAGGAACATGAACCATTCACTACAGAAGTCTTAGAACAGTCAGCTGATGTCAACCATAACTGTCCTTCACCATCTTAACTGAACATCCTTCCTCTGCTGGTTATAGAAAAGATTATGCTTTCATGCTCCATGGGCACTCCTGAGGGTATTCCCTGGCTTGGAGGAACTGTGTACTTTGTGTTTTAATAATCTCATGCTCACTAATGAAAACAGACCCAGTTCACATGTTCTCCATGTTCGGTACCAGATGTTGCCACTGAAGAGACAGTAGAGATCACCAAACAGTATGAAGAATGGAGATGACACATAGCAAAGACAGATGCATTATTAAAATGCTCACATTGCCTCTGAAAAGAATAGTATAGTATGAAGTAAAATGAGTGCATGTTGCTCAAAAGTATATGTACAATATGTACCCTGTTTACTTGAAGTCATCAGAATTAGTGTGTATTCAGGGGCATTTTAAGAAAGGAGGGGGCCCGTGTGCAGACACCGGGTGGGCTCCCTTTCTGCACAGCGCCATAGGCTCCAGCATCGAGATGGAGTCTACTGCACATGCGCAGGTCTCCGGAAACATGGCACCCACCATGGTCCGGAGACAAATTTTGAACTGCGCATGCGCAACGGACATATTTGGCTGGATTTTTTACGCAAATGCAGCAGCTGTAGCGCTAGTCGCGGGACTCTGGAAAGATAAGTATAAATAACATGGGTGCAGTGTGCAGTGTGGGCCCCCAGTGGACCCACGGGCTTGTGTGCACTGTACACATTGCACCCATGATAAAAATGCCAATGTGTGTACTTGCTCCTGCCCTGCCATAAGGGCCTAATTCAGTAAGGATTACTTGCAGCAGCTTTGCAATGCAGATGCAGCAGGATGTGCATACCACCTTCTTCCATTTGCAATGCGATCTCATCTGTGATTAACATTGCGACCTTCGGTTGCAATCTTCATCTGGGGCATCAGGCTGAGTTAGCCAGAGCTTACTCAGGCTTGCTGTCGCAGAGCAACTTGCGGGGCTTAGGAACCTGCATACATGATGCAGTGTTTGGCCTTGCTACTCCCGGAAAATGGGAGGGATGGGCCCCTACTTTCCCCAATGCCGACCACCCCCATCCCTCCCCGTGATCATCTCTGCCTGTCAATCAGGCAATCGCCGGACCCTTTATGCACATGCAAAGAACGGGTCCTGCACATGTGCAGTTTCCTGAACATCTGGGAACTGCAGTAAAGATGGCATATACAGGTCCAGCTCTACTGTATATATAAAAAGGAAAATGTCACCTCAAAGTCCAGCTAAGAAGCTCACTAGGATACACATCATTCATTTCAATGTCTACATTTTCTACTTAAACTCAACTCATTTATACATAGTTAAAGTTTTAAATAAAGCATGAGGAAGATGACATTATGATTGTCATATTTACATACTATTATTTTATTTTTTACATGGTTTAATCACATTATTATAAGTGTGCTGTCCCATGGGATGTGCAAACATGCCCCAAAGAAAGTATAGAATGTGGTTCAGAGATGGACTGCTATCACACAATTTGTGATTGCCAAAAAGAAGTGATGGAAATAGGCCAGCTGGGTGTAAACATAGAAACATATAATTTGACGGCAGATAAGAACCACTTGACCCATCTAGGCTGCCCCTTTTTTTTAACCATATTTTTTAACTGGAAATATATTTTTAGAATGATTATAAAACTGTATTTTTCTTTAAATCTTTTTATTTTTGGCTGGATGCCCCTAGCCACTCCAATTGTCATTATTTATGAAACATAAACCATGTGGCCATAAACCATGCTACAGCAGTTACTGGGTATGGTGTCCATTGGTGGATGGTGCTTTCAATTCACCAATCAGAGTTTCAGGAGCTCCCCACACACTGATTGGTGGATAACTTGAACTATCCTTCTATAAGAGGGCAGGAAGCTGTCTAGCTGGACAGTCTCCTGACACAGACAAACTTGTTCTAGAGCATGTATTTTTCAATAAAAAAGATAAAGACAAGCACTTATTGCAATGAAAAGTATAAATGGTCACAGATTGCCTAGTGTATCCAATAGGGTATTCATTTTTTATATATAATCAAAGAGGTGCACAATAGTGTGATACTGTATCTAAAAGTGTTGAGTATCAAATATAAGTGCAAAGATTATGAGTACCAAGCTATGTACTCAAATTAATTTAAATACTGTAGTTGCTTCTCTGAGTTTACTTGCATTTCTCATTGGTCTCCCAATATGCCAAGCCCTTTACTCACAATGTCACACACCCTTTTTTATCAGGCACGCAGGCACACTGTGTAAACCCAGCACCGGTTGTCACCACAATTAATGACGCCTCTGTTATGAACATCTATGATACATTGGAGAAATAGGAATAGCTATATTCATTGTATTATAGTTTTAACAAAGAAACTAACTCATAAAAGGATCTGTGGAGCAGATAAATGGGTAACCTAGCTCCTCTTTATATAATCTGTCTAATGAGGTACTATTTTTCAATTAATATATTTATGCAAGCACCATCATTAGTAACTAAAAGTACAACATACTAAAAATATATGTACTAGTTGTGTTGATAATGTATGTATGTATGTATGTATGTATGTATGTATGTATGTATGTATGTATGTATACAGGTTGAGTATCCCATATCCAAATATCCGAAATACGGAATATTCCGAAATACGGACTTTTTTGAGTGAGAGTGGGATAGTGAAACTTTTGTTTTTTGATGTCTCAATGTGCACAAACTTTGTTTAATACACAAAGTTATTAAAAATATTGTATTAAATGACCTTCAGGCTGTGTGTATAAGGTGTATATGAAACATAAATGAATTGTGTGAATGTACACACACTTTGTTTAATGCACAAAGTTATAAAAAATATTGGCTAAAATTACCTTCAGGCTGTGTGTATAAGGTGTATATGAAACATAAATGCATTCTGTGCTTAGACTTGGGTCCCATCACCATGATATCTCATTATGGTATGCAATTATTCCAAAATACGGAAAAATCCCATATCCAAAATACCTCTGGTCCCAAGCATTTTGGATAAGGGATACTCAACCTGTACTGCATGGATATTGTATGTATGTATGTATGTATGTATGGGATCAGTACAAAATCCCACTGGAAGGAATTCCGGCGGTCGAAATACCGACACCGGAATCCCGACCAGCACAACCACGACAGGGGTGGCGAGCAGAACGCAGCCCCTTGTGGGCTCGCTGTGCTCGCCACGCTGCAGGCACGGTGCCTCGCTACGCTCGGCACACTAATTTATTCTCCCTCTATGGGTGTCGTGGACACCCACAGAGGGAGAATATGTCGGGATTGTGCCGGTCGGGATTCCGGTGTTGGTATTTCGACTGCCAGGATTCTGTCTGGCGGGATCTTGACCGCATCCCGTATGTATGTATGTATGGACTTTGCACAAAATAGCTTTACACATTAGACTTGTTGTGGCAATGTTATTGGTATTATGAGGGAGATAGAGCTGGTAACTGGTGCAGGTTGTGCTTCTCTGATTGTTACACTTTGGTGATATGTGTTTTGTTCTTCATTGTACATCTTGCATACTGTAGTTACAATGAGTGCTGCATGAAAGGTGGCCTCTGAAGGTGAAAAGAAAGTGTTATCTCAGGAAGACAAAGAGATAATTCTCTTTTACTTTGTAGGGGTAAAGTGAGTGGTTTTAACATTTGAGAGTGGTAAGGTTATTTGTAGTTCTGTGACTTAACTTCTTACTACTCTGACAAGGTGTTATACTAGGGATTTTTTGGGGTAGATGTACTAAGCCATGGGGCTGGAAGTAATGAAGTCCGAGTCTGCCAGAGGTGCGGGTTACCAGCCGAATTTGGACTTTTTTTAAAAGATAAAACAATATTTACCAGGAAGTAACTCCCAGCAAAAAAAATAGGAGCGCTGCCTGAACCAATTAATGGAGATTACTTAATGAAAATAATAATTAAAATACACATTATATTCAATAAATATTCATTTATTGAAAACATATACTGCTGCAGCATACAATAAAATCACATTAAACAACACATATTAAACATAGCATTAAGTTGGAAATCATATACTTCAACGAGGCTTTTACCGCATGTCATGCAAAGATATAATCCAACACATGCAATAGGTAATTAGTAATGTCCAATAATAACTTAATGGATTAGTGATGAATGACTTGAGGCTATTTCACTTTTTATACTCAAAAGTCCCAAGTTCAAATATTTTCTGTTTTAGTGTGTGCACACACAGATGAATTTACTGTGTGTGGGACCGGCGAATTCGCCGCGCTGCAGCGACTTGCTGTTCAGCATCCGAGCGTTGGTTTGTCACTTTGGCGTTCCTGTGGCCGAGGATAAAACGGAGGGGCCAGTTTCCTGTTTGTCGTTCTTGGGGATTGAAATCGACACGGTGGCGAAATCGTGTTGCCTTCCTCAGGCCAAGGTCGCGAAGCTCCGCAAGGTTATTTGCCAGTCCGTGATGTCGCGCAAAGTCACGCTTAGGCAGGCGCAGTCCTTGCTGGGCCTCTTGAACTTTGCTTACCGGGTGATCCCGATGGGCAGGGTTTTCTGCCGAAAGCTGGAGAGGGCGACGGCGGGGTGTGCCAGGCCGCATCATTTCATTCGCTTGTCCACCGAAATTAAGAGGGATTTGGCCGTCTGGGCCTCGTTCCTGGAGGACTTCAATGGGGTGCGTATCTGGCTGGCCCCAGACAATGCTAGGTTACAGCTGTTTACCGACGCGGCGGGTTCCTCTGGGTTTGGTTGCTACCTAGAGGGATCTTGGTGCGTGGCCTCGTGGCCTGAGGAATGGCATCGCGAAGGTTTCACTAAGGACCTTTTGCTGCTGGAGCTTTTCCCCATTATGGTAGCGCTGGAGGTTTGGGGCGATTGTCTGGCTCATCGCAGCATTTGGTTTAGATGTGACAATCTTGGCGTGGTGCATGCGATCAATAACCAGAGGGCGAAGTCGCTGGTGGTTCTGAGGGTGCTTGGGCGATTGCTGCTGACATGCTTGCATAAAAATGTATGGTTCCGTGAACAGCATGTGCCAGGACTTGAGAATTGCTGACGCGTTGTCCCGCGGTCAGTGGGAGAGATTTCGTTTGTTGGCACCCGAGGCCGATGAGCGGGGGTTTCAATGTCCCGGTTATGTCTGGCAGGTGATCGGACCGGACTGGAGGGTCTAGCGATGCGGTCAGTGGCTCCGAACACGCTCAAGGCTTACGGTCAAGCTTGGAGCGAGTGGGAAGAGTTTGTCCGAGGACGTAGTCAAGAAGGTAAGAGCGGGCATCGGATGATGCTTTCTTTTATTTGGCAGCTTTTTGTCACGGGTAGGTCCAGAGCGGTGGTGTCCCGGTACTTAGCAGGGATTTTGTTTTTTAATAGAATCAAGGGTGTCCCTGACGTGACAAAGAGCGGGCTTCTTGTAAAGGCGATGAAAGGGTGGGCGCGCGTGGCGCCAACGCCGCCTGATAGGCGACGCCCCATCGATGCGGCCTTGCTACCGGCCGTCATCGATGCGGTAGGCAGTATCGCGTCATCAATTTTTGAATCGCTTTTGTTCCAGTTTCGGAGCTGGTAGCGCCATCTAAGCGGGCAGACTCGCACATGCTTCTGGATGACGTGGTGGTGGGTGAGAGGTCCTTGCTGTGCAGATTGCGTCGCTCTAAGACGGACCAAGTAAGTAGAGGGCGATGGGTCACTCTGGTACCATCTCTGGAGGGGAGCATTTGCCCGGTGAGATTGGCATCGAGATATGCAGCAGTTCGGCCCAGTGTGCAGGGGTCGTGGCTGCTGCATTATGACGGTTTACCTTTGACGAAATATCAGTTTCGTTGGATGCTGAGCCGCTGTCTGGCGAGCTTGGGCCTTTCACCTGCTGCATTCGGTACGCATTCTTTCCGAATCGGGGCGGCGACGTCGGCTGCGTCGGCGGGTTTTTCCGTTGCGGAGATTCAGGCAGTGGGGTCGTCAAGTTACAGACGTTATATTCGCCCAGTTTCATGAGTCTTTAGTTTGTTTAACAGTTCAATTTTATTAGACGTTGTATAAGTTCATCTTGTAAGGTTAAGTACGTCCCTGTGCAGTTTGTGTCTATTCGTCTCCCTTGTTCATTCTACTCAGGGATTAGCTACTCGCCGCTGCTGGCAGCGGGGGTCTGGAGTTCTTTTGCGATTTTTTGCCTGACTTGACGGACTGAATTCCAATCTACAATTCGGCTGATTAGTTACAACACGAAGTCCCTCAGCAGGTTTTTACGCTTTCACCTCCAGCTGAGTTCTTACATGTTTTTCCCATTTTAAAACCCCCCCTTTTTATTTTCCTTATTTTACTTTGATCTTTCCCGTTGTGTTTTTATGTTATGCTTCGATTGGCTGGAAGCTTGTTTAGATCTGCTAGGCCGTGATTTATGCAAGACACGAAAACCCCTTTTTTCTTTTGGCAGATTCTTCAGGTTAATGCATTCGATAAGCTCCTGTTAGGATACTTATTAACCGATTTTTACTCCTTTCCTTCTCTTCAGGTTGGGTAGAAGACGATTTGGCAATCTGGGTAGTTGGCCACTCTTATGTTTACTGGGCAGCCCGGTTTTTGGCCTCGGAGGGGGCGCAGTTTTTTCCTTGGGCTCATGGCGTTCGTTGGCTTGGTTGGCGGGGGATGATGTGGCAAGATCTGAAGAGTAGATTGGTCAGTCAGGTCAGCGAGCATGGAGTCCCTAGGGTGCTGGTTGTCCATTTGGGTGGCAACGATCTGGGGAAGAGGACATCTTTGGAGCTGCGATGGGCCATGATGGAAGATCTGGCCAGTGTGGCCGCAGCGTGGCCCAATTGTGTTTTGGTGTTCTCTATGATGGTGCCAAGGTTGCGTTGGCGAGGAGTGGCGGACGGTCGCCCGATTGATGAGGCCAGGCAAAAGGTGAATGCGGTGGTGGCGAAGTGGGTGTTGGCTCACGGAGGGAAAGTGGTTCGCCACCCTAGGATTTGGTTTCGTGCCAGTCACCATTTTCGGTCTGTTGGTGTGCATCTGTCCAAGGAAGGGATGTTGTTTTTCCTGGAGGATCTGTTTCTGGTGTTGCAGGAGTTAGGTTGAAGGTATGGTGGCGGTGCGAAGACTCTGGGGAAGAGTCTTTCGCTGTTGGCGGAAAAGAACGGCAGGTTGTTGTTTGACTTGTTGTTACAGTTGTTTACAGTATTGGTGTGGTTTAGGTGCACTCACCTCCATTGACTTTTAAGGCCGCTAGATCACCCACCAGGGGGCAGTGTAATCACCCCTCAGGGTGGGTCGTCAGCGTGGAGGTCTGAGTCGGGCACCTATTACCTATGTATGGTTTGTGGTAAATTAGGATCGTTTGGGTTTTAATGTTTTTTGAGGTTATCGTCAGTGGAATATAGCCGTTCTTTTTTCTGCCACCATATGCCGGCTGAATCGGCATGTTAACTTAAATTTTACTTTACAGTTTTTTTCTAATGGTTAGGGTACAATAAATAGCTAACAATTTTCTGCCAAATTCAAGTCTCCGTGTCATTATTTCTTGGTATTAAAGGTATTGAATGCTTTACTTTTTGAATAAAGGTCCACACATTATCATTAGGAGGTTTAAAAGAAAAGAATGATGATAGACATGATAAACTGATGTTCTTAACAAATTATTCCAGCCAATGGAAACAACTGGAGCAAATTATATATAAACATTGGCATATGCTCTCTGTGGATGAAGACCTAAAAGATATTTTACCAAGACCAACAATCACGTATAGAAGAGCACCTACTATTAAGAGCAGTTTAGTAAAAAGCCACTTGAGAAAAGAAATAAATGGAAGTAAAACTTGGCTTAATGCCTCTGAACCTGGTTTCTATCAGTGCAATAATTGTATCGCCTGTAAGAAAACATGAAATAATTCTACAAAGCCACTTAGATATTATATATCTAATAATACAAAGAAGGAATACAAAATAAAAGACAAAATCACTTGTAACTCTAAAGGAGTTACTGTGTTTATTTATTTACTTACCTGCCCATGTGGGCTACAATATGTGGAAAAAACTTTGTGACCTACATACTAGAATTAATGAATATTTAAACAACATAAAAAACAATAAGGAAAACCACAGCATTCCGGAACATTTCACTCAAGTACACAATAGTGATTCTTCAGCTCTGATTTTTGATGGGATAAGATTAGTACCGAAACCCTGGACAAGGGGAAATTGGAATAACGTATTACCTAAAGAAGAAGCGAAAGCAATCTTCGAATTGGAGACGATAACCCCAAGTGGTTTAAATGCGGAATAGGAACTTTATCATTTCTTGAAAGACAAATAATTATGAAAACAATTCAACATCACTATACCTCACAACTTTCCTTTTCTTTGATGTACATATCAGATACTTTGAAGATATATTAATAGATTAAGGAAAATAAATAAATGGGAGAATTAAGGCTATTTAGTCACATTGTTGTTTTATGTATATGTCTCTTATATGTATGTAACGTGTGTCTAACCTTTTTTTTTTTTTAACAACGTTTTAAAGACCTGGCAAATGACTGTGGGCATGAGTTATGTCTTATTACATCAAAGAATGTATATGTAATAAAAACATAAAACATATAAGAAAGGGTAATATCAACACGGGACTTGAGGCGTTTAGGTAAACTGATTAAGAAATATAAAAGACCTATTCTATAGGTCAGTTTTTCCATTTAATAATATTCTGAGCATGGGAGTACAAGTATGGGCGGAAGTACAACGCTGGGATACACAGTGGAAATGACGTCCCTAGCAGCAATAAGTGAAGCTACCTGTAAGCTGAACTACAAGCGGAAGGTAAGCGACACCGCTGACAGATGGCGGAAGTGCACTATCACCAGTAACCACTGGCACAGCAATGTTAACTGTCATATGATGCCTCCAAAATGGGCGTAAGTGACGCGCCGCAAGGTACTAAAAGAAAGCATGAACGGGTGAGATATTTTGTGTATAAAAACATTAGCAACGTTGATGAAGACTGTGAAATAATTGGGACCGATTTATAGGTCAGTTTTCCCACTTAATAATATGGGAATACAAGTATGGGTGGAAGTACGACGCCGGGATACACAGTGGAAGTGACGTCCCTTAGCGGCGATGAGTGAAGCTACATGTTGTTACGATCCTGATGCTCAGGACAGGGGAGATCTTATGCAGTGAGTCCCGAGCACCAGGACGTGATGCTGGGATAGGGAAATGGAATGGAAATAGCCCCTAGCACCCTACCTCCGTTGCCTTACACGTGTTGTCAATTCACGCCTGAACGACTAAGGTTTCTTGGGCCCACGGCAGCCGCGTTTGAAGGGCGGATTAGGTCTGCCCAACTCCGATGCCCCCAGGTCTTAAAGAGAGACAAAGCGTGAACTGAGACAGGGTAATAACAAGGGGACCTCTAACTGAAACAACCAAGCTAGGGGCTACTAACTACCTTAAAACTAAACGTATGTGCGGCACGCCGCCAAAGGAAAAGAACTACAAAGGATACCACTGTCCACTCCCCCACACGGCACCGCCGAGTTCTGGGGAGGACAGTGAAAGCGGAAACCTCCACAAAAGCACCAACTCAAAGAAACGCAAATACTAAGCGGCTTAGGCCGCAACACGCGGCAGAAGCCGCTACTCACGAAACCGGGCGAAAACCCCAGATGACAGTAACAGGTTCACAAGGACAAGAAGGATTCCCAGGACCGGCTTCAGAACTTCAGAATACAAGAGGGCAGGGAGCAGGATCGACCAGATGCAGCTGACCAGGAACAAACTTCTACAAGGCAGGAACAGCATACAGGAAGCTATCACCGGCGTTTGTGTGAGACACTGAGGAGGCATATAACAGGGAACCCTCCAATGGCAGTACAGAGCCTATATGATAAATGTCGTGCAGCTGCCTTGCTGCACGACCAGGGGAGAACAGGTGAGTTATCTTATGGCAACGGGGAACGCGGTCCACCTGTGGCGTCCCCGTTGCCATGGACCCGGCGGCCCTACACGCACGGCGTCCTAGCGTTGCCAGGGACCCGGCGGCTATCGCGCGCACGGCGTCCCGGCGTTGCTAGGTGCCGTGCGGTACCTAACAGTACCCCCCCTTGAGGAGGGGTTAAAGAACCTCTAGAGCCGGGTTTCTGAGGAAACTCCTGAAAGAATATCTTCTTAAGTTTAGGAGCATGTAAATCCTTATCCAACACCCAAGACCTTTCTTCAGGGCCATAACCTTTCCAGTGGATTAAAAAATAAAGCCGGCCACGAGAAAGCTTAGAATCAAAAACCTTCTCCACAAAGAACTCTTGTTGTCCCTGAACATCCACTGGAGATCTACCCTGGGAAATCCTCCGAGGAAATCTCCTGGAAGAAAAACACTGTTTCAAAAGGGAACAATGAAAAGTATTGCCAATTTTGAGTGATCTCGGCAAACGTAGCCGAAAAGCAACTGGGTTAACTTTCTTAATGATAAGGAATGGTCCAATAAATTTGGGTCCCAATCTAGCCGAGGGTTGTCGGAGCTTGATGTTGCGAGTTGACAACCACACCTTATCTCCCACCTTAAAAGTGCAAGGACGTCGGAGCCTATCAGAAAATTTATTTTCTCGGAAGGCAGCTTTCTTCAGGGCAAGGTGCACCTTTCTCCAAATCGTTCTGAGATGGGAGGTTAAGGTCAACGAGGAGACTGGAGAATGAGGGAAAAAAGAGTTGGCTCTAGGATGAAAGCCAAAGACCGAAAAGAATGGGGACTCCTTGGTGGAAGAATGACAAGAGTTATTATAGGCAAATTCAGCTAAAGGAAGAAATTCAGACCAATCATTCTGAAGTTTGGCCGAATATAACCGTAAATACTGTTTTAACTACTGATTAACTCGTTCGGTTTGTCCGTTAGATTGTGGATGGTACCCAGATGTTAAAGAGAGTTTCATATTTAATGAGGCACAAAAACGTTTCCAGAAACGGGCGATGAATTGCGGACCCCGATCAGAGACAATATCCCTGGGCAACCCATGGAGCCTGAACACATGGCGGAGAAACAAGACTGCCAACCCTTGAGCAGAGGGTAATCGGGGAAGAGCAATGAAGTGAGCCATCTTACTAAAACGATCTACTACCACCCAAATGACTCGAAATCCGACTGAAAGAGGAAGGTCCACCACGAAATCCATGGATATATGTGACCATGGCCTGAGAGGAACGGCTAAAGGTATGAGTTGCCCGATCGGCAACGAACGAGAAACCTTATGCTGTGCACAAACCTGACAGGAATGGACAAATTCCCTTACATCTTTAGAAGGATTAGGCCACCACACCGAGCGAGAGACTAACTCCAAGGTCTTAGTGATACCTGGATGACCAGAGACTTTGTTGTCATGAAACTCAGCTAAAACAGTGCCTCTCAGAAATTCAGGGACGAAGAGACGATCAGCAGTAGTAAGTTTGGGAGCCTGCAGTTGAAGCTGGACTAACTGAGTAAATAAATCCTGTGTGAGGCCTACCCGGATGACAGATGATTGAACTATGGGGGTAGTAGCAGGATGGTTATTGTGAACCGGAAGAAAACAACGTGACAGGGCATCAGCTTTCGTATTCTTGGAACCGGGCCTGAAGGTGATAATAAACCTGAAACGAGTAAAAAACAATGCCCAACGTGCCTGCCGAGCATTAAGCCGTTTAGCTGACTCAATATACTGCAGGTTCTTATGGTCAGTTAGCACTGTAATGGTATGCCTAGCTCCCTCCAGCCAATGCCTCCACTCCTCGAAAGCCCATTTAACTGCCAGCAATTCTCGATTACCAACATCATAGTTGGATTCTGCGGAGGAGAATTTCCTGGACATGAAGGCACAAGGGTGTAATTCCTGAGACTCCGGATCTTCCTGAGAAAGGATAGCCCCCACTCCAACCTCTGAGGCATCTACCTCGACTATAAAGGGGGGCTCCGGGTTAGGGTGCCTGAGAACAGGAGCCGAGACAAAGGCCTGCTTCAAGGCCAGAAAGGCAGACTCAGATTCAGGCAACCAATTGGAAGGGTCCGCTCCTTTTTTAGTCAATGCTACTATAGGAGCGACCAAATCAGAAAAGGTATGAATGAAACGCCTATAATAATTTGCAAACCCTAAAAAGCGCTGAATTGCTTTTACATTCGTGGGTTGCGCCCATTTAAGGATGGCCTGGAGTTTTTTCGGTTCCATGAAAAACCCCTGCGGAGAAATAATATACCCCAAGAAGGACACTTCTGTGATGTGGAAATCACATTTCTCCAGTTTAGCGTATAAATGATTCTCCCGTAGTTTTTGAAGGACCAGTCGCACATGGGAAAATGTTGATCCATAGACTCAGAGTAAATCAAAATGTCGTCTAAGTAAACGACTACGAACTTCCCTAGAAAGTCACGAAGAACATCATTAATGAGGTCTTGAAATACCGCAGGAGCATTTGACAGCCCAAACGGCATCACCAAATATTCATAATGACCCGACTGTGTGCTGAAAGCCGTCTTCCACTCATCCCCAGATCTTATTCGGATGAGATTGTAAGCTCCTCTAAGATCGATCTTAGAGAAGATAACGGCAGAGCGTAACTGATCAAACTGAAATCAAGGGCAAGGGGTAGGTGTTTTTAACAGAAATTTTATTCAGAGCCCGAAAATCAATACACGGTCTGAGCGACCCATCTTTTTTCTCAACAAAAAAGAACCCTGCACTCAAAGGAGATTTCGAGGGCCTAATGAAGCCTTTTTTCAGACTCTCCTGAATATAATTATCCATAGCCGTGGTTTCCGGCCCAGACAGGGCATATAATCTCCCTTTAGGTAAAATGGCACCTGGGATTAAATCAATAGCGCAATCATAGGACCGATGGGGAGGCAGAATGTCCGCATTACCCTTGGAGAAAACATCGGCAAAATCCTGATATTCCAAAGGAATAAATTCTGGGGTAACTGCCGCAACCCGGACTGGATGGAAAATACACTCCTTTACACAAAAGGGACCCCATTGGGAAATCTCCCCAGACCACCAATCTATGGTGGGATTATGAAAGGCAAGCCAGGGATGACCCAAAACTACTGGAACTGCCGGACAATGTGTAAGGTAAAATTCTATTTTTTCTGAATGTAGGGCCCCCACTGTCAGTTGTACTGGAGGTGTGCGGTGAGTAATTACCCCATTGGAAAGCGGACCACAATCCAAGCCGTGCATGGTGATACGTTTATCCAAAGGTATCTGCGTAACGCCTAAAGCCTTAGCCCAACCTAAATCCATAAAATTTCCTGCAGCTCCACTGTCGACGAAGGCCGACACCAACGAACTGAGGCTACCAAAGGAAATCTTTACAGGAACTAATAAAGAATCATTAGAGGAGATTAACTGCAGACCCAAGTGAACCCCCTCACAATTCACTTGGTCAGAGCGTTTCCCGGCTTATTCGGGCAACCACGTGCGATATGTCCCTTGCCACCACAATACAAACAAAGACCAGAAGTTAACCTTCTGGTTCTTTCCTCTGGGGACAGCCGGGAGAGACCCATTTGCATGGGCTCCTCGACGTCCTCAGGGAAAGTATACACACATGGACTAGGCCTAAAAGTTGTTCCTCTTTCAGCCCTCCGCTCTCGGAGACGACGATCAATTTTAATAGCGAGCTCCATGAGTTTGTCTAGAGTCTCAGGAGCAGGGTACTGAAGGAGACTGTCTTTAATAACTTCAGACAAACCGGGGCGAAACTGACTGCGCAGGGCCGGTTCATTCCAGCCACAGTCGTTCGACCAACGGCGAAACTCGGTACAATACGCCTCTGCAGGATTTTTACCTTGCTTAAGGGCACGCAGGGGGCTCTCAGCAGATGCTTCTCTATCTGGGTCGTCATATAAAAGGCCTAAGGATTTAAAAAAGGCGTCTACTGATAACAAGGCAGCATCATCCACTCTTAGCCCAAAAGCCCAGGTCTGTTGATCACCTTGGAGTAAAGACATCACAATCCCGACCCATTGAGACTCAGTACCAGAGGAACGGGGCCTTAAACGAAAATAAAGCTTACAAGCTTCCTTAAAATTAAAGAAATCATTTCGGTTACCTGAAAAACGGTCAGGTAAATGCATTTTTGGTTCTGGAACCATACTCGGGGAGGCTCGCAAAAGATCTTCCTGCGATCTCACCCGAAGAGTAAGGTCCTGAACCATCTGAGTTAATTCCTGAATCTGGTTGACCAAAATCTGACTGGGATTTGGCCCTAAAACTGCCGGATTCATGAGGCCGAATTTCTAGGCCCACCAATACAAAGGAAAAAGAATTATACCCCTTTTTGTGGGCCGATGATAATGTTACGATCCTGATGCTCAGGACAGGGGAGATCTTATGCAGTGAGTCCAGAGCACCAGGACGTGATGCTGGGATAGGGAAATGGAATGGAAATAGCCCCTAGCACCCTACCTCCGTTGTCTTACACGTGTTGTCAATTCACGCCTGAACGACTATGGTTTCTTGGGCCCACGGCAGCCGCGTTTGAAGGGTGGATTAGGTCTGCCCAACTCCGATGCCCCCAGGTCTTAAAGAGAGACAAAGCGTGAACTGAGACAGGGTAATAACAAGGGGACCTCTAACTGAAACAACCAAGCTAGGGGCTACTAACTACCTGAAAACTAAACGTATGTGCGGCACGCCGCCAAAGGAAAAGAACTACAAAGGATACCACTGTCCACTCCCCCACACGGCACCGCGAGTTCCGGGGAGGACAGTGAAAGCGGAAACCTCCGCAAAAGCACCAACTCAAAGAAACGCAAATACTAAGCGGCTTAGGCCGCAACAAGCGGCAGAAGCCGCTACTCACGAAACCGGGCGAGAACCCCAGATGACAGTAACAGGTTCACAAGGACCAGAAGGATTCCCAGGACCAGCTTCAGAACTTCAGAATACAAGAGGGCAGGGAGCAGGTTCGACCAGATTCAGCTGACCAGGAACAAACTTCTACAAGGCAGGAACAGCATACAGGAAGCTATCACCGGCGTTTGTGTGAGACACTGAGGAGGCATATAACAGGGAACCCTCCAATGGCAGTACAGAGCCTAACTGATAAATGTCGTGCAGCTGCCTTGCTGCACGACCAGGGGAGAACAGGTGAGTAATCTTATGGCAACGGGGAACGCGGTCCACCTGTGGCGTCCCCGTTGCTATGGACCCGGCGGCCCTGCACGCACGGCGTCCTAGCGTTGCCAGGGACCAGGCGGCTATCGCGCGCATGGCGTCCCGGCGTTGCTAGGCGCCGTGCGGAAGCAGGGAGAGAGAGAGGCGCGGCGGCCGTGACCGCTGCTCTGTCAGGGCACGGCCGAACACCGCCGCGCCTAACACATGTAAGCCGAACTACTAGCGGAAGTGACGCGATGCTGCTGAAAGAAGGCGGAAGTGCATTATCACCAGTAACCTGCAGTAAAGCGTTGCCAGCGATCACCATGGAAATGTGATGTCAATAAAAGGGCGGAAGTGACGTGCCACCAGATACGACAATAACATGAACGGATGAGACATTCCATGTATAAAAACATAAGTAACTTTGATAGAAATACTTTGATAGAAATACTGGTGAACTGTGCAGAGTAACTACACCCGAATTTGGATGGAATAACACAATTATACTGCACCTTGGGTGGAAGTGATGAAAGTGTCACCATGACAACAGCAGCAGCAAGAGTTTAAAAGCACGGGAAAGAAACTTGCTCAGGAATCCTGATGAAGCCTGCTTGACAGGCAAAACTAGTTGATCCTCCAGCATACATCAAGCTCTCCTGGCAGACACCCAATGTTTTTTTCTTTTAAGCTGCAGCACTACGAAGTGAGAAGTAAGTCTACACCTCCTAGATAGTAGTGATGTGCACCGGAAATTTTTCAGGTTTTGTGTTTTGGCTTTGGGTTCGGTTCCGCGGCCGTGTTTTGGGTTCGAACGCGTTTTGGCAAAACCTCACAGAATTTTTTTTGTCGGATTTGGTTGTGTTTTGGATTCGGGTGTTTTTTTAAAAAAACCCTAAAAAACAGCTTAAATCATAGAATTTGGGGGTCATTTTGATCCCATAGTATTATTAACCTCAATAACCATAATTTACACTCATTTCCTGTCTATTCTGAACACCTCACACCTCACAATATTATTTTTAGTCCTAAAATTTGCACCGAGGTCGCTGGATGGCTAAGCTAAGCGACCCTAGTGGCTGACACAAACACCTGGCCCATCTAGGAGTGGCACTGCAGTGTCACGCAGGATGGCCCTTCAAAAAAATACTCCCCAAACAGCACATGACGCAAAGAAAAAAAGAGGCGCAATGAGGTAGCTGTGTGACTAAGCTAAGCGACCCTAGTGGCCGACACAAACACCTGGCCCATCTAGGAGTGGCACTGCAGTGTCACGTAGGATGGCCCTTCAAAAAAATACTCCCCAAACAGCACATGACGCAAAGAAAAATGAAAGAAAAAAGATGTGCAAGATGGAATTGTCCTTGGGCCCTCCCACCCACCCTTATGTTGTATAAACAGGACATGCACACTTTAATGAACCCATCATTTCAGCGACAGGGTCTGCCACACGACTGTGACTGAAATGACTGGTTGGTTTGGGCCCCCACCAAAAAAGAAGCAATCAATCTCTCCTTGCACAAACTGGCTCTACAGAGGCAAGATGTCCACCTCATCATCATCGTCCGATTCATCACCCCTTTCACTGTGTACATCCCCCTCCTCACAGATTATTAATTCGTCCCCACTGGAATCCACCATCTCAGGTCCCCGTGTACTTTCTGGAGGCAATTGCTGCTGGTGAATGTCTCCATGGAGGAATTGATTATAATTCATTTTAATGAACATCATCTTCTCCACATTTTCTGGAAGTAACCTCGTACACCGATTGCTGACAAGGTGAGCGGCGGCACTAAACATTCTTTCGGAGTACACACTTGTGGGAGGGCAACTTAGGTAGAATAAAGCCAGTTTGTGCAAGGGCCTCCAAATTGCCTCTTTTTCCTGCCAGTATAAGTACGGACTGTCTGACGTGCCTACTTGGATGCGGTCACTCATATAATCCTCCACCATTCTTTCAATGATGAGAGAATCATATGCAGTGACAGTAGACGACATGTCAGTAATCATTGGCAGGTCCTTCAGTCCGGACCAGATGTCAGCATCAGCAGTCGCTCCAGACTGCCCTGCATCACCGCCAGCGGGTGGGCTCGGAATTCTGAGCCTTTTCCTCGCACCCCCAGTTGAGGGAGAATGTGAAGGAGGAGATGTTGACGGGTTGCGTTCCGCTTGACTTGACAATTTTCTCACCAGCAGGTCTTTGAACCTCTGCAGACTTGTGTCTGCCGGAAAGAGAGATCCAACGTAGGTTTTAAATCTAGGATCGAGCACGGTGGCCAAAATGTAGTGCTCTGATTTCAACAGATTGACCACACGTGAATCCTGGTTAAGCGAATGAAGGGCTCCATCCACAAGTCCCACATGCCTAGCGGAATCGCTCTGTTTTTGCTCCTCCTTCAATGCCTCCAGCTTCTTCTGCAAAAGCCTGATGAGGGGAATGACCTGACTCAGGGTGGCAGTGTCTGAACTGACTTCACGTGTGGCAAGTTCAAAAGGTTGCAGAACCTTGCACAACGTTGAAATCATTCTCCACTGCGCTTGAGACAGGTGCATTCCACCTCCTTTGCCTATATCGTGGTCAGATGTATAGGCTTGAATGGCCTTTTGCTGCTCCTCCATCCTCTGAAGCATATAGAGGGTTGAATTCCACCTCGTTACCACCTCTTGCTTCAGATGATGGCAGGGCAGGTTCAGGCGTTTTTGGTGGTGCTCCAGTCTTCTGTACGTGGTGCCTGTACGCCGAAAGTGGCCCGCAATTCTTCTGGTCACCGACAGCATCTCTTGCATGCCCCTGTCGTTTTTTAAATAATTCTGCACCACCAAATTCAAGGTATGTGCAAAACATGGGACGTGCTGGAATTTGCCCAGATGTAATGCACGCACAATATTGCTGGCGTTGTCCGATGCCACAAATCCCCAGGAGAGTCCAATTGGGGTAAGCCATTCTGCGATGATCTTCCTCAGTTGCCGTAAGAGGTTTTCAGCTGTGTGCGTATTCTGGAAAGCGGTGATACAAAGCGTAGCCTGCCTAGGAACGAGTTGGCGTTTGCGAGATGCTGCTACTGGTGCCGCCGCTGCTGTTCTTGCAGCGGGAGGCAATACATCTACCCAGTGGGCTGTCACAGTCATGTAGTCCTGAGTCTGCCCTGCTCCACTTGTCCACATGTCCGTGGTTAAGTGGACATTGGGTACAACTGCATTTTTTAGGACACTGGTGACTCTTTTTCTGACGTCCGTGTACATTCTCGGTATCGCCTGCCTAGAGAAGTGGAACCTAGATGGTATTTGGTAACGGGGGCACACTACCTCAAGCAATTGTCTAGTTCCCCGTGAACTAACGGCGGATACCGGACGCACGTCTAACACCAACATAGTTGTCAAGGCCTCAGTTATCCGCTTTGCAACAGGATGACTGCTGTGATATTTCATCTTCCTCGCAAAGGACTGTTGGACAGTCAATTGCTTACTGGAAGTAGTACAAGTGGACTTCCGACTTCCCCTCTGGGATGATGATCGACTCCCAGCAGCAACAACAGCAGCGCCAGCAGCAGTAGGCGTTACACGCAAGGATGCATCGTAGGAATCCCAGGCAGGAGAGGACTCGTCAGACTTGCCAGTGACATCGCCTGCAGGACTATTGGCTTTCCTGGGTAAGGAAGAAATTGACACTGAGGGAGTTGGTGGTGTGATTTGCGCGAGCTTGGTTACAAGAGGAAGGGATTTACTGGTCAGTGGACTGCTTCCGCTGTCGCCCAAAGTTTTTGAACTTGTCACTGACTTATTATGAATGCGCTGCAGGTGACGTATAAGGGAGGATGTTCCGAGGTGGTTAACGTCCTTACCCCTACTTATTACAGGTTGACAAAGGCAACACACGGCTTGACACCAGTTGTCCGCATTTCTGTTGAAATACTTCCACACTGAAGAGCTGATTTTTTTTGGTATTTTGACCAGGCATGTCAATGGCCATATTCCTCCCACAGACAACAGGTGTCTCCCCGGGTGCCTGACTTAAACAAACCACCTCACCATCAGAATCCTCCTTGTCAATTTCCTCCCCAGCGCCAGCAACACCCATATCCTCATCCTGGTGTACTTTAACACTGACATCTTCAATTTGACTATCAGGAACTGGACTGCATGTGCTCCTTCCAGCACTTGCAGGGGGCGTGCAAATGGTGGAAGGCGCAAGCTCTTCCCGTCCAGTGTTGGGAAGGTCAGGCATCGCAACCGACACAATTGGACTCTCCTTTGGGATTTGGGATTTCGAAGAACGCACAGTTCTTTGCTGTGCTTTTGCCAGCTTAAGTCTTTTTTTTTTCTAGCGAGAGGATGAGTGCTTCCATCCTCATGTGAAGCTGAACCACTAGCCATGAACATAGGCCAGGGCCTCAGCCGTTCCTTGCCACTCCGTGTCGTAAATGGCATATTGGCAAGTTTACGCTTCTCCTCAGACGCTTTTAATTTTGATTTTTGGGTCATTTTACTGATCTTTTGTGTTTTGGATTTTACATGCTCTGTACTATGACATTGGGCATCGGCCTTGGCAGACGACGTTGATGGCATTTCATCGTCTCGGCCATGACTAGTGGCAGCAGCTTCAGCACGAGGTGGAAGTGGATCTTGATCTTTCCCTATTTTTTTAACCTCCACATTTTTGTTCTCCATATTTTAATGCGCACAACTAAAAGCCACCACAGGTATACAATGTAGATGGATGGATAGTATAGTATTATATTACTTATGGACGATGAGTGCACTGACGACACAGAGGTAGGTACAGCCGCGGCCTACCGTACTGCTTATATATATAATATACTGTATAACGGACCTGGTGGACACTGTCAGCAGACTGCTAAACTAGTATGAAGGAAAAAAAAGCCACCACAGGTATACAATGTAGATGGATGGATAGTATAGTATTATATTACTTATGGACGATGAGTGCACTGACGACACAGAGGTAGGTACAGCCGTGGCCTACCGTACTGCTTATATATATATAATATACTGTATAATATAATAACGGACCTGGTGGACACTGTCAGCAGACTGCTAAACTAGTACGAAGAAAAAAAAAGCCACCACAGGTATACAATGTAGATGGATGGATAGTATATTATTATATTACTTATGGACGACGAGTGCACTGACGACACAGAGGTAGGTACAGCCGTGGCCTACCGTACTGCTTATATATATAATATACTGTATAACGGACCTGGTGGACACTGTCAGCAGACTGCTAAACTAGTATGAAGAAAAAAAAAGCCACCACAGGTATACAATGTAGATGGATGGATAGTATATTATTATATTACTTATGGATGACGAGTGCACTGACGACACAGAGGTAGGTACAGCCGTGTCCTACCGTACTGCTTTTATATATAATATACTGTATAACGGACTTGGTGGACACTGTCAGCAGACTGCTAAACTAGTATGAAGAAAAAAAAACCCACCACAGGTATACAATGTAGATGGATGGATAGTATAGTATTATATTACTTATGGACGACGAGTGCACTGACGACACAGAGGTAGGTACAGCCGTGGCCTACCGTACTGCTAGATATATATAAAATAAATATAATATACTGTATAATAAATAATAACGGACCTGGTGGACACTGTCAGCAGACTGCTAAACTAGTATGAAGAAAAAAAAAGCCACCACAGACAGGAGTGTTTTTCGGGCAGACAAACGTATACTGGACTGGTGGTCACTGTCAGCAAAACTGTGCACTGTACTCCTGCTATAACTGCTCCCCAGTCCCCACAATTAGGCAGTGTGAGCAGTGCACTCAGCACAGATATATCATGCAGCAGTGCAGCATACTGAGTGAGCACAGATATGGTGGAGCGTTTTTTACAGGCAGAGAAACAACAAAGGATTAAACTCACTGGTGGTATAATCAAAACCCTGCACTGTACTCCCTAACAGCTGCTCCCCGTCCCCAATCCTCCCCACAATTATAAGTAAGTCACTCAGTCTTTATACTCAGTCTTTTTCTACTATAACGGAGAGGACGCCAGCCACGTCCTCTCCCTATCAATCTCAATGCACGTGTGAAAATGGCGGCGACGCGCGGCTCCTTATATAGAATCCGAATCTCGCGAGAATCCGACAGCGGGATGATGACGTTCGGGCGCGCTCGGGTTAAGCGAGCAAGGCGGGAGGATCCGAGTCGCTCGGACCCGTGAAAAAAAAGGTGAAGTTCGGGCGGGTTCGGATCCCGAGGATCCGAACCCGCTCATCACTACTAGATAGTGCATAAGACTGTGACTATTCTAACAACTAAGTACAAATTGAGGACCTTTAGGAATTTTGTGGATCTGGGCCCTCATTCCGAGTTGTTCGCTAGCAAGCGGATTTTAGCAGATTTGCTCATGCTAAGCCGCCGCCTACTGGGAGTGAATCTTAGCATCTTAAAATTGCGAACGATGTCTTCGCAATATTGCGATTACACACCTCGTAGCAGTTTCTGAGTAGCTCCAGACTTACTCGGCATCTGCGATCAGTTCAGTGCTTGTCGTTCCTGGTTTGACGTCACAAACACACCCAGCGTTCGGCCAGACACTCCTCCGTTCCTCCGGCCACTCCTGAGTTTTTTCCGGAAACGGTAGCGTTTTTTCCCACACGCCCATAAAACGGCCTGTTTCCGCCCAGTAACACCCATTTCCTGTCAATCACATTACGATCACCAGAACGATGAAAAAGCCGTGAGTAAAATTCCTAACTACATAGCAAATTTACTTGGCGCAGTCGCAGTGCGGACATTGCGCATGCGCATTAAGCGGAAAATCGCTGCGATGCGAAGATTTTTACCGAGCGAACAACTCGGAATGAGGGCCCTAATACAAATGGACTATTTTTGGATTTTGGAGTAATATATCCATACTAGAGTGAGTAATTCACTGAGGTGTTTCACTCTTTTTTTATCTTTTTTATGGTTTTGTTTTATGTTACATGTATGTACTGTCAATTGTGGTGTGTAGTATACCGGTATTAGGAATCACAGCCAATTATTAACTATATACTGCATTTCAAATATTGTATTATTTATGAATATTTCACTTGTATTAATTTATTGGAAAAATAAACGGTTTATTGATTAAAATTTTGAATATTATTATTTATATGAACATCAGCGTCTATATTACTTGGCAAAAAGCGCTGGGTGATATTTTTCTGTGTACTATTTATTTATTTACCAAGGGACGTGTGGAAACTCCTTTTTTCTCTATAGCAGCTAATGTAGCAAGTAAGGTGGTGAGCACAGCCCTTAAATATTTGCCTTTCTAGTTTTTATAGCGCCTGTGATTAACGTTTCTGTGCCAATTTGCACATGCGCATTCACTCCTGCGCTCCAAGCCTCATTTTCACTCCCTTTCTTAAATAAACTACGGTTTTGCCCTAACAAATTTGCTGCTACAATCAGCTCTGAATTAGGCCCTTGGTGCACCCAGCTGCGACTAGTCATACCCATGATCACTTAATGAAATGTTTATGGGTCAGGCAGGGCCGGTGCAAAGTTTTTCGGCACCCTAGGTAAAACTTCACACACACACACACCCCCCCCCCCCACATCCTATAGCGGGTTGGGAAAGGTATCCTGGCGCCTAGGATGCTGGGGGTCAGAAGAATAATAGTTGCATCCTGATGCTCAGTATCCCAACATCTTGTGGGAAAGTATGCTAACCCTCCCTTCTTGCCGTCTAATCCTAACCCCCCCCCCCACTGCAACCTAACCGTCCCCTCCTGCAGCCTACCCCCAACCCTCATGCTGGAGTGTTAGAAACGGAGCGGCCTGGGGGGATATAGGACACCCTGCTCCTCAGTCCAGGCCACCTGTCGCTGTGTTAGACATTACAAAAAATAATAATTATCCTCCTAAATGGCGGGGGTGGGGAAGGAATGTGGTGTTCGGTGCTTATACTGAACCTGCCTATGCCCTCACCAACTGCAGGCCACTAGCGATATAGTATTCATGCAGGGAACTTCTGTAACTAACAGAGTGTGAGGTACATATAGCAATACAGGTACTGGTTGTGTCCCAATAAGGGAAATGGTTCTAAATTGCACACCCTCCAGTAATTAAAGGTGCTATGCTGCTGAGAATAAAGTAGTACACACAGACAAAAGGGGGTGCAGATGCACTAAGCGATCATTACAGTATAATTTGGTATATCATAAGAGGTTGTTAGTATATCGTTGGCCAATGATATTGGCCTACCCACCAATCGTCCAGGTCACCTCTTGTCGGGCAGGTTCCTAATACTATGGGGCCAACATCCGGAACGCAGGAAACCCCCAAACATGATCCAGCAAAGGACCCCCCCCAGGGCATCACACTAAAAAATAGTGATAATAAAGGGATATAAAGTGTGAGTATATGGAGGTCCCTACTATGAGTTTAAAGGTAGAGAGTATGTGAAAAAAAAATGTGCATACATAAATAATAGACAAACAGGATATAAAAAGTGACTGTGTATTTAAATGGTGATGCCCTGAGACAGTCCAGCCAGAACAGGCACGGGGGACCCTACGTCCAAACGCCGACCCCAAGTTGACTGACACTATGTATAAATAAATAGGACTTACTTAAAATTATGCCTGTGTCTCTGTGCAGTCCTTGTTGGTTTCCCTGATTAAAAACATAGAGGGTGGTGGGGGAGGGGTGCCAATCTAGATTTGAGGCATTCTCAAACCTCAGGTGTGTATTTCTACACATATACATAGTAGGGGAAATGGTTCTAAATTGCACACCCTCCAGTAATGAAAGGTGCTATGCTGCTGAGAATAAAGTAGTACACACAGACAAAAGGGGGTGCAGATGCACTAAGCGATCATTACAGTATAATTTGGTATATCATAAGAGGTTGTTAGTATATCGTTGGCCAATGATATTGGCCTACCCACCAATCGTCCAGGTCACCTCTTGTCGGGCAGGTTCCTAATACTATGGGGCCAACATCCGGAACGCAGGAAACCCCCAAACATGATCCAGCAAAGGACCCCCCCCAGGGCATCACACTAAAAAATAGTGATAATAAAGGGATATAAAGTGTGAGTATATGGAGGTCCCTACTATGAGTTTAAAGGTAGAGAGTATGTGAAAAAAAAATGTGCATACATAAATAATAGACAAACAGGATATAAAAAGTGACTGTGTATTTAAATGGTGATGCCCTGAGACAGTCCAGCCAGAACAGGCACGGGGGACCCTACGTCCAAACGCCGACCCCAAGTTGACTGACACTATGTATAAATAAATAGGACTTACTTAAAATTATGCCTGTGTCACTGTGCAGTCCTTGTTGGTTTCCCTGCTTAAAAACACCCTCTATGTTTTTAAGCAGGGAAACCAACAAGGACTGCACAGTGACACAGGCATAATTTTAAGTAAGTCCTATTTATGTATACATAGTGTCAGTCAACTTGGGGTCGGCGTTTGGACGTAGGGTCCCCCGTGCCTGTTCTGGCTGGACTGTCTCAGGGCATCACCATTTAAATACACAGTCACTTTTTATATCCTGTTTGTCTATTATTTATGTATGCACATTTTTTTTTCACATACTCTCTACCTTTAAACTCATAGTAGGGACCTCCATATACTCACACTTTATATCCCTTTATTATCACTATTTTTAGTGTGATGCCCTGGGGGGGTCCTTTGCTGGATCATGTTTGGGGGTTTCCTGCGTTCCGGATGTTGGCCCCATAGTGTTAGGAACCTGCCCGACAAGAGGTGACCTGGACGATTGGTGGGTAGGCCAATATTATTGGCCAACGATATACTAACAACCTCTTATGATATACCAAATTATACTGTAATGATCGCTTAGTGCATCTGCACCCCCTTTTGTCTGTGTGTACTACTTTATTCTCAGCAGCATAGCACCTTTCATTACTGGAGGGTGTGCAATTTAGAACCATTTCCCCTACTATGTATATGTGTAGAAATACACACCTGAGGTTTGAGAATGCCTCAAATCTAGATTGGCACCCATCCCCCACCACCCTCTATGTTTTTAAGCAGTCAAACCAACAAGGACTGCACAGTGACACAGGCATAATTTTAAGTAAGTCCTATTTATTTATACATAGTGTCAGTCAACTTGGGGTCGGCGTTTGGACGTAGGGTCCCCCGTGCCTGTTCTGGCTGGACTGTCTCAGGGCATCACCATTTAAATACACAGTCACTTTTTATATCCTGTTTGTCTATTATTTATGTATGCACATTTTTTTTTCACATACTCTCTATCTTTAAACTCATAGTAGGGACCTCCATATACTCACACTTTATATCCCTTTATTATCACTATTTTTTAGTGTGATGCCCTGGGGGGGTCCTTTGCTGGATCATGTTTGGGGGTTTCCTGCATTCCGGATGTTGGCCACATAGTGTTAGGAACCTGCCAGACAAGAGGTGACCTGGACGATTGGTGGGTAGGCCAATATCATTGGCCAACGATATACTAACAACCTCTTATGATATACCAAATTATACTGTAATGATCGCTTAGTGCATCTGCACCCCCTTTTGTCTGTGTGTCCCAATAAGCCCTATGGTACACATCCACTCACACTGACAAGCACACACACTGTACTAATGCACACACACTCTCATACTGAGACACACACTGTCACTCACACTGAGGCCCACACACTCACACTGAGGCACACACACTCGCACTGAGGCACACACACACATTGACACACACACTCATACTGAGGCACACACACACACACACACACACTTGTACTGAGAAACACTCATACTGAGAAACACACACACTGACACTCATAGTGAGGCACACACACACTTGTACTGAGACACACACACTACGGTACCACAGCAGTTACCTCCTCCAGCTCAGACTGCAGGAGCCAGTGTCAGATAGAATGGGCAGAGCAGCAGACAGACCGCCGGGGATCTGGCAATGTCGGGGGCATGGCCTAATAACGGACCTGTGACCACGCCCCCTTTATTTAAAGAACCCCCCACAAAACCCACCATCAAGCACCAGGCTACGGAACAGGCCCGGCAGAGGGTATACAGGACCAGCAGAGGGGGAGACTACCTCGCCGCTCCCACTGTATAACTTCTCCAGAGGTAGTGAATCCGGAGAGTCAACGGTGGATCCTTGGACACTAGGTAGTGTACAGTGGCCTGGAATGGCCAAAAAGCTTCAGCTGCTGTCAGTAAGTTCAGCAGCGCAGCAGGACCGCTTGCAGTGCTGCTACTAATGTGTCCATGCCGCCTGGTGCCCTGCTGCTGCAGTGCTGCTATTATAGCAGTCACATGGGGGCTACAGGGCAGGAGGCTAACAGACATAATTATCAGGGCCTCTGACAGCCTCAGAGTGCCGCCCCCTCAGGTCCTGGTGCTCATAGGCAGCTGCCTAAAGCTGCCTAATAGAAGCGCCGGCCCTGGGGTCGGGGGTGCGAATATATGCACATGCACACACACATGCATGCTAAATACAGAAAAAACAGTTGTGCATGTGTGGCACCCCATCAGAACTGCTACAGACTTTTAACTTCCTTCTGTATCCCTTCCCACCCCGCTACATAATACAGCCTGGCTGAATGCTTTATGCCTGGCAGCAGTGAAAGTGTTAAAGTAATATTCTGTGCTGTGTCAGGCATGTGCTAGGACAGTTAACAGCTGGGACCATTTGCAGTTGGGCGGCAGCCATCTTAAGGGAGAGCTATGGAGAGGGTGTGTGAGGATATACTGCACATCTGATCTGTCAGAGACACTGCTCCTGGTGACCAGGGTTAGTAAAACAGCAACTGGAGAACAGTTTTAGACTCCATGAGCACATCCTCAGTGTCCAGTGGCAACAGCTGGCAAGTAATGGACAGGGGCAGAGCAGAGGCGGAGATCCTATTACTGCCCAGGGAGTGTGGTGATGCATTTCCCCACACACAGCTAAGGCAGGTAGAGTTGGGCTGTGATATGTATTCCCGGCCCTGCAAGGCAAGTAAACCACCCACTCAGTGCGGGATGTATCATACCTTTCCGCAGCGTCAGGCATTTGTTTTTGTTGCGCTGTTACATCCTTGTATGTACAAATAAAGTTTTTGCGCCCAACCTTCCTGGTTCCGCCTCCCTTCCCTGCGTCACCGCTTCACCGCTGTTGTTGTCTTCTATGGTATACAGGGCTGTCCAGGGCGGCTCATATGTACTAACAGCCCCTGCCCTATTTTTTTGTCAGTATTTGGTCTGTGCACTCCGCGGCTCCAGATAGGTGTTGTCATCAATGCTGGGGCTTGTCTGAGAGCTCAATTTAGTTATCTTCTTAGTTTAAGTTATTTTTAAAGTTAAATGTGTTTTTTCTTACCATAAAATACCCTTTGTATTAATTTTGATCTATTAACACTGTTATCTTTTTGCATAAAATAAGTTAAAGCCTTTGCCTTACTACCTGTAAAGCGGCTTTTAAGCTTTCTTAATTATTAAAAACATTAATTGAAACAAAATTATTATCCTGTCCATGGTATATTTATTTATTGTACATTTACAATCTTTTATACCCACTCATTGGTGGTCATTCCGAGTTGTTCGCTCGCAAGCTGCTTTTAGCAGCTTTGCACACGCTAAGCCGCTGCCTACTGGGAGTGAATCTTAGCATAGTAAAATTGCGAACGAAAGATTCGCAATATTTCGAAAATACTTCTCTGTGCAGTTTCTGAGTAGCTCGAAACTTACTCTGCCAGTGCGATCAGTTTAGTGCTTGTCGTTCCTGGTTTGACGTCACAAATACACCCAGCGTTCGCCCAGACACTCCTCCGTTTCTCCAGCCACTCCCGCGTTTTTCCCAGAAACGGTAGCGTTTTTTCGCACACACCCATAAAACGCCCAGTTTCCGCCCAGAAACACCCACTTCCTGTCAATCACACTCCGATCACCAGAACGAAGAAAAAACCTCGTAATGCCGAGAGTAAAATACATAACTGCATAGCAAATGTACTTGGCGCAGTCGCACTGCGGACATTGCGCATGCGCATTAGCGACTAATCGCTCCGTTGCTAAAAAAAAATAACGAGCGAACAACTCGGAATGACCCCCATTATTCTTTCTAATTTTCTATTCAGCTTTCTCTCTGTTATGATTCCAGTACTCCTGACCGGAGGAGATCTAATGACAATGGCCAGAGTACTGGAAGGGGAATGCTCGTTACGGGAGCTAGAAAGACTAGTTGCCCCTGGTGCCCTAACTCTATTGTCTCACCCGTGCTATCGAAAATCCCTTGCGAGACTATGGTTTCTTGAGCCCCTGGCAGCCACGTTTGAAAGGCGGATTATGTCTGCCCAACTCCGGTGCCTCCCGGTCTTAGTGAGAGACAAAGGGAAATCCGAGGCAGGATGATGACAAGAGGACCTCTGACTGACAACAGGCCAGGGGCAACAAGCTAACTAACCAAACCAGAAGTATGCGCGGAAAAACCGCCAGATAAAAGGACAACCAAAATCCACTAGTCCGTTACTCCTACCCAGCACCGCTGGATACCAGAGTGGATCTGTGGGAGCGGAATCCTCTGCAAAAGCTCCGGAACACAAATGATAAATAATAAGTAATAAAGCGGCCAAGCCGCAACACACGGCTACGCCGTGACTCACGAACACCACTGGATGTTTAAAGGTGCTCAGTCAGGACTCCAGGAACAGATGACGACTTCCGAGTACAGGACAACTGAGGACAGGAACGACCGGGTACAGCAGGACTGGAAACACTCTCAGCAAACAGATACAGCATGCAGGAAGCTATTACCGGCGTCTGTGAGAAGCCCAGGAAGTGTACTTAACAGGGAGTCCTCCAATCAGCTGTTCAGATGCTGACTGGATTAAATGCCGTGCAGCTGCCTTGCTGCACGGCCAGGAAACAGGTGCCCTATTAATTTAAATGGACCCAGCAACGGGGAACGCGGTCCGCCAGTGGCGTCCCCGTTGCTAGGGTCCGTGCGGCTCCGTGCGCCCGGTGTCTAGCGTTGCCAGGGAGCCGGCGGCTGTACGCGCACGGCGTCCCTGGTTGCTAGGCGCCGGGCCGCACCGACGAGCGGACCCCGGCGCCTAACAGTACCCCCCCCTTGAGGAGGGGTCAAGGAACCCCTAAAGCCAGGTTTCCGAGGAAATTCCCGAAAAAAAATGCCCTCTTGAGCCTCGGGGGACCCAAGACCTTTCCTCTGGACCATAGCCCTTCCAGTGCACCAGAAAATAAAGCCGACCCCGGGACAATTTGGAATCGAGAACCTTCTCCACCAAGAACTCCTGATGTCCCTGTACATCTACTGGTGATTTCCCCTGAGAGATCTTCCGAGGAAATCTACTGGAAGAAACGTATGGTTTCAACAGGGAGCAATGGAACGTATTTCCGATTCGGAGAGCTCTTGGTAAACGTAACCGGAAAGCAACTGGATTGATTTTTTTAATAATATGAAATGGTCCAATAAATTTGGGGCCCAATCTAGCTGAGGTTTGTCGAAGTCTAATGTTACGAGTCGACAACCATACCCTGTCTCCCACCTTAAAAGTGCAAGGACGCCGGAGCCTGTCCGAAAACTTTTTCTCTCGAAATGCCGCTTTTCTGAGAGCAAGGTGCACTTTTTTCCAAATGACTCTGAGATGAGAGGTTAAGGTTAGCGAGGAAACAGAGGAATGTTGGAAAAAAGAATTAGCTCTGGGGTGAAAACCAAAAACTGAAAAGAATGGAGACACATTAGTGGAGGAATGACAAGAATTGTTGTAAGCAAACTCCGCCAAAGGAAGAAACTCGGACCAATCATTCTGGAGTTTGGCTGAGTACAAACGCAAATACTGTTTTAATGATTGATTAACTCGCTCGGTCTGCCCGTTGGATTGGGGATGATAGCCGGATGTTAAAGACAATTTCATCTTTAATGAGGCACAAAAAGACTTCCAGAATTGTGCAATGAATTGTGGACCCCGATCAGAAACAATATCAGTGGGCAACCCATGAAGTCTGAAAACATGGCGGAGAAACAAAACAACCAATCCCTGGGCAGATGGCAGTCGGGGAAGAGCAATGAAATGGGCCATCTTGCTAAAACGGTCCACTACCACCCATATGACTCGGAATCCGGCTGACAGAGGGAGGTCTACCACAAAATCCATGGAAATATGAGACCATGGCCTGAGAGGAACATTTAAGGGCATAAGTTGCCCGATAGGCAAGGAACGGGGAACCTTATGCTGTGCACAGACCTGACAAGAAAAAACAAACTCCTTAATGTCTTTAGAAAGACCAGGCCACCATACTGAGCGGGAGACTAATTCCAAAGTCTTAGAGATTCCCGGATGCCCGGCAACTTTGCTATCATGAAACTCAGTCAAAACAGTAGCTCTCAAAAACTCAGGGACGTAAAGACGACCAGCAGGAGTATTTCCAGGAGCTTGATGTTGAAGCTGCTTTAACTGGGTAAACAAATCTTGTGTGAGGCCTGCCCAAATGACTGAAGACGGAAGTATGGGAGTAACAGGACTGTTATTATGAACTGGAAGAAAACTGCGTGACAGGGCATCCGCCTTGGTATTCTTGGAACCTGGCCTAAAATTGATAATAAACTTGAAACGAGTAAAAAATAAAGCCTAACGAGCCTGCCGGGCATTCAGCCGCTTAGCTGATTCGATGTACTGAAGATTTTTGTGGTCAGTCAATACTGAAATGGTATGTGTTGCTCCCTCAAGCCAATGCCTCCACTCCTCGAAAGCCCATTTAATAGCCAGTAACTCCCGGTTACCAACATCGTAGTTGGATTCAGCAGATGAGAATTTCCTGGACATAAAGGCACAAGGATGTAGTTCCAGAGAGTCCGGATCCTTCTGAGATAGGATAGCCCCCACTCCAACCTCCGAGGCATCAACCTCAACAATGAAGGGCAATTCTGGGTTGGGATGTCTGAGGACTGGAGCTGAGACAAAAGCTTGTTTCAAGGCCTGAAAGGATAACTCAGCTTCACGTGACCAGTTGGTAGGATCCGCTCCCTTCTTAGTCAGTGCCACAATGGGAGCAACCAGGTCGGAAAAAGAATGAATAAATCTTCTATAATAATTCGCAAACCCTAAAAAGCGCTGAATTGCTTTTAAGTTGGTGGGTTGCGCCCAACTAAGGATGGCTTGAAGCTTCTTAGGTTCCATACAGAATCCCCGAGGGGAAATAATGTACCCTAAAAAGGATACCTCCGTGACATGAAACTCACACTTCTCCAGCTTGGCATATAGGTGATTTTCACGTAATTTTTGAAGAACCTGACGCACCTGGGTAACATGTTGTTCAATTGAGTCAGAATAGATCAGGATGTCGTCTAAGTAAACGACCACGAATCTTCCTAGAAAATCACGGAGCACATCGTTAATGAGATCCTGGAAAACTGCCGGAGCGTTAGACAAGCCAAACGGCATCACCAGATACTCGTAGTGACCCGACTGAGTACTGAAAGCCGTCTTCCACTCATCTCCCGACTTGATTCGGATGAGGTTATACGCTCCCCTCAGGTCAATTTTAGAAAAAAATCACAGCCGAACGCAGCTGATCAAAGAGGACAGAAATCAGCGGCAGAGGGTAAGTATTTTTAACTGAGATCTTATTCAGGGCTCTAAAGTCAATGCAAGGTCTGAGTGATCCATCTTTTTTCTCCACAAAGAAGAAGCCTGCACTTAAAGGGGATTTAGATGGCCTGATAAATCCTTTCCCTAGGCTCTCCTTAACATACTCATTCATGGCCGCAGTTTCTGGCCCGGATAATACATATAACCTTCCCTTTGGCAATGTGGCACCAGGAATTAGCTCAATAGCACAATCATAAAGCCGATGGGGAGGCAGAATGTCCACATTGCCCTTGGAAAACACATCAACAAAGTCCTGGTATTCCACGGGAATGAGTTCGGGAATGGCAGCAGCTATTCTGACGGGAAACGTAATACATTCCTTATTACAGATGGTACCCCATTGTGAAATCTCCCCCGACTGCCAATCAATGATGGGATTATGAAAGGCCAGCCAAGGGTGACCCAGAACCACTGGAACTGCTGGGCAATGGGTAAGGAAAAACTCGATCTTTTCGGAATGAAGAGCTCCTACCGTAAGTAGTATAGGGGGTGTACGGAGGGAAATAACCCCATTGGACAAGGGACTCCCATCTAAACCATGCATGGTGATACACCTACCCAAGGCTAACTGAGGAATACCTAAGGCTTTGGCCCACGTTAAGTCCATAAAGTTCCCTGCAGCTCCACTGTCAACAAAAGCCGACACCGAAGAACTGAGGCTGCCAAAGGAAACTTTAGCTGGGACTAAAAGGGAGTTATTCGAGGAGATAAGCTGCAGACCAAAGTGAACCCCCTCACAATTCACTTGGTCGAGGCGTTTCCCGACTTGTTCGGACAATTACGGGCAAAATGTCCCTTACCCCCACAGTACAAACAAAGACCAGAGTTTTGCCTTCTGGCTCTTTCTTCTGGAGACAGCCGAGAGAGTCCCATCTGCATGGGCTCCTCTATGTCCTCAGGAATGGAAAATACACATGGAGTAGACCTGACAGGTGCTCCTTTTTCAGCCCTCCGCTCTCTGAGACGACGATCAATCTTAATAGAAAGCTCCATGAGTTTATCGAGAGTCTCAGGAGCGGGATACTGAAGGAGACTGTCTTTTATAGACTCAGATAAGCCGAGGCGAAACTGACTGCGCAGGGCTGGGTCATTCCAGCCACAGTCGTTCGACCAACGGCGAAATTCTGTACAATAAACCTCTGCAGGATTTCTACCCTGTCTGAGAGCGCATAACTGACTCTCAGCGGATGCCTCTCTATCAGGGTCATCATACAAAAGCCCTAAAGACCCCAAAAAGGCGTCTACTGACAACAATGCCGGATCCTCTGCTTTTAAACCAAAAGCCCAGGTCTGAGGATCCCCCTGGAGCAAAGAAATAATAATTCCGACCCGCTGAGATTCAGTACCTGAGGAGATCGGTCTTAAACGAAAATAAAGTTTACAGGATTCTTTAAAATTAAAAAACTCCTTCCTATCACCAGAAAAACGGTCAGGCAAGTGCATTTTTGGTTCAGGGACTACCCTCGGGGAAGTTCGTAAAAGATCTTCCTGCGACTTCACCCGAAGGGAAAGATCCTGAACCATCTGAGTAAGTTCTTGAATCTGGCTGACTAGGAGCTAGCCAGGATTTGGCCCTAAACCTGTGGGATTCATGAGGCCGATAACTCTTACAAAACTGAATAAGGAAAAAATCAAACCCTGTTTAATTTTAAGTTTTGGTATGGCCGGTAATAATGTTATGATTCCAGTACTCCTGACCGGAGGAGATCTAATGACAATGGCCAGAGTACTGGAAGGGGAATGCTCGTTACGGGAGCTAGAAAGACTAGTTGCCCCTGGCGCCCTAACTCTATTGTCTCACCCGTGCTATCGAAAATCCCTTGCGAGACTATGGTTTCTTGAGCCCCTGGCAGCCACGTTTGAAAGGCGGATTATGTCTGCCCAACTCCGGTGCCCCCCGGTCTTAGTGAGAGACAAAGGGAAATCCGAGGCAGGATGATGACAAGAGGACCTCTGACTGACAACAGGCCAGGGGCAACAAGCTAACTAACCAAACCAGAAGTATGCGCGGAAAAACCGCCAGATAAAAGGACAACCAAAATCCACTAGTCCGTTACTCCTACCCAGCACCGCTGGATACTAGAGTGGATCTGTGGGAGCGGAATCCTCCGCAAAAGCTCCGGAACACAAATGATAAATAATAAGTAATAAAGCGGCCAAGCCACAACACACGGCTACGCCGTGACTCACGAACACCACTGGATGTTTAAAGGTGCTCAGTCAGGACTCCAGGAACAGATGACGACTTCCGAGTACAGGACAACTGAGGACAGGAACGACCGGGTACAGCAGGACTGGAAACACTCTCAGCAAACAGATACAGCATGCAGGAAGCTATTACCGGCGTCTGTGAGAAGCCCAGGAAGTGTACTTAACATGGAGTCCTCCAATCAGCTGTTCAGAGGCTGACTGGATTAAATGCCGTGCAGCTGCCTTGCTGCACGGCCAGGAAACAGGTGCCCTATTAATTTAAATGGACCCAGCAACGGGGAACGCGGTCCGCCAGTGGCGTCCCCGTTGCTAGGGTCCGTGCGGCTCCATGCGCCCGGCGTCTAGCGTTGCCAGGGAGCCGGCGGCTGTACGCGCACGGCGTCCCTGGTTGCTAGGCGCCGGGCCGCACCGACGAGCGGACCCCGGCGCCTAACTCTCTCTATTTATTCTTTCCCTATATGTATTCCCTAAGTGGTATATAAGTAAATAATAATTTCATTTTTTTTATACAGGTATATAAATGCATTAATTTGGGTGTAATACGAAGCACAGGAGCTTGGTACCCCGGCAGCCAGCTTACCAGCGCTGTGATTCATGCCGCCGGAATGCCGGCAGTGGTGCGAGCGCAAAAGAGCTACGCCGAGGTAAAGGTGTTGCGCTATGCACGTCACGCTATATATTCTCCCTCCAGGGGTGTTGTGGACCCCCCAAGAGGGAGAAATGTAGTCGGTATCCAAGATGGTTGGGATTGCAGCACCAGGAATGATGAGTGCCAGGATGCCAACAGCCAGGGAGATAAAGTGCTACCCTATTATTGGGGGTCATTCTGACCTGATTGCACGCTGATGCTTATTGCAGCGCAGCGATAAGGTCAGAAGTGCGCTGATGCCACAGTGCGCCGGCGCATGCCAGACAGCCGGCGACTGTCGTATCCCAGCGATCGCCTCTGCCTGATAGACAGGCACAGGCGGTCGCTGGGCAGGAGGAGGCGGCACGGCGGTGTTTGGCCACCGTTTTATGGGTGCAGTCCGGCCAGTGCGGGGGACGGACCGCAGTGGTTGTGTGTCATCACACACAGCCGCTGCGACCATCACAATGACAAGTAACTTCCTGCCAGCACGCAGGAGCTGCTCTGTCAGGGAGTAACTCTTCAAGTACAAAAGCATCGCCACTGTGTGATGCTTTTGTACTTGTGTGGTGGGGCCGGACCTGACATGCAGGGCGGACTAGCCCTGTGCTGGGCATCCCCCAGCATGTCAGTGTGGATGATAGTAGGTGTGTTAAATTTAGCACAGCTAAGGTCAGGTTGGAATCACCCCCACTGTCATGAGGTGTGTAAATAGATATTTGTCTATGTATTCAAATATTAACTAATTTTTTTAATTTACATTTTTTTTATACTAATTTTTTTTTACCTTTTAATTTTTGTATTCGTGCATAACATCTGAGAGTGTGAGACAGCTGGGTAAATGTGCAGCAGTAGCTGGACTAGTTCCTCTGAGCTGTAATGCACGATGCACATAAACTAGATGTGTGCCATGAGGACTGTACTAACCACACTACCTCCATATTAGACACAGGCGGGATGAACTTTTGGAAAAAAAAAGTTTAAAACCCAGTTTTCGGGGGTTTTACCGCATTTTTCTATGTACTAAGAACCGTCTGCCTGGTTTTCGGCGCCAAGGGAGTCGCTTAACTTTCATGGCGAAACCCTGTAGAACCGCGCTGCTCACTACTACCTCCCAACCCCTAGCATACCTGTGTGGGATGTACTAAGGGAAAAACGCGGTATACCACACATTTTAGCGGGTTTAAACCACATCTTCAAAGTACTAAGATCCGTCTGCCGGGTTTTTGCCGCTGTGGGTTCCAACATCTTTTGATGGCAATAGCCAATTGAAGCCTATGGGCTTCTTTTCAATGCATCCCGCCGCTGACCCGCACTGATCACAAAGACCTCCCACCCACCGGCAAACCTGTGTCTGTTAGATGCTGCTGGTGAGGTCCCATTCCTCCCTCTCCCCCACAGGAAAGCCTTGTCTCCTTCCGGCTACAGGGGGAAGAAGGAGGACCCCGGGGACCTCCTAGCACATGCCAACTCCCGTGTCAGGGAGGTGACGGAAACTGCCACAAACCGTCTCTTGTGGATCATCACTGATGACACCCCTGTCCTCACATAGCGATACTAATTGCATATGTTAGTACATATGCGCTGTGCATCTTTGTCATGACTGATGATGATCCATGATCAGTGACATTACATCCATACCTCCTCACCCTTCGCCACCCACTGCTGCAATGCTAATCGTATATGTAGTAACTTATGCAATTGAGATCGCAATGCAATGTCGGAGCCCCCCCACGAAACATGTGAGTTGCTGTGCGGGGGCTCTCAGTCACATTCCTGGAGTCACCATCTCCTCACCTGCTGGGAAGCAGGGCGCAGGCTTACCCGGCACTTCCTCCTCCTCCCTGCCGCTGGAAGGACCTCCAGCAGTGTTGCTAGGGGGAGGAGAAGTATATATAATGAGACCAGGGCTGCCATAATGGAGGTATGCTGGGGGAAGGGTGTTCAGCATGAGAGGCACGGGGCGGTGGAGGCAGCGGGTTGTGGCGCCCGGTGCTAAGGAGCCCGTAGGCTTATATAGGGTATCGCCATCAAAATATGGCGATACACTCATGGGCAACAATGCGGCAGCCGGAGGTTAGTAAATATGAAAATGGGGGTTTTACCACATTTTCCATTTAGTATATCCCACCCTTAAGCGGGATTGTACTAAAGGAATAATGTGGTTAAACCCCCTTTTTCGTGGGTCTTGCAGCATTTTTAATAGTACAAAGAACCGATCGCTGGGTTGACGCCGCCGAGGGTATCGCCATCTTTTGATGGCTATACTCTTTAGAAGCCTATAGGCTTCTGAGTGACGCCGTCACATCCCGCCGCTGTCAGGCACCGCTCACAATGACCTCCCACCCACCGGCATAACTGTGGTGCGGCTCCCCTCCTCCTTCTCCCCCGCAGCACAGCCTTATCTCCCTCCGGCTGCAGGGTGGAGGATCACATAGACTCCCAACACACGTCACCTGCTGCTGCTGGGAGGTGACGGAGACCGGCTCAAATCTTCTTCTTGAGAGTATCATTGATCACAGAGTGATTTCCAGCCTAGTATATTTCTTTCTTAATAAACCTCAAACTTTGTAGACTTGTTAGCAATTATGTAAGATAGCCATTTTTTTTCTTTAAATGTTGTAAAATAAGCTGTCATCTGTAGAACTGTGTGGCCTAGTTTAGTAATGTATTTTAATTACAAAATCCAATTTCGAACTCATACAGTGTTTTTAATAGAGATGAGCGGGTTCGGTTTCTCTGAATCCGAACCCGCACGAACTTCATGTTTTTTTCACGGGTCCGAGCAGACTCGGATCCTCCCGCCTTGCTCGGTTAACCCGAGCGCGCCCGAACGTCATCATGACGCTGTCGGATTCTCGCGAGACTCGGATTCTAGATAAGGAGCCGCGCGTCGCCGCCATTTTCACACGTGCATTGAGATTGATAGGGAGAGGACGTGGCTGGCGTCCTCTCCATTTAGATTAGGGTTGAGAGAGAGAGAGAGAGATTGACCTGAGGCTGTGATACTGTAGAAGAGAGTGCAGAGTTTAGTGACTGACGACCACAGTGACCACCAGACAGTGCAGTTGTTTGTTTTATTTAATATATCCGTTCTCTGCCTGAAAAAAACGATACACACAGTGACTCAGTCACATACCATATCTGTGTGCACTGCTCAGCCCAGTGTGCGGCATCAATGTATATATATATCTGACTGTGCTCAGCTCACACAGCTTATAATTGTGGGGGAGACTGGGGAGCACTGCAGTGCCAGTTATAGGTTATAGCAGGAGCCAGGAGTACATAATATTATATTAAAATTAAACAGTGCACACTTTTGCTGCAGGAGTGCCACTGCCAGTGTGACTAGTGACCAGTGACCTGACCACCAGTATATATAATATTAGTAGTATACTATCTCTTTATCAACCAGTCTATATTAGCAGCAGACACAGTACAGTGCGGTAGTTCACGGCTGTGGCTACCTCTGTGTCGGCACTCGGCAGCCCGTCCATAATTGTATATACCACCTAACCGTGGTTTTTTTTTCTTTCTTTATACATACATACTAGTTACGAGTATACTATCTCTTTATCAACCAGTCTATATTAGCAGCAGACACAGTACAGTGCGGTAGTTCACGGCTGTGGCTACCTCTGTGTCGGCACTCGGCAGCCCGTCCATAATTGTATATACCACCTAACCGTAGTTTTTTTTTCTTTCTTTATACATACATACTAGTTACGAGTATACTATCTCTTTATCAACCAGTCTATATATTAGCAGCAGACACAGTACAGTGCGGTAGTTCACGGCTGTGGCTACCTCTGTGTCGGCACTCGGCAGCCCGTCCATAATTGTATATACCACCTAACCGTGGTTTTTTTTTCTTTCTTTATATTTACATACTAGTTACGAGTATACTATCTCTTTATCAACCAGTCTATATATTAGCAGCAGACACAGTACAGTGCGGTAGTTCACGGCTGTGGCTACCTCTGTGTCGGCACTCGGCAGCCCGTCCATAATTGTATATACCACCTAACCGTGGTTTTTTTTTCTTTCTTTATACATACATACTAGTTACGAGTATACTATCTCTTTATCAACCAGTCTATATTAGCAGCAGACACAGTACAGTGCGGTAGTTCACGGCTGTGGCTACCTCTGTGTCGGCACTCGGCAGCCCGTCCATAATTGTATATACCACCTAACCGTGGTTTTTTTTTCTTTCTTTATACATACATACTAGTTACGAGTATACTATCTCTTTATCAACCAGTCTATATATTAGCAGCAGACACAGTACAGTGCGGTAGTTCACGGCTGTGGCTACCTCTGTGTCGGCACTCGGCAGCCCGTCCATAATTGTATATACCACCTAACCGTGGTTTTTTTTTCTTTCTTTATACATACATACTAGTTACGAGTATACTATCTCTTTATCAACCAGTCTATATATTAGCAGCAGACACAGTACAGTGCGGTAGTTCACGGCTGTGGCTACCTCTGTGTCGGCACTCGGCATCCCGTCCATAATTGTATATACCACCTAACCGTGGTTTTTTTTTCTTTCTTTATACATACATACTAGTTACGAGTATACTATCTCTTTATCAACCAGTCTATATATTAGCAGCAGACACAGTACAGTGCGGTAGTTCACGGCTGTGGCTACCTCTGTGTCGGCACTCGGCAGCCCGTCCATAATTGTATATACCACCTAACCGTGGTTTTTTTTTCTTTCTTTATACATACATACTAGTTACGAGTATACTATCTCTTTATCAACCAGTCTATATATTAGCAGCAGACACAGTACAGTGCGGTAGTTCACGGCTGTGGCTACCTCTGTGTCGGCACTCGGCAGCCCGTCCATAATTGTATATACCACCTAACCGTGGGTTTTTTTTCTTTCTTTATACATACATACTAGTTACGAGTATACTATCTCTTTATCAACCAGTCTATATTAGCAGCAGACACAGTACAGTGCGGTTGTTCACGGCTGTGGCTACCTCTGTGTCGGCACTCGGCAGCCCGTCCATAATTGTATATACCACCTAACCGTGGTTTTTTTTTCTTTCTTTATACATACATACTAGTTACGAGTATACTATCTCTTTATCAACCAGTCTATATATTAGCAGCAGACACAGTACAGTGCGGTAGTTCACGGCTGTGGCTACCTCTGTGTCGGCACTCGGCAGCCCGTCCATAATTGTATATACCACCTAACCGTGGTTTTTTTTTCTTTCTTTATACATACATACTAGTTACGAGTATACTATCTCTTTATCAACCAGTCTATATATTAGCAGCAGACACAGTACAGTGCGGTAGTTCACGGCTGTGGCTACCTCTGTGTCGGCACTCGGCAGCCCGTCCATAATTGTATATGCCACCTAACCGTGGTTTTTTTTTCTTCTTTATACATACATACTACTACGACATCTCTTTATCAACCAGTCTATATTAGCAGCAGACACAGTACAGTACGGTAGTTCACGGCTGTGGCTACCTCTGTGTCTGCACTCGGCAGGCAGTCCGTCCATAATTGTATACCACCTAACCGTGGTTTTTTTTTCTTTCTTCTTTATACATACATAGTTACATAGACATCTCTTTATCAACCAGTCTATATTAGCAGCAGACACAGTACAGTACGGTAGTTCACGGCTGTGGCTACCTCTGTGTCTGCACTCGGCAGGCAGTCCGTCCATAATTGTATACCACCTAACCGTGGTTTTTTTTTCTTTCTTCTTTATACATACATAGTTACATAGACATCTCTTTATCAACCAGTCTATATTAGCAGCAGACACAGTACAGTACGGTAGTTCACGGCTGTGGCTACCTCTGTGTCTGCACTCGGCAGGCAGTCCGTCCATAATTGTATACCACCTAACCGTGTTTTTTTTTTCTTTCTTCTTTATACATACATAGTTACATAGACATCTCTTTATCAACCAGTCTATATTAGCAGCAGACACAGTACAGTACGGTAGTTCACGGCTGTGGCTACCTCTGTGTCTGCACTCGGCAGGCAGTCCGTCCATAATTGTATACCACCTAACCGTGGTTTTTTTTTCTTTCTTCTTTATACATACATAGTTACATAGACATCTCTTTATCAACCAGTCTATATTAGCAGCAGACACAGTACAGTACGGTAGTTCACGGCTGTGGCTACCTCTGTGTCTGCACTTGGCAGGCAGTCCGTCCATAATTGTATACCACCTAACCGTGGTTTTTTTTTCTTTCTTCTTTATACATACATAGTTACATAGACATCTCTTTATCAACCAGTCTATATTAGCAGCAGACACAGTACAGTACGGTAGTTCACGGCTGTGGCTACCTCTGTGTCTGCACTCGGCAGGCAGTCCATAATTGTATACTAGTATCCATCTCCATTGTTTACCTGAGGTGCCTTTTAGTTGTGCCTATTAAAATATGGAGAACAAAAATGTTGAGGTTCCAAAATTAGGGAAAGATCAAGATCCACTTCCACCTCGTGCTGAAGCTGCTGCCACTAGTCATGGCCGAGACGATGAAATGCCAGCAACGTCGTCTGCCAAGGCCGATGCCCAATGTCATAGTACAGAGCATGTCAAATCCAAAACACCAAATATCAGAAAAAAAAGGACTCCAAAACCTAAAATAAAATTGTCGGAGGAGAAGCGTAAACTTGCCAATATGCCATTTACGACACGGAGTGGCAAGGAACGGCTGAGGCCCTGGCCTATGTTCATGGCTAGTGGTTCAGCTTCACATGAGGATGGAAGCACTCAGCCTCTCGCTAGAAAAATGAAAAGACTCAAGCTGGCAAAAGCAGCACAGCAAAGAACTGTGCATTCTTCGAAATCCCAAATCCACAAGGAGAGTCCAATTGTGTCGGTTGCGATGCCTGACCTTCCCAACACTGGACGTGAAGAGCATGCGCCTTCCACCATTTGCACGCCCCCTGCAAGTGCTGGAAGGAGCACCCGCAGTCCAGTTCCTGATAGTCAGATTGAAGATGTCAGTGTTGAAGTACACCAGGATGAGGAGGATATGGGTGTTGCTGGCGCTGGGGAGGAAATTGACCAGGAGGATTCTGATGGTGAGGTGGTTTGTTTAAGTCAGGCACCCGGGGAGACGCCTGTTGTCCGTGGGAGGAATATGGCCGTTGACATGCCAGGTGAAAATACCAAAAAAATCAGCTCTTCGGTGTGGAGGTATTTCACCAGAAATGCGGACAACAGGTGTCAAGCCGTGTGTTCCCTTTGTCAAGCTGTAATAAGTAGGGGTAAGGACGTTAACCACCTCGGAACATCCTCCCTTATACGTCACCTGCAGCGCATTCATAATAAGTCAGTGACAAGTTCAAAAACTTTGGGTGACAGCGGAAGCAGTCCACTGACCAGTAAATCCCTTCCTCTTGTAACCAAGCTCACGCAAACCACCCCACCAACTCCCTCAGTGTCAATTTCCTCCTTCCCCAGGAATGCCAATAGTCCTGCAGGCCATGTCACTGGCAATTCTGACGATTCCTCTCCTGCCTGGGATTCCTCCGATGCATCCTTGCGTGTAACTCCTACTGCTGCTGGCGCTGCTGTTGTTGCTGCTGGGAGTCGATGGTCATCCCAGAGGGGAAGTCGTAAGCCCACTTGTACTACTTCCAGTAAGCAATTGACTGTTCAACAGTCCTTTGCGAGGAAGATGAAATATCACAGCAGTCATCCTGCTGCAAAGCGGATAACTGAGGCCTTGACAACTATGTTGGTGTTAGACGTGCGTCCGGTATCCGCCGTTAGTTCACAGGGAACTAGACAATTTATTGAGGCAGTGTGCCCCCGTTACCAAATACCATCTAGGTTCCACTTCTCTAGGCAGGCGATACCGAGAATGTACACGGACGTCAGAAAAAGACTCACCAGTGTCCTAAAAAATGCAGTTGTACCCAATGTCCACTTAACCACGGACATGTGGACAAGTGGAGCAGGGCAGGGTCAGGACTATATGACTGTGACAGCCCACTGGGTAGATGTATGGACTCCCGCCGCAAGAACAGCAGCGGCGGCACCAGTAGCAGCATCTCGCAAACGCCAACTCTTTCCTAGGCAGGCTACGCTTTGTATCACCGCTTTCCAGAATACGCACACAGCTGAAAACCTCTTACGGCAACTGAGGAAGATCATCGCGGAATGGCTTACCCCAATTGGACTCTCCTGTGGATTTGTGGCATCGGACAACGCCAGCAATATTGTGTGTGCATTAAATATGGGCAAATTCCAGCACGTCCCATGTTTTGCACATACCTTGAATTTGGTGGTGCAGAGTTTTTAAAAAAACGACAGGGGCGTGCAAGAGATGCTGTCGGTGGCCAGAAGAATTGCGGGACACTTTCGGCGTACAGGCACCACGTACAGAAGACTGGAGCACCACCAAAAACTACTGAACCTGCCCTGCCATCATCTGAAGCAAGAAGTGGTAACGAGGTGGAATTCAACCCTCTATATGCTTCAGAGGTTGGAGGAGCAGCAAAAGGCCATTCAAGCCTATACAATTGAGCACGATATAGTAGGTGGAATGCACCTGTCTCAGGCGCAGTGGAGAATGATTTCAACGTTGTGCAAGGTTCTGATGCCCTTTGAACTTGCCACACGTGAAGTCAGTTCAGACACTGCCAGCCTGAGTCAGGTCATTCCCCTCATCAGGCTTTTGCAGAAGAAGCTGGAGACATTGAAGGAGGAGCTAACACGGAGCGATTCCGCTAGGCATGTGGGACTTGTGGATGGAGCCCTTAATTCGCTTAACAAGGATTCACGGGTGGTCAATCTGTTGAAATCAGAGCACTACATTTTGGCCACCGTGCTCGATCCTAGATTTAAAGCCTACCTTGGATCTCTCTTTCCGGCAGACACAAGTCTGCTGGGGTTGAAAGACCTGCTGGTGACAAAATTGTCAAGTCAAGCGGAACGCGACCTGTCAACATCTCCTCCTTCACATTCTCCCGCAACTGGGGGTGCGAGGAAAAGGCTCAGAATTCCGAGCCCACCCGCTGGCGGTGATGCAGGGCAGTCTGGAGCGACTGCTGATGCTGACATCTGGTCCGGACTGAAGGACCTGACAACGATTACGGACATGTCGTCTACTGTCACTGCATATGATTCTCTCAACATTGATAGAATGGTGGAGGATTATATGAGTGACCGCATCCAAGTAGGCACGTCACACAGTCCGTACTTATACTGGCAGGAAAAAGAGGCAATTTGGAGGCCCTTGCACAAACTGGCTTTATTCTACCTAAGTTGCCCTCCCACAAGTGTGTACTCCGAAAGAGTGTTTAGTGCCGCCGCTCACCTTGTCAGCAATCGGCGTACGAGGTTACATCCAGAAAATGTGGAGAAGATGATGTTCATTAAAATGAATTATAATCAATTCCTCCGCGGAGACATTGACCAGCAGCAATTGCCTCCACAAAGTACACAGGGAGCTGAGATGGTGGATTCCAGTGGGGACGAATTTATAATCTGTGAGGAGGGGGATGTACACGGTGATATATCGGAGGGTGATGATGAGGTGGACATCTTGCCTCTGTAGAGCCAGTTTGTGCAAGGAGAGATTAATTGCTTCTTTTTTGGGGGGGGTCCAAACCAACCCGTCATATCAGTCACAGTCGTGTGGCAGACCCTGTCACTGAAATGATGGGTTGGTTAAAGTGTGCATGTCCTGTTTTGTTTATACAACATAAGGGTGGGTGGGAGGGCCCAAGGACAATTCCATCTTGCACCTCTTTTTTCTTTTCTTTTTCTTTGCATCATGTGCTGATTGGGGAGGGTTTTTTGGAAGGGACATCCTGCGTGACACTGCAGTGCCACTCCTAAATGGGCCCGGTGTTTGTGTCGGCCACTAGGGTCGCTAATCTTACTCACACAGTCAGCTACCTCATTGCGCCTCTTTTTTTCTTTGCGTCATGTGCTGTTTGGGGAGGGTTTTTTGGAAGGGACATCCTGCGTGACACTGCAGTGCCACTCCTAGATGGGCCCGGTGTTTGTGTCGGCCACTAGGGTCGCTAATCTTACTCACACAGCTACCTCATTGCGCCTCTTTTTTTCTTTGCGTCATGTGCTGTTTGGGGAGGGTTTTTTGGAAGGGACATCCAGCGTGACACTGCAGTGCCACTCCTAGATGGGCCCGGTGTTTGTGTCGGCCACTAGGGTCGCTAATCTTACTCACACAGCTACCTCATTGCGCCTCTTTTTTTCTTTGCGTCATGTGCTGTTTGGGGAGGGTTTTTTGGAAGGGCCATCCTGCGTGACACTGCAGTGCCACTCCTAGATGGGCCCGGTGTTTGTGTCGGCCACTAGGGTCGCTAATCTTACTCACACAGCTACCTCATTGCGCCTCTTTTTTTCTTTGCGTCATGTGCTGTTTGGGGAGGGTTTTTTAGAAGGGACATCCTGCGTGACACTGCAGTGCCACTCCTAGATGGGCCCGGTGTTTGTGTCGGCCACTAGGGTCGCTTATCTTACTCACACAGCGACCTCGGTGCAAATTTTAGGACTAAAAATAATATTGTGAGGTGTGAGGTATTCAGAATAGACTGAAAATGAGTGTAAATTATGGTTTTTGAGGTTAATAATACTTTGGGATCAAAATGACCCCCAAATTCTATGATTTAAGCTGTTTTTTAGTGTTTTTTGAAAAAAAACACCCGAATCCAAAACACAACCGAATCCGACAAAAAAAAATTCGGTGAGGTTTTGCCAAAACGCGTTCGAACCCAAAACACGGCCACGGAACCGAACCCAAAACCAAAACACAAAACCCGAAAAATTTCAGGCGCTCATCTCTAGTTTTTAAGGTATGCTGTGTACAGTGCCTTCAGCAGAGGTTTAAGGGCCCAACTTATCCAGGATTGCATAATGCATCTGATCTGTGTGGCTTATTTCTATTCTGTTTAGGAATGCAATATGCAAACCTTTAGAAGGAAAGTTTCTCTCAGCACATGCAGGACTAATGTATCCGGATATCGAACATCCCGGGGATGTTCCAAACGTGTAGCCCAGGCCACTGTGCATGCGTAGTTAAAGTGACAGCCATGCACAGGGTTCAAGTCTGGCAGGGGAATGGGGGGTTCTGGGGAATTTAGTTCCATGAGTAGTAGCCATAGGCTATAATAGGCATCCACATTCTGAAGAATGTCCTAGCTGAGGTATTTGATATAGGGAATGCTTCACAACCATGATAACAACTATTTGGGCTGGCTTCAGGGGACAAGGCTGGGTAGGCTTTGGGTGGAAATGGGGGGAATGAAACAGGGATCTCCGATATCTGCTGCAATCCCTCTCTGCGGGATGTACTAAAGGGAAAATGCAGTAAATCCCCCGTTTTGGGGGTTTTACAGCATTTTCATATGTACTAATCCCCGGCCTTCGGGTATCGCCATCTTTTGATGGCGATACCCTATAGAAGCCTATGGGCTTCTTACCGCCGCCACCCCGCACCACTCACGTCGACCTCCCACCCCCCAGCATACCTGTGTGTCCAGTAAGCTGCTGCTGGTGCGTCCCCCCTCTTCTCCTGCAGCACAGCCTTTTCTTCTTTCAGGTGCAGGGTGGAGGAGGAAGAGGAGCCCAGGGACTCCCTGCACACGTCACCTCCCGGGACTGGTAGGAGATGGAGACCCCCGCAGACATCATTGCGGTGGCCTCCTATATCGCATTGCAATGTCAATCGCATATGTTAGTACAAATGCGATTATCATTGCTGCGGTAGGCGGCGATCAGTTATAGTACATCCCGCCCAGTCATTTGTGGATTACTAGGTATCTGTGATGTGCCTCCAAATATGGATGTGTAGAAGAATTTTCTGTCAATAGTCTGTCAAAAGAGCGTCCCAAGAGCAGAAATGTTGAGTGTAAAATGATTTTTTTCTATGTTTTATATTTTGTTTTTATTCTAAATTTCTAGATGCCATTCATATTTTAACAGCAGTCCTGTCAATAATACTTGCAAGGGCAAATTGTCGATCTTGCGCATCTCAAAACCTTGTGAATGGAAATAGATTACAATGATCCAAAATCTTTCACAAAAGGAAGAAGTTAGCTGGATTAAGAGAATCCAAAGTAATTAAAAGGTATAGACTCCCAAGCACAGCAATATTAGAGCTGTATTCTAAAATTAGAATGGAGTTAACTCCAAAAACCAAAAGAAGTAGAGCCATTACTGGAATTACAAAACTGTTAGCCACTTTACAGTTTTTGGCATCTGGAACCTTCCAAAGCACAAGTGTCAGATGTCGGGGGAATTAGCCAATCAGCTTTTAGTCATTTCTTCGAAAAAGTTTTGGATGCTATACTCAAACATACCCAGGAATATATATATTTTACCATAAATTCAAGTGAAATTATTCAAAGTAAAAATGACTTCTTTGAAATTGCACAGTATCCAAATGTGATCGGTGCCATCGACTGCACGCATATAAATTTTACTCCTGCGCATAATATGGATGAGATTTGTCGTATTAGGAAAAATTTTCATTCAATGTATATGCAGGTAGTTTGTGACTCCAAATCAAGAATATTGAATGTATTCACTGCTTTCCCAGGAGGCACACATGATTCATATATTCTCCATCATTCTGCACTATTTCAACAATTTGAAAACAATTAGATGTGTGATGACTGACTGCTGGGTAAGTGATAACGTATAACGTTATAATAATAATGTTGAGATAAGCAACACTAAATATGGTTGGATTAAGGTCAGCTATGTTTACTCTTATTCTTCACAGATGATTCTGTACATGGCTGAAGACCGTGGTTGTTGACTCCATTCTCCAAACTTAAAGGAAGAGCTAAAAAAAAATACAATCGGTCTCATACATCAACTCGCGCAGTATAGAAAGGTGTTTTGGACTTCTAAATGTAGATTTCGTTGTCTCAAAATCAGAGGGAGCCTTGCAATATTTGGCTGCCAAAGTGTGCAAGATTTTTACAACATGTTGTATTTTACATAATATCTGCCTCACCTTTGACTTACCCTTCAATCGTAGAGAAATTAGTAGTGCTGAAGTAAATCCGGTATTGGAAGATCATGTTCCTGTTAATACCACCCAGGGGAATTTAGTCCTTGCAAATTTAATATCAAATTATTTCTGCTGATGCTCTGCATTTAAGGGGATTCAATTGTTTAGTTGTGGTCCCTATGTAAACAGATTTATTCAAAATTTATATTCCTATAGAAGCTGAGCCCTCCCACAATCTTAACATTTTATAGTTTAGACATCAGGAATTATTAGTACTCTCCAAGGGGTTTAATCATGAAGCATTGAAAACTGTGGATAAGTGAGTCAGTGGAGATGATCCAATCATCACTGACGTTACATTTATAGTTTGCATACTATAAAAGTATACAGAGCAGCTGAATGCTTGCCATGGTCAACTTTTACACTGACTCACTTCTCCACACTTTTCACAGCACCATGAATAGACCCCCATTTTTCAAACATATACAGATAATAAAAATAAATGTTAGTTTAAAAATTTCAAAGGGGATCCTGATTAAATAGTTATGTGCAAATCACTTTGTTCAGTATGAATCTCTGTGTATTGTTCAGTCATCCGATGCTCAATTTACTTAAAAACTAAAGACTGGCCAATCAAGAACCCTTTTAAGGCTACAATGTGTGATTCACATTTTCACAAATTAAAAGGATGCCGTAACAAATAAATTCCTTGGTTGGAAATAGTCTCCGGAGGGTGACCATTATAGGGATTTCCTCTGCTCGCTAAAGCAGCAATAGTTTATGGATATTTCAAACAGAATATATCTTTAGACTGTTTACATACTCCCGTTAATCAATGCCAATGGATGCCAGGGTATAGAAAGAATAATATTAGATTGATATTTTTTTGAACATTCACACATGTTTTATTTTTTTTAAATTAAAATATTTAATAAAAAGTTTGTTCATAACCAGAGTTTGTAGATATACCCAACGCATGCCCTGCACTTTAATAGCAAGATTACTTAGTGAAATGAGGCCAGGAGAAGCTTGGAAGTTTAGTTTAATAATTGCCAGAGGGTACTAGGTAGCAAACCAAAGAAATAGAATTTGAGAGTGTTCATACATACTGCAACGTCTGAATCTCAAAAGTGATAATCAGATGAGGAGTTCTGGGTCTTAAACAAGTAAGGCTAATTAAAGTTAACACATTTACTTTCCGTTAGTCAAATTTGCATAATAACTTGCATTACTGTTTGTAGCTCTGCCATAAATATTACATTGTGGATCTGACACGGAGCTAAATGTACAATCTGTAGTACCTTGTTAGTCAGGTATACGTGTTTATGGCGTATTCCAAGAATTATACTTAAGTTCACATACATAAAAATGTAAAACAATAAGGCTAAAGAAGAGGTTGTATTTGGACATATTAAAGTACATGTAAATATGTTTTTCATATACCTACAATGAAAAAATGTTTACAAAGTATTATGTATTGTCTTAATTTTTATGCGTCTGAGTTTACAGCAGTCAGTAATGTTTTTGAAACTGCACTGGCTGTTAAAATTAATATGCTAACTAGGTAAACATTATTCATAGTATATTTTAAGATAGAATTTTTTTACCCCTTACTAGCTTGCAGTATTAGCTTATTCCATGTTGTTAACTTATAAAAGGGTATGGGTCGTTAGGTCTACACCACTTAGGCCGACAGTCATTAGTTCGACCATTATTGGTCAATATGCATTAGGATGAAAGGGTTATTAAGTCGACATGGTCATTCGGTCGACATGAAAAAAGGTCGACATGAGTTTTTTTTTTTTTTTGGTGTCGTATTCTTCGTAAAGTGTCGGGGAACCCAAATTAGAGCACCGTGTCCCCTCACATGGCTCATTTAACTCGCCATGCTTCGGCAAAGGTTAGCGTTTCTAATGGTAGTCCACGTGGATCAAAAATTTTGAAAAAGTTATAAAAATTGAAAAAACATGTGAAAAACACATGTCGACCTTTTGACCCAGCGACCTAGTACATGTCGACATAATGACCCTGTTGACCTAGTGACCTTGTCGACCAATAGTGGTCGACCTAATTACTGATGTCCTAAGTGTTGTCAACTTAATGACCATATCGCCTTATAAGCCATCAGTGGAGTAAGAATCTTACTTATTAGAAAATGTGCTCCTGTGAACTAAGCACCACAATTCTAACAAGTTCAATCTGGCTGATTCCCCAACAGTCATTCTTCCTTAACGTAAAATGTTTTTCAAAAACTAAGTTTACAACATTCATTGAGTGACAAAGCAGTATTATGTCTATTCTAAATTGGATACTTTGAGTCTAGGGACTTTAATGCCTCAAAAATATAATTAAAAGTTCAAGTAACAGCTGCTTTATGTAGAGATATAATTGTGTATCTTTCTTTGGAGTTGTTGATAACCTGTAAGGGTAAAAAAAAAAAAGAATTCAGTAATATTGTAATGTTCAAAGTTTGTGCTCCAAAGCAGTATGTTTCTATAAAACAATTTAATTATGAATTTATATTCTATCCTAGCCAAAAAATCTAAATGAAATAAGTACTTAAAGACACGGATACATGCCACATATATAATTAATGTACATTTAAACTGGCTGGGTTAATATTAATAATTGAAACACCTCTTATTTTTTGCAAGAACTCACCTGGAGTAGGAGTTTAATAAGAGTTTAATAAGTGACACAGTCTTTTCCAAATCCTTGTTTCTGCTGTCACGGTTGACAGTTGGAACATGGATATAGATTGGATACTAGCCCGGGCTAAAAGGAGTTAACTTCTTCAAGTGCATTTGAAGATGTCCCTCCTCCACTATTCCATGCTTGTCCCAGGCCAGTCAGTTCTTACTCTACAAGCCAGGAACATAAATTGAGAAAACATCCTGAGGCCACAACCCCCAGAAAGCCTGACCAGGCACACATACTGAGACACTGAATAAATGCAGTGAGGAGCGGAAGAGTGTCTGCCCAGTGTAAACCTTGGATTCAGATATAATTGGTATACATGGTAATTCACCAGAAAGTCTGACCAGGGAGGCGACGTGTGCATGGAAGTCCCCGGACTCCTCCTCCTTCCCTGGCAGCCGGAATGACAAATGTCAGTGCTGCTGGTGGAGAAGAAGGATTGCCTACACACTTGCAGTGGCTTACTGCACACAGGTATGCTTGGGGGAGGATGTAGTGATCGGAGCTAAGAAGTACATAGGCTACTATAGTGTATTTCCATCAAATGTTGACAATACTCTTAAGGTAAAAAATGCGTTTGCCAGGGGTTCGTAAATCTGAAAATGTGTTTGATATTTACAACTGGTAATTCTTATTCTCATATTCCATAAGGGTTACTGGGATATTAGTACAATCGGGTATAGATGTGGTCCAAAGGAGCTGAAGCACTTACAAAAATCTTAGACTGGGTGTGCTGGCTCTTCCCCTCTTTGCCCCCTCCCTCAGCCAGTTTTGAAAAATCGTATAGCTATATACAAGTGTGCTGTCAGCAGCTGCTGGTATAGGGATGGTCAAATTCCCTTAAATAGATACAACAGAAACAATACAGATACCAGCGCTGGCTGTGAGGATATAAATAATCTGGATGTTTTGTAAAATTAAAAAATAAACAATTTATTTACCAATGAACATTCAAAAAACTTATAAATAAAAGGGTATGCAGATGGATAAAAGCTAGTAAAATGTAAACAATGCCATAGAAATGGTTTGAATTAAGTAGTCAACTAATTGAAATATTTTTGAATTCAGCCGATCCACCAAAAAGGTTCCTGTAAGTGAGTCCTCATAGGCTAGGACCTCCACCAAATAATAACATTCAGCAATAAACACTAGATATTACCAGAACAGTTGGAATCATCCCTTGATGTGCTGTCAGCCTTAGGAATTGTCCATTTATGGCCAAAGGGGAGTCCAGATAGTAGAATCTTAAGATGATAATCCAGGTGGTGGAGTGCAGTGTCCAATAAATGCCAAAGGTCGATATCAGGAATCCAAGATCGCTGGTGTGGTGTCGGCTATCAGATTCAGGCTCTACGCGTTTTGCTGGCTACAGGACATCAAGCTTCATCAGGAGCATATGTTAGAGTGTGTGGCAGAAAGTCCTTGTATACCCTTTATAATTATATTATAATTGGCACCTGTGCTAATTGTTGATTTGCTTAAAACAAACCGACATATAGATTGGTAAATGCTCAATTAGCTTAGTGATATCATTCAGGTGCTCGAAAGGAAGGGGTATTTCTGAGCAAGAAAAAAAGCAATTGTTTCCCCAGCACACTGAATGGATAACAGTAACCAGATATAAATCCCACATGATAATAGAATTCAGAGATCTTCGTTACACATATTTGCGCAAATGTGTGGTTGAGCCCCAAAGCCGCATCAAGGCCTCTCTGTATATTTGGGGTCCCTAGCGCTATATCTAGGTGCAGGGTGTGGCACCCCAAAACACCAGAATGAGCCAGAAAGCACAGCGTGACATACCAGTGTAAAAAACTATAGTGTTAATAAATTAGTATTTAGGAAGCCGAAGCTATAGAGGGGGTGATACAATCATGAAATGTAATTAAAATAGAGAAATAGTGTTAGAAAATTAATAAGTGAAAAGTGTTAATAGAATGTAAAGGTATGCCACACTAAAGCCATCCAGCTCAGCCAGTCCAGAGGCACCACACCTCACACCTCCATTACCCCAATCTGGGTCTAATATTAACCAGCAAGGAGTCACATGATAATGGCTCCTTACTAAAATATGTCTAAGCTAAGAGCTACTTACCTTGGAGCAACCCCATAATGCTCCATGTGGCATGTCAGGGCCTGCACCTCCTCCTAATGCAGAAACCTCTCTGCCTCTCACAACAGACATATAGATTGGTAAATGCTCAATTAGCTTAGTGATATCATTCAGGTGCTCGAAAGGAAGGGGTATTTCTGAGCAAGAAAAAAAGCAATTGTTTCCCCAGCACACTGAATGGATAACAGTAACCAGATATAAATCCCACATGATAATAGAATTCAGAGATCTTCGTTACACATATTTGCGCAAATGTGTGGTTAAGCCCCAAAGCCGCATCAAGGCCTCTCTGTATATTTGGGGTCCCTAGCGCTATATCTAGGTGCAGGGTGTGGCACCCCAAAACACCAGAATGAGCCAGAAAGCACAGCGTGACATACCAGTGTAAAAAACTATAGTGTTAATAAATTAGTATTTAGGTAGCCGAAGCTATAGAGGGGGTGATACAAACATGAAATGTAATTAAAATAGAGAAATAGTGTTAGAAAATTAATAAGTGAAAAGTGTTAATAGAATGTAAAGGTATGCCACACTAAAGCCATCCAGCTCAGCCAGTCCAGAGGCACCACACCTCACACCTCCATTACCCCAATCTGGGTCTAATATTAACCAGCAAGGAGTCACATGATAATGGCTCCTTACTAAAATATGTCTAAGCTAAGAGCTACTTACCTTGGAGCAACCCCATAATGCTCCATGTGGCATGTCAGGGCCTGCACCTCCTCCTAATGCAGAAACCTCTCTGCCTCTCACAACAGACATATAGATTGGTAAATGCTCAATTAGCTTAGTGATATCATTCAGGTGCTCGAAAGGAAGGGGTATTTCTGAGCAAGAAAAAAAGCAATTGTTTCCCCAGCACACTGAATGGATAACAGTAACCAGATATAAATCCCACATGATAATAGAATTCAGAGATCTTCGTTACATAGCTTCGGCTTCCTAAATACTAATTTATTAACACTATAGTTTTTTACACTGGTATGTCACGCTGTGCTTTCTGGCTCATTCTGGTGTTTTGGGGTGCCACACCCTGCACCTAGATATAGCGCTAGGGACCCCAAATATACAGAGAGGCCTTGATGCGGCTTTGGGGCTTAACCACACATTTGCGCAAATATGTGTAACGAAGATCTCTGAATTCTATTATCATGTGGGATTTATATCTGGTTACTGTTATCCATTCAGTGTGCTGGGGAAACAATTGCTTAAAACAAACCGTCCAGAAAAAAAACATAAAAACAAATATTATAAAAATACTGAAAGGTTAATAACATGAATAAAATGCAAAAATGAATATTAGAAAAGGAGATTTTAATGTTTAAAGGTTGTAATATCACAATGATAGACTGATCACATGACCACATCCGATCATGTGATCAGAGTAACCCTGAATCTATTGCTTCTCCCTAGTAAGTATGGAGAAACCTGTATAGTGTGGGCAAAGTATAGTCTAGATGTTGCGGTCACGTGACCCTAACCACGTGACCGCACCCATGTGATCGGAAGCTCCATGAATCATTAGGGAGACTAGTATATAATGGTAATGTGGATGACATTGCTGCATCTGCAGCGCGTCATGTGACCAATATCACATGACCTGGAAGGAGAGAGAGCAAAGTATGTTGTCATAGCAACCGGAATACACCAAAACTAGTGTTAATAGATTACTAATATATATGTAGTTTCACAGAATAGCTCCATAAGAACATAGGGAGAGTTTTTATTATAAAAAAGGGGGTTATCAGACTGTAATATAAAAACGTATTATAACATAGAGCAACAAGTTAATGAGTTAGGTTTAACACACAGCAAATACAATACATGCACTGTCTATATATAAAAAAAACCACATATATCAAATAATAAAAAGTATACATATATATATACACATAAAATAAACCATAAATATCATGAGTCTTGAATTTTTTGAAAGTAAACCATAATTATAAGACTGATTATATGTGGTCCCGAAAAAATGATAATGGGTAAAGAAAAATAATTTAAATAAAAAGCAGAGATCACTGAAATTGTAGTGGATATGTGGAAAACATTCCACTCAGGGAAGGCAGAGCACAACAGCAAACACCAGCAGGACTGCATGTGTGGATGCCTATGTGCTCCATTGTCCCCGAGCAGCATGCCCCACATTGCCAATACCCAAAAATATTAATATGGAGTTGTCAGATGATGGTATGGAGCAGTCAGATCACGGTATTGGGTATTGGCATTGTGGGGCATGCTGCTCGGGAACGATGGAGCACATAGGCATCCACACATGCGGCCCCGCTGGTGTTTGCTGTTGTTCTCTGCCAAGCTTGGTTTATTTTATGTATATATATTTATACTTTTTATTATTTGATATGTGTTTTTTTATATATAGACAGCGCATGTATTGTATGTGCTGTGTGTTAAACCTAACTCATTAACTTGTTGCACTGTTATAATACATTTTTATATAACAGTCTGATAACCCCCTTTTTTATAATAATAACTCTCCCTATGTTCTTATGGAGCTATTCTGTGAAACTACATATATATTAGAAATCTATTAACACCAGCTTTGGTGTATTCCGGTTTCTATGACAACATACTTTGCTCTCTTTCTCCTTCCGGGTCATGTGACATTGGTCACATGACGCGCTGCAGATGCAGCAACGTCAGCCACATTACCATTATATACTAGGTTCCCTAATGATTCATGGAGCTTCCGGTCACATGGGTGCGGTCACGTGGTTAGGGTCATGTGACCGCAACATCTAGACTATACTCTGCCCACACTATACAGGTTTCTTCATACTTACTAGGGAGAAGCAATAGATTCAGGGTTACTCTGAACACATGATCGGATGTGGTCATGTGATCAGTCTATCATAGTGATATTACAACCTTTGAACATTAAAATCTCCTTTTCTAATATTAATTTTTGCATTTTATTCATGTTATTAACCTTTGGGACCTTACAGTTTTTTTATTATATTTGTTTTTATGTTTTTTCTGGACGGTTTGTTTTAAGCAAATCAACAAGTAGCACAAGTGCCCATAATAATATAATTATAAAGGGTATATAAGGACTTTCTGCCACACACTCTAACATATGCTCCTGATGAAGCTGGATGTCCTGTAGCCAGCAAAATGCGTAGAGCCTGAATCTGATAGCCGACACCACACCAGCGATCTTGGATTCCTGATATCGACCTTTGGCATTTATTGGACACTGCACTCCACCACCTGGATTATCATTTTAAGATTCTACTATCTGGACTCCCCTTTGGCCATAAATGGACAATTCCTAAGGCTGACAGCACATCAAGAGATGATTCCAACTGTTCTGGTAATATCCAGTGTTTATTGCTGAATGTTATTATTTGGTGGAGATCCTAGCCTATGAGGACTCATTTACAGGAACCTTTTTGGTGGATCGGCTGAATTCAAAAATATTTCAATTAGTTGGCAATCAATGATCGCATTGAACCCCTGGCATCGCATTGCGATACTAATCGCATATGATAGTACATATGCAATTAGCATCATTGCGATGACCGGCGATGACCCGCGATCAGTGATAGTACATCCTGCCAAGAGAGAGACAAAATCTGTACTTTGATTGAGCCCAACAAAAGGCCCATATCCACACCTGCTTGTCAGAAAAACAGTAAAATACCAATCCGAAATTCCACGGGAGAAAGTTTTCATCCCTCACACCAAGAAAATTATTACTTACAGATATAGTAGTAGGGTTTCGGCGTAACCACCTTACGGACTTTGATGGGATACCCTTTCTGGACATAATCTCCCTTTCAACTTCCAAACCATCAAACGTAGCCGCTGTAAGTCTAGAAAGACTAATGGACCTTGTTTTAGAAGATCCTTTAGAAGCGGCAGAGGCCAAGGTTCCTCCAGAGACTTGCTCAGGAGTTCTGTGTACCAGGACTGTCGAGGCCAATCCAGGACAAGAATAAATGCCTGATCGCCTTCCCTTATGATTCTTTTTAGAACTCTTAGAATGATTGGGAGTGGAGGAAACAGGTAAGCAAACTGGTAAATCCAAAGAGTCATCAGCGCGTCCACCGCCACAGCCTGCAGATCCCTCGTTCTGTAAAACTAATGGTGTAGCTTCTTGATGAGATGAGCCGCCATCAGGTCTATATGTGGATGCCTCCACTGGCGAACCAATTGGTGAATCATCTGAGAATGAAGGCCCCTTTCGCCGGATGGAGGTTGCGCATGCTTAAGAAGTCGGCATCCCAGTTGACCACTTCAGGATTGATTATTGATGTTATGGCCCTTGCGTTGGCTTCCGCCCATAGGACTATCCTCTACAACTCTAGCATTGCGGCCCTGCTTCTTGGTTCACCCTGTCTGTTGATGTACGCCACTGCCGTGGCGCTGGCCAACTGCAGGTGAATGGTCTGTTTACGAATGTGGTATGAGGCCTGCAGGAGTGCATTGTACATTTTTCAGAGTTCCAGGATGTTGTTTGGAAGTGTATATTCCAGACTTGACCACTTCCCCTGGAACAGGGTCCCATGGATCACAATACCCCAACCCCGGGTGCTGTCAACCGATGTTAGCAACGACCAAGACAGGGTAAAGAAACTCCGATCCCCCAAGAGATGGTAGATCTTTAGCCTCCACAATAGGTGGATCCTTCCATTTGGTGACAGAGTTATACTCTAGTGCATGTGCAGGATAAATCCTGACCACTTGTCCAACATATCCAGTTGGAACGGCCGTGCATGGAACCTGTCATACTGAATGGTCTCATAATAGGCTACCTTCTTGCCCAGCAAGCTAATTAAAATAAGAATTGCAAACTTGAGTGGTTTTAGCACCGATCGGACCAAAGACTGATTAGTAAAGGCCATTTCCATTTAAAAGCACACCTTCTGAGACACCGTATCCTGGAACATCCTCCAGGACTGAATTCTATGAGACGGTTCCCGGTGATGCTAAATCTGATGAGTATTGGTGTTTTTGACCATTTTTTTATTTTTTATTGCGGTTGAAGCGGTAGACTCCAAATATGTTGGCACTTGTAAATTATTTTCCTTCCTATTTTTTTTTTCGGAATACAGATGAACCTGTATTTTCTAAGTCTGGAGAAACTTAGAAAGATTTGTTTCCATCATCTTTTTTTTCTGGTGACAATAGCTTTTTTTTTCCATCCTCAATTTTTTATTTATTTCAGAGGAACATGTAAGGAAAAATAAATTTTAGAAACATTACAGTAATAATTAAAAATATATATTTTAGTTAGTAACTAAAACAATTACATTACCTGGAATATCCTTTTGAGGTCAATTCATAGTGTCAATTCCCTCTTTGATCCCCATTACAGCGGTTTGTGAAATTTTTGTACTAAGTTTTCGCTCCCATTCAGACATCTCTATGTCTGTTGGACCTTCCCCGCTGGATTTCCTACTGTGCATTTTCTGCAATGACAAAAAAATTTTGATGGTGATTTTACAGTCCTAATAACGTTTTCTACATACAGGCGCTGTTCTGGGAATTTTGCCAATGCATGAGACTATTTTAGCAATTCTTCTCCACACACTCTCCTTCCGCTCAAAGGTACAATTTTGGCCACCAAGCCTGCCAAATAATATTTTGTAGTTAACCAGAACACCGTCATGAGAGCTACATTTTCAAGGTATGTAAATCGAGGAGCTCTTTTTTTTCAATACAGGCTTCTTAACTTTCTGTGTTTCCTGAACGTCCTCCTCTGAAAAACTGGATAAGTTCACAGGCGTTCTATAAGTGTCTATCTCCGCCTCGGTAGATGAATCAGACTGATCATTTTCCATACTGGTTTAATTGATCTATAATACAGAAAAAAGTGTACAGGTTGAGTATCCCTTATCCAAAATTCTAAATCCCAAATTTGTGTGTCCCCTACTGAGATAATAACATAAATATTATATATATTATAAATATTATTTATAAATATATATATATATATATATATATATTTATAGATAATGTATATAATACATATGTCATTATCTCAGCAGGGGACCCAAAAATGTGGGATTTTTAATTTTCGATAAGGGAACTCAACCTGTATTCCCTTTAAGTCAAATGAAGACTGGATGATTATACTGTAAATATGATCACGTAATGGAACATTTGATAAAACTTTAATTAATTGTGTAAATGATGTTTACCATCGAATGCAATTCACCACTAAACTTTGTCCTGCTTATCTAGCCACTTCTCTCCACGCATGCGCTGATAGTTTTGGGAGACCGTGTGCTAATATTAAGGTGATCTGCCAGAAAGTGTGAGGGACATCTATTTATTATGCAAGGCACTATGCAAAAACAACAAGGCATAAGGCAACGAGGCCTTTTAAACTTTTTTTTTCTTACAGAGGTATATTCTAGTGTGACCCATTCTACAAGTCTTTTCAGTCAAAAACTAGACATGGAGAAGTGAACTTTCTGGGGAACAAGGAGCGGGAATTAGCCAGTTTTTGATAAACATCTCATCTCTTAACACAATTACTTTATACTTAAGTGAACTTACATAAGCTTTTAGAATTTCGACTAAAAAATCTGCCCGTATAGACTTTCCATTTATGATGGTTGCCAGATGCTGAAGGAGATAGGAGACTGATTATCCATAAAGTGAGCCCGCATGGAAACATAGAACAGAAGTGCCAGCTCGTCAAACAATTGCATTCACCAGTTGCACTTTAAATCGGCACATCCTGAAGATAGAAGAAAAGGAGTAGCTAAGGGGGTTATTCCGAGATGATCGCTAGCTGCCGTTGTTCGCAGCGCAGCGATCAGGCTAAAAATCGGCTTTTATGAGCATGCGTATGGGGCGCAGTGCACACGCGCGGCGTACTTTCACAAAAAACTATGCAGTTTCACACAAGGTCTAGCAACGCTTTTCAGTCGCACTGCTGATCGGTGAGTGATTGACAGGAAGTGGGTGTTTCTGGGCGGAAACGGACCGTTTTCGGGGAGTGTGTGTAAAAACGCAGGCGTGTCAGATAAAAACGCAGGAGTGGCTGGGGAAACGTAGGCGTGGCTGGCCGAACGCAGGGCGTGTTTGTGACGTCAAAACAGGAACAAATCAGTCTGAAGTGATCGCTAGCTAGGAGTAAGTCTCGAGCTACTCTGAAACGGCACAATTAGTTTTGTAGCAATGCTGCGATCCTTTCTTTCTCACTTCTGCTAAGCTAAGATACACTCCCAGAAGGCGGTGGCCTAGCGGTTGCACTGCTGCTAAAAGCAGCTAGCGAGCGATCAACTCGGAATGACCCCCTAAGTAAGGTGACCGGATAAAGACGATGAGGCAATAATATGCTTAGCACCACAACAACTGAGGAATGTTTAATGGTACTCAAATTGAGCATGGAGGGGGATATGCCTTTGGCTCTGTCCAGCTGCTTACCACAACATACACAGACACATCTATTAGCTATGGGGGTCATTCCGAGTTGTTCGCTCGTTGCCGATTTTCGATATGCTGCGATTTGTTACTAAATGCGCATGTGCAAGGCACGCAGGGCACATGCGCAAGGCATGCAGGGCGCATGCGCTTAGTTATTTAACTAAAAACTTAGTAGATTTGCTGTGGATTCTGCGGCATTTTTCCGTCGCGCTGCTGATCGGTGAATGATTGACAGGAAAGGGACATTTCTGGGTGGTAACTGAGCGTTTTCCGGGAGTGTGCTAAAAAACGCAGGCGTGTCAGGGAAAAATGCGTGAGTGTCTGGAGAAACGGGGGAGTGGCTGGCCGAATGCAGGGCGTGTTTGTGACGTCAAACCAGGAACTAAACGAACTGAGCTGATCGCAATCTGTGAATAGGTCTGGAGCTATTTAGAAACTGCAAAGAATTATTTAGTAGCAGTTCTGCTACTCTTTCTTTCGCTATTCTGCTAAGCTAAGATACACTCCCAGAGGGCAGCGGCCTAGCGTGTGCAATGCTGCTAAAAGCAGCTAGCGAGCGAACAACTCGGAATGACCACCTATAAGTCTGCTAAAGCATGAGCAAACCACTCTGAGAACACGGTGGCCAGACTAACGTACATTTGTCATTTTGATAAAAAAAACACATGATTACTATGCAATAAAATATCCTCAAATATAATTTTTCTCATCAGTGACTGCAATGAAAGGGGGAAAAGTGTACATGGTAAATGAAATTTAAAAACTAACTGTGAAATTCTGTATTAACAAAGACAAATCCTTCTACTTTTCCATGTTATTTTGGAATAATATCCTTATGGATACAGGAGCACCAAATTTTAATAGTGGGTTTGATTAACATGTCAGTTTTTAAAACAGGTCAGGTAAAATTTTGCTATCTTCAAACTCTGGGATGGGTTATTTTCGGCGCTCAGACTGTTGTTGAACATCATATCCCAGCATGCCCTGCAACAGTTATAAGCATGGTCAAATTGCCAACCTGTAGCAAGGCATGCTGGTATGAGTAGAGCAACAACAGAAGGATTGCCGATGGTTACCCATGGCTGTTCTAATTTATATAGATGAAATATAAACCCTTATTAAAAAAATAACACCTTGCCATAAAAAACCCCCTCCTTTTAATCAGATTTAAGAAAAGAATTAAAATGTATTAATATAAAACAATAATAACTAACAATCTAGTAAATACCTTCTGTCAGCCAACAATCAAGATTAATCGGATTACGGAGTCCGACCGACATACACAAAGTGGAGGTGTTCTATTAGGACATTAACAAATGTGAGGGTAAATTTATGTTACCTCCTGCATGAAATAATAAAAAAAAATGATTAATACACTTCCATTATTTGTAACATTTATATAAATAACTTAGCGAGACAGTCACTCAGACTTCACCACCAGGCCATTAATAAACCATGTGGAAGACAGCTTGACAGTTAGCTTTGTCCCCTCTCCCACCCCCACGTCTTTAGGCAAATGTGGTTATTTTGCACATTCATTTTAGGGTGTTTTTAAAGGTAAGGGGAGTGACCTCAGAAAATTGCCATGTTACATTACACCTCATATTACCATCCATCAGTCACTTGACAGCGAATAGTAGTGTCCGTCACATATTAAAGTTCCACCATGTTGCCCCATACAGAAATTGCTCCAAGGTAGAACCCTCATCTGATTGTACCTGGTCTGACCTTTAAACACACTGCTACATATGGCCCCTTATACACACTGCGTCAAGTAGCCCCATAGACTCATTTATCATCATGACAGGAAAAGTCCTGCAAACCAAGCTTAGTACTTTCATATCATATATGAGTTCAGAGCGCCCAAACAGGACCATGACTTTTTTTCCATTTTACCTTTAGATAATGAGCATGATTTCTATAGGGTAGACCAATCAATGGGAGAGGTGAATTTGCATTTCCATACATTTTGGAATTTATTTACCTTTTATAGATGGTTATTAAAATGGTTATGCCTTTTTGGTTATATGTACCTTTCATAAGAGCAGAGCTCAGCAGAGTTAAGAATACATGCAAGAACACGACTTCAGTCCATTGAAAACCGATACAACACTCGTTGTACAGTATGCACAGACCTGGTATTTGGTGAGAAAACCAATAATTTAAGTCTATGAAAAAAACAATCCAAACATCAGTGTCCTTTCACAGGTGCAATAACTTCTGACAGGTATAATGCAATAAGATGTGGGTCATTGCGCACGATTTGGATGTCCTCAAAGCCCTTCTAAAGGCGCATTTATCATTAAGTCAAACATTCCAATGTACTAACCGCAGTCAGACAATATTTGGATGCTGTTGTTAACTCCAAACTTTAAAAAAGAATTTTGGTATTTACCAATAACTCCATTTCTCTGAATCCACTCGGGGACACTGGAACAGCTTTATACAGAAGGGGTGTGAAGCTAGCAACCGGAGGTGTGGCACAATCTAAAAATGAAAAATTTTATACACAGCCGGCTCCTCCTCCATTCACTCCTCCCATCCCTCAGTTTGGAAAATTTGACGGAGAGAAGAGGGCATGAGACCAGGGGAGGATTAACAATGGAAATGCAAGAGAGAAACGAAAAACACCCTAAGGTGATTTTCTCAAGGCGCTACACTAGGGGAGGTTCAACACAGCAGCTATAAGGAAAGAGGTTGGTCAGACCTCACAAAGCAACGGCAACAAATAGAATTCTAGCGCTATAGGTCATAGATGAGATGAGAAGATCAATAGACAATCATATTTAATGCATATAAAAAATCACTAAAACATCCATGGATTTGAACACGTAAATAAAAAATAAATGACTATACAAGTATAAAATGTATGAAGATAATGTACCCTAGAAAAGGGTGTATGGCATAACTCCCAGACACATTCAGCTGAAATTTAGGAGAAAATACTAGGACCTGTTCCTATGTAAAATGTCCCCTTCTGTATCCAATAGTACCAATAGGATAGTCCTTTGTTAGCAATAGTTACCACAGAAGATCAAGGATATTTAAGCGGCTCAGCATTCCGCAGTATTGCAGTTCCTTGGTGCAGTGGAATAGATTTAAAGTTCCTCAATTGGGATGGTTTACCTCCAGCAAAGGTCCATGAGGTTCAGTAAGGGGATTTGGTTCAGTTCCTCTTTCTCCAGGTATTTGTAGGTCCAGGGAGTATTGCAGGAGAGCAGCTCACACCAACGCGTTTCATTGTGATCACACAACTTTTTCAAGGTGCTAACTGGGCTGTAAGCAGGGGTTTATATACCCAAACAATATGGCTGCTCATTTGCATACAAGATTGAAATTAATCAGCTCATCTCATAATATGACCAATTACAGACATATAAATCCAGTGTAAACCACATACTAGTACATTTAAAAAATACCTAAGTTAGTTTAATAATGTGTTTTTTTCCCACATATCAAGTGGTCACATGACCGTTTGGGGAATACCTCACCTCAGTAATCTCTAAAACAGGGAGTTACAACCCATTAAAACTAATAATATGGGTTTATACCAAGGAGTGATCCCATGTCACATTTTCGTAGTGACCTTTTAGAGGTCCCATGGACTCGCACCTGAGGTTTTCTGTCTATTGATCGGAAGCAGGGTGAGGGTGGCGCGAACGGATCCCGTCCCGTCGCGTCATCCAAACCCGTCCGATCACGTGCAGTGACGCGAACGAGTCACCACCACCACATCATTAACGCGCGCCGAGGTGTGCGTATCCTGACGTGGGAGGTGTCGTTCTGGTTGTCCGGGCGACGCGTCATCGCAGGCACTTTCCCATCTCAGCCGGACGGCACTCATATCTTCTATCTTATTGTGTTACATATATTGGTGTCCCCGCAAGTTTGACAACCACTGTGCCAACCACAAGATAGATACATATATTTTAATATAATGATAATAACATGTTGCACTCGGATCCCATTATTCCAATTCAGTTTACATACTTAAATTAAAGACAGAAAAATTGTGATTTTAGTTGTTTAGGCCAGGCAAAGAATGTAGGATGGGATATAGATAAAGTGGAATATATTAATTAGGATAAGTTGTACACACTAGATAATAATTGGTAACACAAAATCACTAATCTATACTCATTATCACTAGACCGAATATAATCACAATATGTAGAATGATTTATTTGAACTTTCTCTCTAAATTCAACATTCTAAACATAGGCATCATATCGTGTTGTGGTCAGGGATATTTCGGCCTACAGAGAGAGGAAGCAAAAGAAAAAGGGAAAAAGGAGGGGAAAGAAACCAGCAATAAATATATGGCGTAGAAAATTGAGGGGGGATGATCACAAAACTGTGTTGAGTTCCACTGTTTCGTTTAATCCATTCGGAAATATCGTGTTCAATTTGAACATCCAATATAACTCCTGTTTACATAGAATATTATACCTGTCCCCCCCCTCTTTGTTGAATCTACCTGTTCGATCGCTGTTAAATGAAGTGAGCTGGGGTCCCCACCATGATGATCTCTAAAGTGTCGAGAGACACTATGTGTGTGGACTTTTTTAATGATATTACGGCGGTGCTCCATGAAGCGGGTTTTGATGCTTCTGGTTGTGCGTCCCACGTATCTTAAATCACATCCACAGGAGAGGAGGTATATGATATAAGACGAGTTACAATTCATGAAGCTCGAAAGTTCGTAATTCTCCCCGTCTCTGACGTGGAGTTGTGTAGTTTTCTTGTACATGTGTTTGCAGGTCGTGCACCTAGTGGCTCCACATCTAAAAAACCCGTTGGGTTTTGATGTCAACCAAGTCTCCCCTATAGTCTGTTTGGTAGGAACTTTTTTAATAAAGCTGGGAGCAAGGATATTTTTAAGTGATTTATTCTTTTTAAAAATGAATTTCGGTTTTTGTGGTAATTGATTTCTGAGTAATTTGTCCTGATTTAAGATACTGAAATTTTTACAGACAATCTTTTTAATCTGCATACTTTCATTATTAAATGTAGATATAAAGGCCAAACTTTCTGATTTATCCTTCAGATCTCTTTCTTTAGTTTCTAGTTTGTTGGATCTAAGTAAAGTATCTCTCTCCAAATCCGAGACTTCCCTAAGAGCTTTCTTTAATGGCGAATGGGGATAGCCCCTTTCACCAAAAATCTTCACCATAGAGTCCGCCTGTTCCAAAAATTTAGATTTTTCAGTACAATTGCGTCGTAGTCGCAATAGTTGGCCCTTTGGAATATTCTTCTTCCAAGGGGGGTAATGAGCGCTCTGGTAGTGCAGATAGGAATGGGTATCCACCTCCTTGTTATAGTTGGAGGTGTAAATCTTGTTATCCCTAGCTTCCAGAGTCACATCCAGGAAGTTGGTAGTGAAGGGGTGATAAGAATAGGTAAAATGAAGATTAAAATGATTGGAATTCAAATTAGAAACAAATAACTGTGCAGATGATAGATCCCCATCCCAAATAATAAAAAGATCGTCAATATAACGGCCATAGAGGACGAGATTCGCGCCAAAGTCGCCACCCCACACATGGGTGTCCTCAAAGAGTCCCATGTAGAGGTTGGCATAACTAGGCGCAAACCTCGTCCCCATGGCCGTCCCCATAACCTGTAAATAATATTTGTCCATGAACAGAAAATAATTGTGCTGAAGTATAAAAGAAATAGCATCCACCAAAAAAGTCCTGTGTCTCTCCGAGAGGTCACCATCTGCTTTTAATCTGACTGCTATTGCATCTCGACCAAGATCGTGTGGAATGTTAGTATAAAGGCTCTGTACATCTAAAGTCAGAAACGCATAAGTATCTTTCCACACGAAGTCTTTTACTAGTTGCAAAAAATGAGTGGTGTCTTTAATGTGTGACCTCAAGGTAGAGACACGGGGTTGAAGAAAAGTGTCAACATAAAAAGATAGGTTAGAGGACAGAGACCCTACACCAGAAATAATCGGACGCCCCGGAGGTGAATTCAGTGATTTATATATTTTGGGGAGGTGATAATAAATCGGAACTGTGGGGTATTTAATAAACAAAAAATTATATTCCTCCCTGGATATGACTCCATCGGCCAGGGCTTCATCCAATAAATTGTGTAATTGTCTCAAATAATGTGATGTTGGATCAAAATCAAGAATCTTATAGAATTCGGTATTGTTCAGTTGTCTATGAGCTTCAATCATATAATCTTCCCTATTCTGCACCACCAGACCGCCACCCTTATCTGCCTCTCTGAAAACCAGGGAGGTGTCTTTAGTAAGGTCACGTAGGGCCTTCCTCTCCCATCTGGTAAGGTTAGTGCTTGTCTTCTTACCAGTAGAGGATTTATTACGTTGACATAAATTCTTAAGGTCCTCTAATGTAGTTTTATAAAAGCATTCAACCATAGGGCTCTTATAAGTGAGAGGGTAGAACTCAGATTTGCGCCTAAAATCACCCCTCTTGATATCATAAACTTTCTTTGTTTCAGTTCTTTCAGAACTGATGCTATTGTCCAAAAGAGAGTGTAATATTTCAAGAGCTGAATCATCCCCTGAATCCAGGGTAATGGCCATGCCCTCTTCTTTATGTTGTTGTATATTGCGTTGAATGAAGTACCGTTTCCTACATAGGGTGCGGACAAATCTATTCAACTCAACGAACAGATTAAATATGTTGGGGGTGCTTGTAGGCGCAAATTTAAGTCCCTTGGCCAAAAGAGATTTCTCGCTGGTAGAAAACTGTTTATTTGAAAGATTGTATACATTAGTAGGGGTGGGATTTTCTTGGTCAATCAGTCCCAACCCCTTGGCTGTCTTCTTTTTCCCCCCTCTGCACCCTCTGTACTTCTGGGTCTTCCTCTTTTTGATGTTTTTCTTTCCCACTCTATTCTTGTCGGGGACCCGTGGCGTCTCTCGTATCTTTGCTCTAAAAAAACCTCGGAATTTTTCTGAGAATCATGTTCGGGATCTGATCTCTGTTCCCTAGGTCTTGCTCCCAATTCAGTCAATTTACCCGCACCTGATTGTGCCGGTTTAGTCACTGTACCTCTATCTAGTACATCATTAGAGAATTTCCTCTTATCCCTACTACACCCTTCATATCCAGATGGATACCTCCTAGGGATTCTTTGTTGGTCTCATCTCCTATTTGTGGGAGCCCTTTCAGGGGGATAGGCCATGGATCTAGTACTTTCTCTGTTTTTGTTCCTATAACTCCTCACTTGACCAGTATTATAGTCCTCCAGATCCCTCTGAAATTTTTTACATTTGTTATCTACAACTATTTGCTCGAATTTAGTCACCTTCTCCATAACTAATAAATCCCTTTCTTTATATTCCTTTGTATTGCTCTGGGGTTCTAATTTATCTTTAAGGGACTCTATTTCCAATTCAATTTCTTTAACTTTCCGATCTCTATATGTGATCACTATTTCCATAAGGCTCAAAGAGCACTTGTCCAGTGTTTTCTCCCATTTCTCTTCAAACTCTCTATCCCCATTGAAGATAGAGGGCTTGAAGAGTCTGAGACCTCTGGGAATCATATTCTTATCAATGTATTTCTGTAAATTGATACTGTCAAGCCAATGTTTAGTCTCTGATCTCATTAGATCCTCCAACTTATAAAACTCATTTTTCAGCAAATCAGTTTTGGCTTCTAAATTCGTCTCCATGGGATCATCCCATTTTTTGAGAAACACATTCCTTCTACTATGTCTGTCATCAAAAGTGGAGAAACTCCCCATTATTGCAGCCTTGAGTAGGACTATGTGAAAATGCAAGAGAGAAACGAAAAACACCCTAAGGTGATTTTCTCAAGGCGCTACACTAGGGGAGGTTCAACACAGCAGCTATAAGGAAAGAGGTTGGTCAGACCTCACAAAGCAACGGCAACAAATAGAATTCTAGCGCTATAGGTCATAGATGAGATGAGAAGATCAATAGACAATCATATTTAATGCATATAAAAAATCACTAAAACATCCATGGATTTGAACACGTAAATAAAAAATAAATGACTATACAAGTATAAAATGTATGAAGATAATGTACCCTAGAAAAGGGTGTATGGCATAACTCCCAGACACATTCAGCTGAAATTTAGGAGAAAATACTAGGACCTGTTCCTATGTAAAATGTCCCCTTCTGTATCCAATAGTACCAATAGGATAGTCCTTTGTTAGCAATAGTTACCACAGAAGATCAAGGATATTTAAGTGGCTCAGCATTCCGCAGTATTGCAGTTCCTTGGTGCAGTGGAATAGATTTAAAGTTCCTCAATTGGGATGGTTTACCTCCAGCAAAGGTCCATGAGGTTCAGTAAGGGGATTTGGTTCAGGTCCTCTTTCTCCAGGTATTTGTAGGTCCAGGGAGTATTGCAGGAGAGCAGCTCACACCAACGCGTTTCGTTGTGATCACACAACTTTTTCAAGGTGCTAACTGGGCTGTAAGCAGGGGTTTATATACCCAAATAATATGGCTGCTCATTTGCATACAAGATTGAAATTAATCAGCTCATCTCATAATATGACCAATTACAGACAGACATATAAATCCAGTGTAAACCACATACTAGTACATTTAAAAAATACCTAAGTTAGTTTAATAATGTGTTTTTTTCCCACATATCAAATGGTCACATGACCGTTTGGGGAATACCTCACCTCAGTAATCTCTAAAACAGGGAGTTACAACCCATTAAAACTAATAATATGGGTTTATACCAAGGAGTGATCCCATGTCACATTTTCGTAGTGACCTTTTAGAGGTCCCATGGACTCGCACCTGAGGTTTTCTGTCTATTGATCGGAAGCAGGGTGAGGGTGGCGCGAACCGATCCCGTCCCGTCGCGTCATCCAAACCCGTCCGATCACGTGCAGTGACGCGAACGAGTCACCACCACCACGTCATTAACGCGCGCCGAGGTGTGCGTATCCTGACGTGGGAGGTGTCGTTCTGGTTGTCCGGGCGACGCGTCATCGCAGGCACTTTCCCATCTCAGCCGGACGGCACTCATATCTTCTATCTTATTGTGTTACATATATTGGTGTCCCCGCAAGTTTGACAACCACTGTGCCAACCACAAGATGGATACATATATTTTAATATAATGATAATAACATGTTGCACTCGGATCCCATTATTCCAATTCAGTTTACATACTTAAATTAAAGACAGAAAAATTGTGATTTTAGTTGTTTAGGCCAGGCAAAGAATGTAGGAAGGGATATAGATAAAGTGGAATATATTAATTAGGATAAGTTGTACACACTAGATAATAATTGGTAACACAAAATCACTAATCTATACTCATTATCACTAGACCGAATATAATCACAATATGTAGAATGATTTATTTGAACTTTCTCTCTAAATTCAACATTCTAAACATAGGCATCATATCGTGTTGTGGTCAGGGATATTTCGGCCTACAGAGAGAGGAAGCAAAAGAAAAAGGGAAAAAGGAGGGGAAAGAAACCAGCAATAAATATATGGCCAAGGGACTTAAATTTGCGCCTACAAGCACCCCCAACATATTTAATCTGTTCGTTGAGTTGAATAGATTTGTCCGCACCCTATGTAGGAAACGGTACTTCATTCAACGCAATATACAACAACATAAAGAAGAGGGCATGGCCATTACCCTGGATTCAGGGGATGATTCAGCTCTTGAAATATTACACTCTCTTTTGGACAATAGCATCAGTTCTGAAAGAACTGAAACAAAGAAAGTTTATGATATCAAGAGGGGTGATTTTAGGCGCAAATCTGAGTTCTACCCTCTCACTTATAAGAGCCCTATGGTTGAATGCTTTTATAAAACTACATTAGAGGACTTTAAGAATTTATGTCAACGTAATAAATCCTCTACTGGTAAGAAGACAAGCACTAACCTTACCAGATGGGAGAGGAAGGCCCTACGTGACCTTACTAAAGACACCTCCCTGGTTTTCAGAGAGGCAGATAAGGGTGGCGGTCTGGTGGTGCAGAATAGGGAAGATTATATGATTGAAGCTCATAGACAACTGAACAATACCGAATTCTATAAGATTCTTGATTTTGATCCAACATCACATTATTTGAGACAATTACACAATTTATTGGATGAAGCCCTGGCCGATGGAGTCATATCCAGGGAGGAATATAATTTTTTGTTTATTAAATACCTCACAGTTCCGATTTATTATCACCTCCCCAAAATACATAAATCACTGAATTCACCTCCGGGGCGTCCGATTATTTCTGGTGTAGGGTCTCTGTCCTCTAACCTATCTTTTTATGTTGACACTTTTCTTCAACCCCGTGTCTCTACCTTGAGGTCACACATTAAAGACACCACTCATTTTTTGCAACTAGTAAAAGACTTCGTGTGGAAAGATACTTATGCGTTTCTGACTTTAGATGTACAGAGCCTTTATACTAACATTCCACACGATCTTGGTCGAGATGCAATAGCAGTCAGATTAAAAGCAGATGGTGACCTCTCGGAGAGACACAGGACTTTTTTGGTGGATGCTATTTCTTTTATACTTCAGCACAATTATTTTCTGTTCATGGACAAATATTATTTACAGGTTATGGGGACGGCCATGGGGACGAGGTTTGCGCCTAGTTATGCCAACCTCTACATGGGACTCTTTGAGGACACCCATGTGTGGGGTGGCGACTTTGGCGCGAATCTCGTCCTCTATGGCCGTTATATTGACGATCTTTTTATTATTTGGGATGGGGATCTATCATCTGCACAGTTATTTGTTTCTAATTTGAATTCCAATCATTTTAATCTTCATTTTACCTATTCTTATCACCCCTTCACTACCAACTTCCTGGATGTGACTCTGGAAGCTAGGGATAACAAGATTTACACCTCCAACTATAACAAGGAGGTGGATACCCATTCCTATCTGCACTACCAGAGCGCTCATTACCCCCCTTGGAAGAAGAATATTCCAAAGGGCCAACTATTGCGACTACGACGCAATTGTACTGAAAAATCTAAATTTTTGGAACAGGCGGACTCTATGGTGAAGATTTTTGGTGAAAGGGGCTATCCCCATTCGCCATTAAAGAAAGCTCTTAGGGAAGTCTCGGATTTGGAGAGATATACTTTACTTAGATCCAACAAACTAGAAACTAAAGAAAGAGATCTGAAGGATAAATCAGGAAGTTTGGCCTTTATATCTACATTTAATAATGAAAGTATGCAGATTAAAAAGATTGTCTGTAAAAATTTCAGTATCTTAAATCAGGACAAATTACTCAGAAATCAATTACCACAAAAACCGAAATTCATTTTTAAAAAGAATAAATCACTTAAAAATATCCTTGCTCCCAGCTTTATTAAAAAAGTTCCTACCAAACAGACTATAGGGGAGACTTGGTTGACATCAAAACCCAACGGGTTTTTTAGATGTGGAGCCACTAGGTGCACGACCTGCAAACACATGTACAAGAAAACTACACAACTCCACGTCAGAGACGGGGAGAATTACGAACTTTCGAGCTTCATGAATTGTAACTCGTCTTATATCATATACCTCCTCTCCTGTGGATGTGATTTAAGATACGTGGGACGCACAACCAGAAGCATCAAAACCCGCTTCATGGAGCACCGCCGTAATATCATTAAAAAAGTCCACACACATAGTGTCTCTCGACACTTTAGAGATCATCATGGTGGGGACCCCAGCTCACTTCATTTAACAGCGATCGAACAGGTAGATTCAACAAAGAGGGGGGGGGGCAGGTATAATATTCTATGTAAACAGGAGTTATATTGGATGTTCAAATTGAACACGATATTTCCGAATGGATTAAACGAAACAGTGGAACTCAACACAGTTTTGTGATCATCCCCCCTCAATTTTCTACGCCATATATTTATTGCTGGTTTCTTTCCCCTCCTTTTTCCCTTTTTCTTTTGCTTCCTCTCTCTGTAGGCCGAAATATCCCTGACCACAACACGATATGATGCCTATGTTTAGAATGTTGAATTTAGAGAGAAAGTTCAAATAAATCATTCTACATATTGTGATTATATTCGGTCTAGTGATAATGAGTATAGATTAGTGATTTTGTGTTACCAATTATTATCTAGTGTGTACAACTTATCCTAATTAATATATTCCACTTTATCTATATCCCATCCTACATTCTTTGCCTGGCCTAAACAACTAAAATCACAATTTTTCTGTCTTTAATTTAAGTATGTAAACTGAATTGGAATAATGGGATCCGAGTCCAACATGTTATTATCATTATATTAAAATATATGTATCCATCTTGTGGTTGGCACAGTGGTTGTCAAACTTGCGGGGACACCAATATATGTAACACAATAAGATAGAAGATATGAGTGCCGTCCGGCTGAGATGGGAAAGTGCCTGCGATGACGCGTCGCCCGGACAACCAGAACGACACCTCCCACGTCAGGATACGCACACCTCGGCGCGCGTTAATGACGTGGTGGTGGTTACTCGTTCGCGTCACTGCACGTGATCGGACGGGTTTGGATGACGCGACGGGACGGGATCCGTTCGCGCCACCCTCACCCTGCTTCCGATCAATAGACAGAAAACCTCAGGTGCGAGTCCATGGGACCTCTAAAAGGTCACTACGAAAATGTGACATGGGATCACTCCTTGGTATAAACCCATATTATTAGTTTTAATGGGTTGTAACTCCCTGTTTTAGAGATTACTGAGGTGAGGTATTCCCCAAACGGTCATGTGACCATTTGATATGTGGGAAAAAAACACATTATTAAACTAACTTAGGTATTTTTTAAATGTACTAGTATGTGGTTTACACTGGATTTATATGTCTGTCTGTAATTGGTCATATTATGAGATGAGCTGATTAATTTCAATCTTGTATGCAAATGAGCAGCCATATTGTTTGGGTATATAAACCCCTGCTTACAGCCCAGTTAGCACCTTGAAAAAGTTGTGTGATCACAACGAAACGCGTTGGTGTGAGCTGCTCTCCTGCAATACTCCCTGGACCTACAAATACCTGGAGAAAGAGGACCTGAACCAAATCCCCTTACTGAACCTCATGGACCTTTGCTGGAGGTAAACCATCCCAATTGAGGAACTTTAAATCTATTCCACTGCACCAAGGAACTGCAATACTGCGGAATGCTGAGCCACTTAAATATCCTTGATCTTCTGTGGTAACTATTGCTAACAAAGGACTATCCTATTGGTACTATTGGATACAGAAGGGGACATTTTACATAGGAACAGGTCCTAGTATTTTCTCCTAAATTTCAGCAGAATGTGTCTGGGAGTTATGCCATACACCCTTTTCTAGGGTACATTATCTTCATACATTTTATACTTGTATAGTCATTTATTTTTTATTTACGTGTTCAAATCCATGGATGTTTTAGTGATTTTTTATATGCATTAAATATGATTGTCTATTGATCTTCTCATCTCATCTATGACCTATAGCGCTAGAATTCTATTTGTTGCCGTTGCTTTGTGAGGTCTGACCAACCTCTTTCCTTATAGCTGCTGTGTTGAACCTCCCCTAGTGTAGCGCCTTGAGAAAATCACCTTAGGGTGTTTTTCGTTTCTCTCTTGCATTTTCACATAGTCCTACTCAAGGCTGCAATAATGGGGAGTTTCTCCACTTTTGATGACAGACATAGTAGAAGGAATGTGTTTCTCAAAAAATGGGATGATCCCATGGAGACGAATTTAGAAGCCAAAACTGATTTGCTGAAAAATGAGTTTTATAAGTTGGAGGATCTAATGAGATCAGAGACTAAACATTGGCTTGACAGTATCAATTTACAGAAATACATTGATAAGAATATGATTCCCAGAGGTCTCAGACTCTTCAAGCCCTCTATCTTCAATGGGGATAGAGAGTTTGAAGAGAAATGGGAGAAAACACTGGACAAGTGCTCTTTGAGCCTTATGGAAATAGTGATCACATATAGAGATCGGAAAGTTAAAGAAATTGAATTGGAAATAGAGTCCCTTAAAGATAAATTAGAACCCCAGAGCAATACAAAGGAATATAAAGAAAGGGATTTATTAGTTATGGAGAGGGTGACTAAATTCGAGCAAATAGTTGTAGATAACAAATGTAAAAAATTTCAGAGGGATCTGGAGGACTATAATACTGGTCAAGTGAGGAGTTATAGGAACAAAAACAGAGAAAGGACTAGATCCATGGCCTATCCCCTTGAAAGGGCTCCCACAAATAGGAGATGGGACCAACAAAGAATCCCTAGGAGGTATCCATCTGGATATGAAGGGGCTAGTAGGGATAAGAGGAAATTCTCTAATGATGTACTAGATAGAGGTACAGTGACTAAACCGGCACAATCAGGTGCGGGTAAATTGACTGAATTGGGAGCAAGACCTAGGGAACAGAGATCAGATCCCGAACATGATTCTCAGAAAAATTCCGAGGTTTTTTTAGAGCAAAGATACGAGAGACGCCACGGGTCCCCGACAAGAATAGAGTGGGAAAGAAAAACATCAAAAAGAGGAAGACCCAGAAGTACAGAGGGTGCAGAGGGGGGAAAAAGAAGACAGCCAAGGGGTTGGGACTGATTGACCAAGAAAATCCCACCCCTACTAATGTATACAATCTTTCAAATAAACAGTTTTCTACCAGCGAGAAATCCCTTTTGGCCAAGGGACTTAAATTTGCGCCTACAAGCACCCCCAACATATTTAATCTGTTTGTTGAGTTGAATAGATTTGTCCGCACCCTATGTAGGAAACGGTACTTCATTCAACGCAATATACAACAACATAAAGAAGAGGGCATGGCCATTACCCTGGATTCAGGGGATGATTCAGCTCTTGAAATATTACACTCTCTTTTGGACAATAGCATCAGTTCTGAAAGAACTGAAACAAAGAAAGTTTATGATATCAAGAGGGGTGATTTTAGGCGCAAATCTGAGTTCTACCCTCTCACTTATAAGAGCCCTATGGTTGAATGCTTTTATAAAACTACATTAGAGGACTTTAAGAATTTATGTCAACGTAATAAATCCTCTACTGGTAAGAAGACAAGCACTAACCTTACCAGATGGGAGAGGAAGGCCCTACGTGACCTTACTAAAGACACCTCCCTGGTTTTCAGAGAGGCAGATAAGGGTGGCGGTCTGGTGGTGCAGAATAGGGAAGATTATATGATTGAAGCTCATAGACAACTGAACAATACCGAATTCTATAAGATTCTTGATTTTGATCCAACATCACATTATTTGAGACAATTACACAATTTATTGGATGAAGCCCTGGCCGATGGAGTCATATCCAGGGAGGAATATATTTTTTTGTTTATTAAATACCCCACAGTTCCGATTTATTATCACCTCCCCAAAATACATAAATCACTGAATTCACCTCCGGGGTGTCCGATTATTTCTGGTGTAGGGTCTCTGTCCTCTAACCTATCTTTTTATGTTGACACTTTTCTTCAACCCCGTGTCTCTACCTTGAGGTCACACATTAAAGACACCACTCATTTTTTGCAACTAGTAAAAGACTTCGTGTGGAAAGATACTTATGCGTTTCTGACTTTAGATGTACAGAGCCTTTATACTAACATTCCACACGATCTTGGTCGAGATGCAATAGCAGTCAGATTAAAAGCAGATGGTGACCTCTCGGAGAGACACAGGACTTTTTTGGTGGATGCTATTTCTTTTATACTTCAGCACAATTATTTTCTGTTCATGGACAAATATTATTTACAGGTTATGGGGACGGCCATGGGGACGAGGTTTGCGCCTAGTTATGCCAACCTCTACATGGGACTCTTTGAGGACACCCATGTGTGGGGTGGCGACTTTGGCGCGAATCTCGTCCTCTATGGCCGTTATATTGACGATCTTTTTATTATTTGGGATGGGGATCTATCATCTGCACAGTTATTTGTTTCTAATTTGAATTCCAATCATTTTAATCTTCATTTTACCTATTCTTATCACCCCTTCACTACCAACTTCCTGGATGTGACTCTGGAAGCTAGGGATAACAAGATTTACACCTCCAACTATAACAAGGAGGTGGATACCCATTCCTATCTGCACTACCAGAGCGCTTATTACCCCCCTTGGAAGAAGAATATTCCAAAGGGCCAACTATTGCGACTACGACGCAATTGTACTGAAAAATCTAAATTTTTGGAACAGGCGGACTCTATGGTGAAGATTTTTGGTGAAAGGGGCTATCCCCATTCGCCAATAAAGAAAGCTCTTAGGGAAGTCTCGGATTTGGAGAGAGATACTTTACTTAGATCCAACAAACTAGAAACTAAAGAAAGAGATCTGAAGGATAAATCAGAAAGTTTGGCCTTTATATCTACATTTAATAATGAAAGTATGCAGATTAAAAAGATTGTCTGTAAAAATTTCAGTATCTTAAATCAGGACAAATTACTCAGAAATCAATTACCACAAAAACCGAAATTCATTTTTAAAAAGAATAAATCACTTAAAAATATCCTTGCTCCCAGCTTTATTAAAAAAGTTCCTACCAAACAGACTATAGGGGAGACTTAGTTGACATCAAAACCCAACGGGTTTTTTAGATGTGGAGCCACTAGGTGCACGACCTGCAAACACATGTACAAGAAAACTACACAACTCCACGTCAGAGACAGGGAGAATTACGAACTTTCGAGCTTCATGAATTGTAACTCGTCTTATATCATATACCTCCTCTCCTGTGGATGTGATTTAAGATACGTGGGACGCACAACCAGAAGCATCAAAACCCGCTTCATGGAGCACCGCCGTAATATCATTAAAAAAGTCCACACACATAGTGTCTCTCGACACTTTAGAGATCATCATGGTGGGGACCCCAGCTCACTTCATTTAACAGCGATCGAACAGGTAGATTCAACAAAGAGGGGGGGGGGGACAGGTATAATATTCTATGTAAACAGGAGTTATATTGGATGTTCAAATTGAACACGATATTTCCGAATGGATTAAACGAAACAGTGGAACTCAACACAGTTTTGTGATCATCCCCCCTCAATTTTCTACGCCATATATTTATTGCTGGTTTCTTTCCCCTCCTTTTTCCCTTTTTCTTTTGCTTCCTCTCTCTGTAGGCCGAAATATCCCTGACCACAACACGATATGATGCCTATGTTTAGAATGTTGAATTTAGAGAGAAAGTTCAAATAAATCATTCTACATATTGTGATTATATTCGGTCTAGTGATAATGAGTATAGATTAGTGATTTTGTGTTACCAATTATTATCTAGTGTGTACAACTTATCCTAATTAATATATTCCACTTTATCTATATCCCATCCTACATTCTTTGCCTGGCCTAAACAACTAAAATCACAATTTTTCTGTCTTTAATTTAAGTATGTAAACTGAATTGGAATAATGGGATCCGAGTGCAACATGTTATTATCATTATATTAAAATATATGTATCCATCTTGTGGTTGGCACAGTGGTTGTCAAACTTGCGGGGACACCAATATATGTAACACAATAAGATAGAAGATATGAGTGCCGTCCGGCTGAGATGGGAAAGTGCCTGCGATGACGCGTCGCCCGGACAACCAGAACGACACCTCCCACGTCAGGATACGCACACCTCGGCGCGCGTTAATGACGTGGTGGTGGTGACTCGTTCGCGTCACTGCACATGATCGGACGGGTTTGGATGACGCGACGGGACGGGATCCGTTCGCGCCACCCTCACCCTGCTTCCGATCAATAGACAGAAAACCTCAGGTGCGAGTCCATGGGACCTCTAAAAGGTCACTACGAAAATGTGACATGGGATCACTCCTTGGTATAAACCCATATTATTAGTATTAATGGGTTGTAACTCCCTGTTTTAGAGATTACTGAGGTGAGGTATTCCCCAAACGGTCATGTGACCATTTGATATGTGGGAAAAAAACACATTATTAAACTAACTTAGGTATTTTTTAAATGTACTAGTATGTGGTTTACACTGGATTTATATGTCTGTCTGTAATTGGTCATATTATGAGATGAGCTGATTAATTTCAATCTTGTATGCAAATGAGCAGCCATATTGTTTGGGTATATAAACCCCTGCTTACAGCCCAGTTAGCACCTTGAAAAAGTTGTGTGATCACAACGAAACGCGTTGGTGTGAGCTGCTCTCCTGCAATACTCCCTGGACCTACAAATACCTGGAGAAAGAGGACCTGAACCAAATCCCCTTACTGAACCTCATGGACCTTTGCTGGAGGTAAACCATCCCAATTGAGGAACTTTAAATCTATTCCACTGCACCAAGGAACTGCAATACTGCGGAATGCTGAGCCGCTTAAATATCCTTGATCTTCTGTGGTAACTATTGCTAACAAAGGACTATCCTATTGGTACTATTGGATACAGAAGGGGACATTTTACATAGGAACAGGTCCTAGTATTTTCTCCTAAATTTCAGCTGAATGTGTCTGGGAGTTATGCCATACACCCTTTTCTAGGGTACATTATCTTCATACATTTTATACTTGTATAGTCATTTATTTTTTATTTACGTGTTCAAATCCATGGATGTTTTAGTGATTTTTTATATGCATTAAATATGATTGTCTATTGATCTTCTCATCTCATCTATGACCTATAGCGCTAGAATTCTATTTGTTACCGTTGCTTTGTGAGGTCTGACCAACCTCTTTCCTTATAGCTGCTGTGTTGAACCTCCCCTAGTGTAGCGCCTTGAGAAAATCACCTTAGGGTGTTTTTCGTTTCTCTCTTGCATTTTCACATAGTCCTACTCAAGGCTGCAATAATGGGGAGTTTCTCCACTTTTGATGACAGACATAGTAGAAGGAATGTGTTTCTCAAAAAATGGGATGATCCCATGGAGACGAATTTAGAAGCCAAAACTGATTTGCTGAAAAATGAGTTTTATAAGTTGGAGGATCTAATGAGATCAGAGACTAAACATTGGCTTGACAGTATCAATTTACAGAAATACATTGATAAGAATATGAATCCCAGAGGTCTCAGACTCTTCAAGCCCTCTATCTTCAATGGGGATAGAGAGTTTGAAGAGAAATGGGAGAAAACACTGGACAAGTGCTCTTTGAGCCTTATGGAAATAGTGATCACATATAGAGATCGGAAAGTTAAAGAAATTGAATTGGAAATAGAGTCCCTTAAAGATAAATTAGAACCCCAGAGCAATACAAAGGAATATAAAGAAAGGGATTTATTAGTTATGGAGAGGGTGACTAAATTCGAGCAAATAGTTGTAGATAACAAATGTAAAAAATTTCAGAGGGATCTGGAGGACTATAATACTGGTCAAGTGAGGAGTTATAGGAACAAAAACAGAGAAAGGACTAGATCCATGGCCTATCCCCTTGAAAGGGCTCCCACAAATAGGAGATGGGACCAACAAAGAATCCCTAGGAGGTATCCATCTGAATATGAAGGGGCTAGTAGGGATAAGAGGAAATTCTCTAATGATGTACTAGATAGAGGTACAGTGACTAAACCGGCACAATCAGGTGCGGGTAAATTGACTGAATTGGGAGCAAGACCTAGGGAACAGAGATCAGATCCCGAACATGATTCTAAGAAAAATTCCGAGGTTTTTTTAGAGCAAAGATACGAGAGACGCCACGGGTCCCCGACAAGAATAGAGTGGGAAAGAAAAACATCAAAAAGAGGAAGACCCAGAAGTACAGAGGGTGCAGAGGGGGGAAAAAGAAGACAGCCAAGGGGTTGGGACTGATTGACCAAGAAAATCCCACCCCTACTAATGTATACAATCTTTCAAATAAACAGTTTTCTACCAGCGAGAAATCCCTTTTGGCCAAGGGACTTAAATTTGCGCCTACAAGCACCCCCAACATATTTAATCTGTTTGTTGAGTTGAATAGATTTGTCCGCACCCTATGTAGGAAACGGTACTTCATTCAACGCAATATACAACAACATAAAGAAGAGGGCATGGCCATTACCCTGGATTCAGGGGATGATTCAGCTCTTGAAATATTACACTCTCTTTTGGACAATAGCATCAGTTCTGAAAGAACTGAAACAAAGAAAGTTTATGATATCAAGAGGGGTGATTTTAGGCGCAAATCTGAGTTCTACCCTCTCACTTATAAGAGCCCTATGGTTGAATGCTTTTATAAAACTACATTAGAGGACTTTAAGAATTTATGTCAACGTAATAAATCCTCTACTGGTAAGAAGACAAGCACTAACCTTACCAGATGGGAGAGGAAGGCCCTACGTGACCTTACTAAAGACACCTCCCTGGTTTTCAGAGAGGCAGATAAGGGTGGCGGTCTGGTGGTGCAGAATAGGGAAGATTATATGATTGAAGCTCATAGACAACTGAACAATACCGAATTCTATAAGATTCTTGATTTTGATCCAACATCACATTATTTGAGACAATTACACAATTTATTGGATGAAGCCCTGGCCGATGGAGTCATATCCAGGGAGGAATATATTTTTTTGTTTATTAAATACCCCACAGTTCCGATTTATTATCACCTCCCCAAAATACATAAATCACTGAATTCACCTCCGGGGCGTCCGATTATTTCTGGTGTAGGGTCTCTGTCCTCTAACCTATCTTTTTATGTTGACACTTTTCTTCAACCCCGTGTCTCTACCTTGAGGTCACACATTAAAGACACCACTCATTTTTTGCAACTAGTAAAAGACTTTGTGTGGAAAGATACTTATGCGTTTCTGACTTTAGATGTACAGAGCCTTTATACTAACATTCCACACGATCTTGGTCGAGATGCAATAGCAGTCAGATTAAAAGCAGATGGTGACCTCTCGGAGAGACACAGGACTTTTTTGGTGGATGCTATTTCTTTTATACTTCAGCACAATTATTTTCTGTTCATGGACAAATATTATTTACAGGTTATGGGGACGGCCATGGGGACGAGGTTTGCGCCTAGTTATGCCATGTCAAAGTCAGAAAAATGTCTCAATGCACGTTGCCATATTTGCACCGCACACTGGTCCGCGCTGCGCGTGCGTGCGCTCTCCCGTGGATGCGCATACCCGCAATAACGTGCACTCGCAGGCGCGGTATGCGTATTTACGGTAGAGTTTATGTAGTCGTAGCGTGCGACTCATTCGTTACAAATGTTCACAATTAATGTAGTTTATAGATCATGGTCCCTTTGATAGATTCTGAAAGTTTGGTTAAAATACAATGTCCCAGAGCTGAGGAATCCCTCTTTATATCGTACGAAGGGTCTAACAGGAATCATACAGCAGTGTTTGGTACCCATCGGAAGAGTATTTAATTAGCAATATTCCGGTGTTGGTTTGGAGCGTATTAATCGCTCGTGCGAATAGTTATGGACATAAGAAGTTTATGTCCATTTCTATTAATTACACATACTCAGGTATGCGGCGGGAAACCCAGTTTCCCACCCACCTGAGCTGTTGGAAATCGTCACAGCCCACCTGTATGAATCACCCTATGACCTTTTGTTATGATACAGGGCCGAATTCCTTCGGCCAATGGACAATGGGATTGTAGGACCAGGAGATTGCATTGTGTGTGGGGCATAAATAGGCAGGCCGACCACATCCAGCTCTCACTCTCTCATCAACGGTTATCTGCTGATAGCCGGGAGCTGGATATCGAGGCGCAGGCGATCATACCCTTTGTGCGTAAGTTTCTCTCCGTAATCATTGTCTTTCTGTGAGCCAATTTCTCTCATCTCATCTCTCTCTCTCTCTCTCTCTCTCTCTCTCTCTCTGTTCTGTTCTCTCATATCTCCCCTAAACTAGGCTAGTATTGTATTGTATTAGATAGTATTGTATTGTATTAGATAGTATTGTATTGTATTTCTTTTAGGTCAGAGTAGTATTGTCCTTTTGTATTTATTGTTTAGTTCTGTGGTTAGGAAGTCTCTGTTATATTGTAGTGTATCATTTGTACTGTTATCCCCTTTTACAAGTATATTAGATATAATACAGTTAATAGGCCTTGGAACCTAAACCAGTATCTGTGTATTTTCTATAGTGTTAAGTGTTCACTTGAGCGTCGGTGACGCTCAAGCAGCTTTGTAGTTAGTCAGGTTACACAAGGTTGCACTTACACCCTGTACTCACATTAAGGTATTCAGTGTATTTCATTGGTATAAGGTTTTAACATAAAGGTATAGTGTTGTGAGCGTCTGCATCGCTGGTGACCTCCTCGTGGTCTCGAGCGTATGCTACGCCATAGCGAATCATTCCCCTAGACATAACCAATAACGTGTCCTGTGATCGCTGGGCCGTGAGCGAACGTGACGCTTGAGCGTCTCGCCTACGGCTGAGCGATCGCTACGCAGATAGCGTACCATTACGGTACTTCTTAAGTAAACAGCGTACAGTGTTCTTAGCTTCATAAAGGGTTGTTTATACGACAAAGGAATTTAGCATTGTCAATTGCGGGCTCGTCCTATCCTTCTCATATCTGCACTAGGTAGATCAGCGGACATTATCCCTCCAGCAAAGGGTGGGAGGTTGTCGCACAGTGCTGGCGGGATAAGCGTCTGCTTCGCTTAGATAAAGAGTGCTGAAGGAACCCGGTAACCGGAAGTAAGAACAAAACGCTTGTGTCTTTTAAAACTTTTATTTCTCTTCTGTCTTGCGTATACACGCACGCATACATATATCTGCATTTCTGTTTCATTTTTCGTATATCACTATTCCTGTTTGCCAATTTTATAGTTGATAGAAAGTGCTAAAAAGAGATTTGCTGTTATTTCATAGTAGAGGTGATAGTTAAAGTATAGAACAAACACACGGTTTGTCTGAGATACAAGGCAGTCAGTGTGGATTGCGGTAGATGATCAGGGATCATTTACATTGATAAAAATATATTGTGTTACGGTGGATCCTTTGCATTGCGTACACGTGTCGCTAACAAAGACTAGCGTATGCAATCCAAAGGCAGACGCACGCAGCGTTCATTATGCAACGTAGCGTCCGGTTACGCTCACGTAGCTCAAGTCACGAAAAAGTTGAATTAGCGCAAAGCGATAATTAGCGCAAGGCGATAATTAACGCACAGCGGTAGATAACGCGAAGCGGTAAATAACGCAAATCTATTTTTAGAAAATCTGAAATTTAGTTTAACAGATCCTGCTCCTAATTGGTAACACTCTTGGGCTAAAGACAAATTTCTGCGCAGAAATAGATATAGAAACAAAAGTGTACATGTGTTGAGTGAGTGTGTTTTGTATACAAAAGTTTATATAACTTTAAGGTGGAACCAAAAGGAAAGCCGGGTACTCGTCAAGGGACATACGTGTAAGTGACATATACGGTGGCCAGGGAGGCATCCCTGGTTAAATAATATTTGAGCATTAGAGTATAGCGGACCATAAGGTAACAAGACCAGGAGGTCATAAGGTAACAAGACCAGGAGGTCATAAGGAACAAGACCAGGAGGTCGTAAGGTAAAAGGTCCGCTATAAAAGTCCAGTGGCACAACGCCTGGGGTGTTGGTGCAGAACCCATATAGGCCATACAAGCTCTGGCTGAAGGAATCGCAGCCGGAAACATAGATTCCATTGATCTTTCAGTACATGACAAGTAGTGCTCGTATACTGAACGATTGGACCGCACGTTATTGTGTGCAGTGGTTAGTAATCTGACCTAATACCATTAGAGTAAAGTGGTCACAAACGCTATCTGTACATTCTGACGTGATTTGTGTAATTTTTTATTTTTGGAAGGGAAGTTCGCTGGTCACTCAGGAACTATCTAACAACCCCACCTTTACTGGAAAGAGTAAGTGTCCTGCGGGTAACCCTCATATGTTCCAGTAAACTGAAGGTTCCATAGGGGCCCTGTATCGAGTACGCCAGCACCACGTCGGTGTGATCAGGTCGTATTGGTCGAGGTGGGCGAGTGAGTGGGGTACTCGGTAAACCGCCACCGCCGGCCTACTGTGGAGTAATTTGGTTGTCTGAAAAGGCTTGCTGAAAACCTTGATACAGAGATCCAAGGAGGACTAAGCAACACCTGCAGACTATGGGGGCCAGTTGCTCAGGTAGGGGGCGATCAACCCTGGTTCAGGTTGATTCTGTGAACCGACCAGTTGGGTCGGCACGATATGTAATGTGTGAAAAATATGGAATTCACACCGAATCTTTATGTGATGAATGGGAGAGAATGACTGTACAAGACAGGGACAAATTCCCAAGAATAGGTAGCTTCAGTCCAGAAGTGTTACAAAATTTAAGGAGGAGGATATGTCTCGTAAAATCAGCAAAGAGACGAATTCAGCATCATGATTATTTACAGTTATGGCACCAGGAAGGTGAGATACAGAGAGGTTTGGCTCTGGCGGCAGGATCTGGGGCAGTCAGGAAGTTGATTGCCACAGCTCCTCCCCCACCATACATTGCAGGAGAGAAGTTGATTGCGGAGAGAAATGCACTGGGTTGTAAAACACAAACTCTTAGTAACACTGTAAATGTTAATGATGTTAACCAAATAACTCATGCAAGTATTAACCCGTGCAAGATGTACCCTGTTTTGAACCTTCCTCAGGAGTGTGATCAAGAAGACGATTCAGCAACAATTTCAGCTCTCTCTCTTGCAGCCACCATAGCAGAGACCACAGTAGGCACAGCGACACCCACGAGATTAGTGAAAGCCCCTAGCGGAGGGATAGGTGAGGTCGTGTCAACGGGTAAGTACGGCACCATGCACTACACTGAAACAATTGTACCACAACAAGCTGTAGAATCTACACAGGAAGAGGCTGTTAGAATTGCTCCTGTAAGGGTAATAGCAGTTCCCAATGGAAAAACAGATGTGTCTGGAGCCACTCCCATAAGGAACATTGCCATGTACACTCCATTTTCCAGAATGGAATTAAGAACAATAGTGTCCGAATTTCCTGACCCCAGGAAGGATTTAGTTGCTAGCCAAAAATACATCAGGGATCTAGGTAACACTGTAGAACCCAACAACAAGGATTGGCAGATACTGCTAAGAGCTTGTTTACCTTCCAATGTTGATGCAACTCAGTTTTTAGCTGATTGTGCATTGGATAAAGATGTACCGCTTACAGACGTGTACAACAAGGATAATGTAAAAAGGATAAATTTACAGCTAAAAGAGTATTTCCCAGCCGTTGTTAAATGGAATAAAATATTTTCCATTAAGCAAAAGGAGTCCGAAACGGCAACAGAATATTTTCACCGGGCACTATTAGAAATGGCAAAGTACACTGGTATAGAAGACATTAAGACCAACCCAAACCATCGAGAAGTAGCAGTATCTGTACTGATGGATGGTTTGAAAGAAACATTAAAAGCTAGGGTACAGACCACGCAGCCATGTTGGCGAGGTCTGTCAGTGTCCACCTTGAGAGAGGCTGCTATTGATCACGACAGAAACATCACTAGGCACAGAGAGTCGCAAAGTGATAAGTTGATGTCCGTAAGTATACAGGCGCTGACCACAAGGCAGACTGCGTATGTACCACCGAATCCTGTGGGTAAGGCAAGTGTAATAACATGTTTTTCTTGTAACAGACCGGGACACTTTGCACGAGAATGTAGAACAAAGAATGTACAAAGATCTTTTCAACCCCCTAGACAACAACACAACACACGACATTGGGAGCAGGGTCCACAGAGGCGGAGTTTTGAGCCACATACAGGGGAAACAAAAAGATATCCCCCAAACAGAGACTGGCATGCCTCTGGTAGTTCCCAGCTAACTCCCCCACAAGTAGTTGCTGCCAATGGGATTCAGGGAGGTCAGCATACCCAATAGGGGTGTGGCCATACCTGTAATCTGCAGCCAGTTAAGTTGATTGCCAGTCTTGGAAGCGAACCAGAGATTGCAATCAATGTAGCTGGTAAAACTTTAAACTTTCTTGTAGACACAGGGGCGGCCAAGTCAGTGATAAATTCGACAGTGGGCATGAGAACCACTGGTAGGACAATTCCAGCCATGGGAGTAACAGGAGTAGTCCAGCACTACCCTGTTAGCAAACCAGCCGAGATTACAATAGGGCCTTTGCATACCAAGCATTCCTTTTTGCTGGCTGCATCTGCACCAACTAATCTCCTGGGAAGAGACTTACTATGTAAAATGGGTTGCGTCATTTATTGTACTCCTGAAGGTGTATTCTTGGACATCCCTGAGAATCACGCTCAGGAAGTACGAGACATGTTAGACTCCCCATCAAAATTAATGTCACATTCCATTATGACAAATAGGAATCCATCCCAAGTAGAAGAGATGATATCTCAGATACCAGAGTCACTTTGGACAAAAGATGGACAGGACACTGGATTAATGGCAAACGTAGCTCCAGTAGTTGTGCAAGTAAAAGATGGTAGGATAGCTCCAAAAATCCCACAGTATCCTCTGAAGCCAGAGGTGGAGCTAGGAGTTTTTCCCGTAATAGAGCGCTTGCTACAACAGGGCATTCTAGTAAGAACGTCCAGCACCGCAAATAGTCCCATCTTCCCTGTTAAAAAGAGTGGGGGGGAGGGGTTACAGGCTAGTGCAGGATCTAAGGGGGATTAACAAAATAGTTGAGAGTCAGTTCCCCGTAGTGCCTAATCCAGCTGTCATCCTAATGCAATTTCCTCCCACTGCCAAATTTTTCACTGTTATTGACCTCTGCTCCGCTTTCTTTTCGGTACCTCTGCACCCTGACAGCCAATATTTGTTTGCATTCACATACAGAGGAGTCCAATACACGTGGACTCGGTTACCCCAAGGTTTCATAGATAGTCCAAGTATATTTTCTCAGGCTTTGCATGATTGTTTACAGTCTTTCCAACCGGAAAGTGGATCAGTGTTGATACAGTACGTGGATGATCTACTACTGTGTTCTGATTCATTGGAGGCATCCCTGAAGGATACGAAACAGCTCCTGTTTCATCTTTCAGACACAGGTCACAAGGTCTCCAAAGACAAGTTGCAATTATGCCAAGCTAAGGTAAAATACTTGGGACACTGTCTAACACAAGGACTGAGACACCTGACCGCTGATAGAATCCAAGCCATTAGAGACATGACACTGCCACAAACCCAGCAACAGATCAGGACGTTTTTAGGAATGTGTGGGTATTGCCGTAATTGGATCCCAGGGTTTTCCATATTGGCGCTACCTTTGCAGGAAATGGTCTCCTCAAACAAACCTGATCGGATTTCGCATACAGACGAATCCGAAACAGCATTTGAGAGACTCAAACAGTGCCTAACGCAGGCACCAGCACTAGGTATGCCAGACTATGGGAAACCCTTTGAACTATACGGAACAGAAAGTGCTGGGTGCGCAGCAGGTGTACTAACACAAAAACACGGTGATGCCAGCAGGCCAATTGCATACTACAGCGCTCAGCTAGACACGGTAGCGCGATCCCTCCCCACATGCTTGCGTAGCGTTGCGGCGATAGCATTGCTAGTGACAAAAAGCGAAGATGTCGTGCTAGGCCACAACCTCACAATCCATACACCGCATGCGGTATCTGCCTTATTGAATTCTGCCCAAACCAGACACGTCTCATCAGCAAGGTTTACAAGATGGGAATTGGCATTAATGGCCCCCGTAAACATCACCATAAGGAGATGCAGTGCATTAAACCCTGCAACATTTCTCCCAGGTGTGCCTGGTCAGACACAAAGGGTGGGAGGTGAGAGTGATGGGGAAGGAGGATTTAATGCAAAGGAAGATGCACATGATTGTATGGAATATTTGACCCAAAATTTTACCGCAAGGCCTGACATCAGTGACAATCCACTAGAAGATGCAGAACTCACGTTCTACACGGACGGTAGTTGTCACAGACAGTCAGACTCGGGAGACTTGTGTACTGGATACGCAGTCGTAGATGACCAAGACACCATAGAAGCGGAACCGCTAGGCCCACCTCACTCAGCCCAGGTTGCTGAACTGGTCGCCCTAACCAGAGCATGTGAATTGGCTAAGGGTAAGTCAGCCAATATCTACACCGATTCCAGATACGCGTTCGGGGTAGTCCATGATTTCGGAGCCCTATGGCGGCTCAGAAATTTCATGACGGCAGCTGGTACACCGATAGCGCATGCAGCTCACATAAAAAGGCTTCTAACAGCGATACAGGAACCCGACAGAGTGGCTGTTATCAAATGTAAAGCACATACATATAGCCAAGACCCAGTATCCCTTGGTAACAGCCGAGCAGACGAAGCCGCAAAGCTTGCAGCTGCTACCCCCACACGGACAGACACCACACAGTTGATGGTATTTAATACCATCAACACACAGAAGTTGTGTGAGATGCAGAATTTGTGTTCCACACAGGAAAGAGCAGTCTGGAGGGCAAAGGGATATGGCCAGGAGTCCTCAGGGCTCTGGACGGATGGACATGGTAAACCAGTGGCCCCCAGGGCATACCTTCCATGTCTGGCTGAAGCAGCTCACGGGTTGACTCATCTAGGCAAGGAGGGGATGTGCAAATTGGTAAGAGCATACTGGTGCGCCCCAGGATTCTCCTCTCATGCGAGTAAAAGAGCAATGTCATGCCTTACCTGTCTGAGAAAGAATATTGGAAAAGCAATACCTACAGAACCATCCCATATCCCACCTGCCGGCGGCCCTTTCCAGGTAATACAAATTGACTTCATTCAATTACCCCCATGTCGAAATTTGAAATATGTACTTGTCTGTATAGATGTTTTCTCGAATTGGGTCGAGGCTTTTCCAGCAGCTACAAATACCGCTATGTTTACAGCTAAGAAAATTGTGCAGGAATTTGTATGTAGATATGGTATCCCTAGAATCATTGAAAGTGATAGGGGTACCCATTTTACAGGTGATGTCTTTCAAGGAATGTGTAAATTGATGGGTATTGATAGCAAGCTGCACACTCCGTACCGTCCACAGGCGAGTGCGAAGGTCGAAAGAGTGAACAGCACTATTAAAAATAAATTGAGTAAAGTAATGGCAGAGACAGGATTGACGTGGCCAGAAGCTTTACCCATTGTTTTGTATAGCATCAGAACCACTCCCAGGTCCCCTCTTAATCTGTCTCCTTTTGAAATCTTGTTTGGTCGACAACCGCATGTCATGATTAACCCTCAGGATGATTTGAAATGTAACAATGAAGTAACTGTAAAGTACTTGATTAACATGAGTAAACAGTTGAGGAATCAAAATGATAATCTGAAGTTGGTGATTCCTGATTTACCAGATAGTAATTGTCATGACATTGAACCTGGGGATTATGTAATGATACGAAATTTTCTACGCTCAGGTTGTCTTATTGATAGATGGGAAGGACCATACCAGGTCTTATTGACTAGCACCACAGCATTGAAGGTTGCTGAGAGAGAGACTTGGGTCCATTCATCCCACTGCAAAAAGGTTGCTGATCCAGAGAAGTCCCGCGATAAGGAACAGACGGTAGAGGTTGTATCACTGGAGTGTCTGTTCCAGGAGGATTGAGGCGGCACCTGAGCCTTGAAGACCGAAAGCAGTTGTCGACTCCCTTCTCCCTTTTATTGTTTTTCTCCACTTCCCAGCCCCTCTCCCTTAAAATTTCTTTTTCCCCCTCCTCATTCTTCTCTATTTCCTCCTCAAAGATGGACTTGCCCCAAGAGACTGTGATCCGGATTTTGATGTTAACCATGATGTTGACCAGAGCAGTCTGTTCCGGCGAGAGTACCATAGAGGTCGAAAGAGGTTCTGGAATGGGTTCCGATTATGATGATGGAGGCGTAGTTTTCCAAGATCAACCAAACCAACAAGCAAAGGCGAGTATCAGAAAACGATCCGATAGAAGAAATTGTGATGGATTGTTAGCTGAAGAAAATTGTATCTGTAGGCTCTGTGATAATCTGGTTGAAGATGGATGCATAAAGAAATGCCAATCTAGTTTTAATATCCATATAGACCGGCATCCATTGAGTGACTATCACTCCTTAGTGGGTAACGTGTTAAACCAAACAGATTGTTGGGTATGCTCTCAAGTACCTCAGGGTCACAGTAAATCAGGGCTAGTACCATTTCCTTTAACGTTAGGGGAGGTACTTGAGCTAAGTGGTGGGAGACCGGTGGACCGGAGGTTTAACATCTCCAGCCCTCCTAGTTTGAAGCTCCACCAATACCATGTGGATAGGTCCCTCATATGTTTTAACATCTCCAATCCCAGAAAACCGGGAAATTGGGAAGTGTCATGGAGCAACCTTACCATGACCTTTTCACACAGAGCAGATAGAATGCCTACAGATACAGAGCTCGTACGCCACATAGCCAGTAGAGGAAAATCTTTCCGGTATCGATATACCTTAGGAAATAGGATTACTAGAGTTGGAGAGGTATCACCAGGATACTGTGCACATATCGTACAAACCGATACGTGCATTAGGCAGATGGAAGAATTAGGGTCAGGAGATTTCACCTGGAAGGTTTGTAACATGGTCATGTCCTTCTCCGTCCCATATGTTCTCCCCGATGATGCATATTTCATATGCGGGAGAAAGGCGTACAAGTGGCTTGCCCCAAACTCTGAAGGATTGTGTTATATTGGAAAAGTATTGCCCGAAGTGATGACTGTTACACATGACAAAATGAAGGACATACACCGTGGTGCCCAAGCTCCTTATACTCACACTCATTACGAGCACCGAGTTAAAAGACAACTGTCAGAAAGGTTAGAGCATCCGGCCTCTGATCTTATCCATGAATCCACCGGGATTCAGGTTCTGGTAGCGTTAGATTTCACTCGCACCGCTCGAGGTGTGATGAATTATAGATACATTTCCGCACTCGCCAATTTGTTAGATAATATCACTGAAATGTATGATGACACGTTTAGATACACTGGAAGAGAACTTCAAGCTTACAAAACAGAATTAGTTCAGCATAGGATGGTTCTTAATTATCTTACAGCAGTAACAGGCGGATATTGTGTTACATTGGCAACACAGTACGGCATAAAGTGTTGCACGTATATCACGAATAGCACCGAGGATCCGGTAGAAGTCATAGACCAAAAGATGGACGATATTCTCCAACTAAAGTGGGAATTTCGTCAAAAACACAATCTCACCCTTGCTGCTGTAGGTAATGAGCTGACTGGTTGGGTGTCATGGTTGAACCCGCGAAATTGGTTCTCCGGTTTAGGAGACTGGGCTCAAGGAGTCATAATGGATGTTGGAAAGTTTCTACTATGTATCTTGGGTGTCGTTATATCGATTGGATTGATATTTAGATGCGGGCAGGCTTTAATGAGGTGCAAACAAAGTACAAAAGTGATGAGCTTGAGGAGTGAGGAAACTGTAATTAACCTGGATTTGATTTATGACCCAATGATAGAAACCAGAATGTGATGAAAATGCGATTATACGGTCCGTTTCTTTCACCTGTTTTTCTGCTTTTCTCCCAGATACAAAGACCCCCTTGGACGAGGAAGCTGACGAGACGAGATGTATACAGACAACGGATTGACCAAAGAAGAAGATTTGACAACTTTAAATATGGACACTTGATGAACTTTGCCATGGATCCCCAGTTTCCCTAGTATCTTTAAACTCACGCTAGCCCAACATTTTTGTAAATCTGATGGCTCAGACAAAGCTATTTGCTCATGCCTAAGGAGCAATACAGCGCAAAGAAGACGACTCTCAACAGATACCGAAAACAACTTCGACGACAGATGTACATTTCCCTGACATAGAATATCATTGCATTTTTCGTAAGTGTTCTTTATCTTCATCTCTGCAACCCCCAGGTAACGACACACATAGACGATAGGGAATACAGGCACAGATAGCAGCAACCACATACCTCCCCCATTCATGTATCATCAACTAAAATGTGCATCCCCATTTTGTTACAACCACAGCCGAAATGAGCTCGGTAGAGTTTGACAGCCCATCCACAGACCTGTACCACAGGATAAGAAGGAATTCAAATGTATACTTCGCAATACCTCGAGGCTTGATTTACAACACGTACGGCACGATGATACATGACCCCCCAAACATGGATTCATACACACATGCTTCTGCTATCTCACTAGGTCATACCCTCTTCACACCTTCTCCTCTCTCCTCCCCTACCCAACCATGGAAATCAATTAACCCCTGACTTACATTTTTCTCCTTAAATGTTTTGTGGCAGTTATTATTGACTGCCAAAGGGTGGACTGTCAAAGTCAGAAAAATGTCTCAATGCACGTTGCCATATTTGCACCGCACACTGGTCCGCGCTGCGCGTGCGTGCGCTCTCCCGTGGATGCGCATACCCGCAATAACGTGCACTCGCAGGCGCGGTATGCGTATTTACGGTAGAGTTTATGTAGTCGTAGCGTGCGACTCATTCGTTACAAATGTTCACAATTAATGTAGTTTATAGATCATGGTCCCTTTGATAGATTCTGAAAGTTTGGTTAAAATACAATGTCCCAGAGCTGAGGAATCCCTCTTTATATCGTACGAAGGGTCTAACAGGAATCATACAGCAGTGTTTGGTACCCATCGGAAGAGTATTTAATTAGCAATATTCCGGTGTTGGTTTGGATCGTATTAATCGCTCGTGCGAATAGTTATGGACATAAGAAGTTTATGTCCATTTCTATTAATTACACATACTCAGGTATGCGGCGGGAAACCCAGTTTCCCACCCACCTGAGCTGTTGGAAATCGTCACAGCCCACCTGTATGAATCACCCTATGACCTTTTGTTATGATACAGGGCCGAATTCCTTCGGCCAATGGACAATGGGATTGTAGGACCAGGAGATTGCATTGTGTGTGGGGCATAAATAGGCAGGCCGACCACATCCAGCTCTCACTCTCTCATCAACGGTTATCTGCTGATAGCCGGGAGCTGGATATCGAGGCGCAGGCGATCATACCCTTTGTGCGTAAGTTTCTCTCCGTAATCATTGTCTTTCTGTGAGCCAATTTCTCTCATCTCATCTCTCTCTCTCTCTCTCTCTCTCTCTCTGTTCTGTTCTCTCATATCTCCCCTAGACTAGGCTAGTATTGTATTGTATTAGATAGTATTGTATTGTATTAGATAGTATTGTATTGTATTTCTTTTAGGTCAGAGTAGTATTGTCCTTTTGTATTTATTGTTTAGTTCTGTGGTTAGGAAGTCTCTGTTATATTGTAGTGTATCATTTGTACTGTTATCCCCTTTTACAAGTATATTAGATATAATACAGTTAATAGGCCTTGGAACCTAAACCAGTATCTGTGTATTTTCTATAGTGTTAAGTGTTCACTTGAGCGTCGGTGACGCTCAAGCAGCTTTGTAGTTAGTCAGGTTACACAAGGTTGCACTTACACCCTGTACTCACATTAAGGTATTCAGTGTATTTCATTGGTATAAGGTTTTAACATAAAGGTATAGTGTTGTGAGCGTCTGCATCGCTGGTGACCTCCTCGTGGTCTCGAGCGTATGCTACGCCATAGCGAATCATTCCCCTAGACATAACCAATAACGTGTCCTGTGATCGCTGGGCCGTGAGCGAACGTGACGCTTGAGCGTCTCGCCTACGGCTGAGCGATCGCTACGCAGATAGCGTACCATTACGGTACTTCTTAAGTAAACAGCGTACAGTGTTCTTAGCTTCATAAAGGGTTGTTTATACGACAAAGGAATTTAGCATTGTCAGCCAACCTCTACATGGGACTCTTTGAGGACACCCATGTGTGGGGTGGCGACTTTGGTGCGAATCTCGTCCTCTATGGCCGTTATATTGACGATCTTTTTATTATTTGGGATGGGGATCTATCATCTGCACAGTTATTTGTTTCTAATTTGAATTCCAATCATTTTAATCTTCATTTTACCTATTCTTATCACCCCTTCACTACCAACTTCCTGGATGTGACTCTGGAAGCTAGGGATAACAAGATTTACACCTCCAACTATAACAAGGAGGTGGATACCTATTCCTATCTGCACTACCAGAGCGCTCATTACCCCCCTTGGAAGAAGAATATTCAAAAGGGCCAACTATTGCGACTACGACGCAATTGTACTGAAAAATCTAAATTTTTGGAACAGGCGGACTCTATGGTGAAGATTTTTGGTGAAAGGGGCTATCCCCATTCGCCATTAAAGAAAGCTCTTAGGGAAGTCTCGGATTTGGAGAGAGATACTTTACTTAGATCCAACAAACTAGAAACTAAAGAAAGAGATCTGAAGGATAAATCAGAAAGTTTGGCCTTTATATCTACATTTAATAATGAAAGTATGCAGATTAAAAAGATTGTCTGTAAAAATTTCAGTATCTTAAATCAGGACAAATTACTCAGAAATCAATTACCACAAAAACCGAAATTCATTTTTAAAAAGAATAAATCACTTAAAAATATCCTTGCTCCCAGCTTTATTAAAAAAGTTCCTACCAAACAGACTATAGGGGAGACTTGGTTGACATCAAAACCCAACGGGTTTTTTAGATGTGGAGCCACTAGGTGCACGACCTGCAAACACATGTACAAGAAAACTACACAACTCCACGTCAGAGACGGGGAGAATTACGAACTTTCGAGCTTCATGAATTGTAACTCGTCTTATATCATATACCTCCTCTCCTGTGGATGTGATTTAAGATACGTGGGACGCACAACCAGAAGCATCAAAACCCGCTTCATGGAGCACCGCCGTAATATCATTAAAAAAGTCCACACACATAGTGTCTCTCGACACTTTAGAGATCATCATGGTGGGGACCCCAGCTCACTTCATTTAACAGCGATCGAACAGGTAGATTCAACAAAGAGGGGGGGGGGACAGGTATAATATTCTATGTAAACAGGAGTTATATTGGATGTTCAAATTGAACACGATATTTCCGAATGGATTAAACGAAACAGTGGAACTCAACACAGTTTTGTGATCATCCCCCCTCAATTTTCTACGCCATATATTTATTGCTGGTTTCTTTCCCCTCCTTTTTCCCTTTTTCTTTTGCTTCCTCTCTCTGTAGGCCGAAATATCCCTGACCACAACACGATATGATGCCTATGTTTAGAATGTTGAATTTAGAGAGAAAGTTCAAATAAATCATTCTACATATTGTGATTATATTCGGTCTAGTGATAATGAGTATAGATTAGTGATTTTGTGTTACCAATTATTATCTAGTGTGTACAACTTATCCTAATTAATATATTCCACTTTATCTATATCCCATCCTACATTCTTTGCCTGGCCTAAACAACTAAAATCACAATTTTTCTGTCTTTAATTTAAGTATGTAAACTGAATTGGAATAATGGGATCCGAGTGCAACATGTTATTATCATTATATTAAAATATATGTATCCATCTTGTGGTTGGCACAGTGGTTGTCAAACTTGCGGGGACACCAATATATGTAACACAATAAGATAGAAGATATGAGTGCCGTCCGGCTGAGATGGGAAAGTGCCTGCGATGACGCGTCGCCCGGACAACCAGAACGACACCTCCCACGTCAGGATACGCACACCTCGGCGCGCGTTAATGACGTGGTGGTGGTGACTCGTTCGCGTCACTGCACATGATCGGACGGGTTTGGATGACGCGACGGGACGGGATCCGTTCGCGCCACCCTCACCCTGCTTCCGATCAATAGACAGAAAACCTCAGGTGCGAGTCCATGGGACCTCTAAAAGGTCACTACGAAAATGTGACATGGGATCACTCCTTGGTATAAACCCATATTATTAGTTTTAATGGGTTGTAACTCCCTGTTTTAGAGATTACTGAGGTGAGGTATTCCCCAAACGGTCATGTAACCATTTGATATGTGGGAAAAAAACACATTATTAAACTAACTTAGGTATTTTTTAAATGTACTAGTATGTGGTTTACACTGGATTTATATGTCTGTCTGTAATTGGTCATATTATGAGATGAGCTGATTAATTTCAATCTTGTATGCAAATGAGCAGCCATATTGTTTGGGTATATAAACCCCTGCTTACAGCCCAGTTAGCACCTTGAAAAAGTTGTGTGATCACAACGAAACGCGTTGGTGTGAGCTGCTCTCCTGCAATACTCCCTGGACCTACAAATACCTGGAGAAAGAGGACCTGAACCAAATCCCCTTACTGAACCTCATGGACCTTTGCTGGAGGTAAACCATCCCAATTGAGGAACTTTAAATCTATTCCACTGCACCAAGGAACTGCAATACTGCGGAATGCTGAGCCGCTTAAATATCCTTGATCTTCTGTGGTAACTATTGCTAACAAAGGACTATCCTATTGGTACTATTGGATACAGAAGGGGACATTTTACATAGGAACAGGTCCTAGTATTTTCTCCTAAATTTCAGCTGAATGTGTCTGGGAGTTATGCCATACACCCTTTTCTAGGGTACATTATCTTCATACATTTTATACTTGTATAGTCATTTATTTTTTATTTACATGTTCAAATCCATGGATGTTTTAGTGATTTTTTATATGCATTAAATATGATTGTCTATTGATCTTCTCATCTCATCTATGACCTATAGCGCTAGAATTCTATTTGTTGCCGAGGATTAACAATGGGACAGATGGAGCTGCAGCTGCAGGCCCCCCATTGAAAATAGGCCCACAGGAGACTGACAGCATTGACAGGAAAAAACATTTTCCTGTCACAGACTGTCAGCGGCTGTCCTCTCTCCCATACCTCGTCTATCCGGCTCCAGCACTCTCACCTGTGATGTTATGGAGCCGTGCAGGCAGTGTGCTGGCCGCCCCTTCCTCTCCAGTCTCTCCTTCTCCGGGATCCTGCTGTCACTCACAGGCCCAAGCTCCGCCGCCAGATTGCACAGAGAGCTGCTGCTGCAGGAGGCCTGGCAAGGTTAACTTAATGGCTTCTTGATTAACGTATGTATACAGTTTGTATGGTGTGTGTGTATATGTATGTATGTTTATGTGGTGGTGGGTGTGTGTTTATTTTGTGTGTGTACTATGTGTGTATATGTGGTGGTGTGTGTGTGTGTATAGTGTGTACTGTGTGTGTATATGTGGTGGAGGTGTGTGTGTGTGTGTGTGTGTGTGTGTGTGTACTTTATGTGTGTGTAGTGTGTATATGGGAGTGTGTGTGTGTGTGTGTGTGTGTGTGTATATGTGGTGGTGGAGGTGTGTGTGTGTGTGTGTACTTTGTGTGTGTAGTGTGTACTGTGTGTGTGTATATGTGGTGGTGGGTGTGTAGTGTGTACTTTATATGTGTGTACTGTGTGTGTGTGTGTGTGTGTGTGTGTGTGTATATGTGGTGGAGGTGTGCGTAGTGTGTACTGTGTGTGTATATGGGTGTGTGTTTATATGCGGTGGTGGAGGTTTGTGTGTGTAGTGTATACTGTGTGTGTATATGTGGCGGTGGGTGTGTAGTGTGTACTGTATGTACTTTATATGTGTGTACTGTGTGTATATGTGGTGGTGGGGGTGTTTGTGTGTACTTTGTGTGTAGTGTGTGTGTATATGTGGAGGTGTGTGTGTGTGTACTTTGTGTGTGTGAAGTGTGTACTGTGTGTGTATATGTGGTAATGGGGGACTGTGTGTATATGCTATGTTTGAGAGGGCTGCGCTAACACCTATTTGTTATATGAGTAGCAGCTGAGGAGGGAAGGGCTTCCACTAGCCCTTAGAAATTTGATGCTTAGCGTATATAGTGGGTGATTCCGAGTTGATTGCACTTAGCAACTTTTTGCTGCTCGTGCGATCAACCTGACGCCACATATGGGGGAGTGTATTTTAGCATAGCAGGGCTGCGATCGCTTGTGCAGTCCTGCTATGCTAAAAAAGTTTTAAGTAAAACAAGACCAGGGCTGTAGTTACTTACCCAGTGTGACAGATCCAGCGATGAAGGTCCTAGTCCTGACATCAGACATCCGCCTTACAAATGCCTGGATCCGCCTGCGTTGGACTCACCACACCTGGAAAACGGTGAGTATCCACCACGGAACGCCTCCGACCTGTCCGTCTTCTTACGATCGCCGCTGCGATCACATTTCTCGCTGGCAGCGTCGTTGCCCGGCGACGATCGTGCGCAATGCGTCTGCCGCGCATGCGCATTTCCAACCAGTTCGCACCACAGCAAAGAACCTATGCGTGCGAATGGGTTGGAATGACCCCCATAACTCCCAGCGCTCACTCCTAAACAAATAATATCACATATGCAGTTTACGTTTAAATTCTGGTGTAATCCAATTTATTAGGATATACAGTAAAGCATAAAAACACAATATTATTTACAGTTTCTATAATGCTGATTGTCCTAATACTAGTATACATAGACAGTACACTACATGATAAAAAAAAACAAGAAACCTTTAAACATTTAAAATGCCATTTGAATTATGCAGTGGCAAGAAGGAATATTTCCGCTGTCCTGTCTGATTGGAGCAAAATCCCGGTTTCCCCTATATTTCCTAAGGAATATATTTTTCTCCTGTTTTTACCTGTTTGTAGAGATACAAAAGTGCTGAAGGGAGAGTAAACCGTATAAGGCGTATCTACCTATACTAAGAATTTTCTCCAGTCAAATAGGACAGCAAAAATATTCCTTCTTGCCACTGCATTATTCAATTGTTTTTTGTCATGTATTGTACTGTCTATGTATACCAGTATTAGGACCATCAGCATTATATAAATCATATTAACTGTAAATAATATCGCGTTTTTATGCTTTATAGCCTAATAAATTGGATTATACCAGATTTTAAAAGTAAATTGCATCTGTGTGTATATGTTGTGGTAGGGGTGTTTGTGTGTACTATATGTGTGTGTAGTTTGTATTGTGTGTGTGTGTGTGTGTGTGTGTGTGTGTATATGTGGTGGTGGGGATGTGTGTGCGTTATATGTGTATAGTGTGTACTGTGTGTGTATACGTGATGGTGGGTTTGTGTACTTTGTGTGTCTAGTGTATACTGTGTGTGTATATGTAGGTGTGTGTAGTGTGTGTGTGTGTGTGTGTGTGTGTGTGTGTGTGTGTGTGTATAAGTGGTGGTGTGGGGAGGTGAATGTATTAGTGGGCACTGGGATGTTGAAATTGATCAATGAATGGCTTATGAGTGCTAGGTGAGGGTAGTTAACGAGTGCTGCTGTGTGTGTGTAGTAAGGGTGCTGCTGTGTGTGTGTGTGTGTGTGTGTGTGTGTGTGTGTGTGTTTGTGTGTAGTAAGGGGTGCTGCCGTGTGTGTGTGTGTGTGTGTGTGTGTGTGTGTGTGTAGTAAGGGGTGCTGCCATGTGTGTAGTAAGGAGTGCTGCCGTGTGTGTAGCAACGGGTGCTGCTGTGTGTGTAGCAATGGGTGCTGTTATGTGAGTGTCGTAGTGGGTTCTGTGGTGTCAGTGTAGAATTGGGTGCTACGGTGTGAGTATATTATTGGGTGCTGCTGTGAGTGTAGGGATGGGTGCTACTGGTCATGACCCTCCACATCACTAGTCACACCCTCGGCGGCCGCATATAATAGGCCCTTTGTAAATTTCAGCTCAAGGTCCATGTGGACCTTAATCAGGCACTGCATGAGACTACAAACCTATGTCGAGGAGCCCACCATAACAACACATCAAACAGCATCCACGAACATTCTCAAAACAACTAACGCTGTTTGCACGAACTATTAAACAAGAACACTGAACACTGCAGGCTGAGAGCACCGAAGCTAGCATCCAGTGTCCCTGAGAGGATTCAGAGAAATGGATTTAATCGGTAAGTACCAAAAATAGGATTTTAATTACCTACCGGTAAATCCTTTTCTCTTAGTCCATAGAGGATACTGGGGTCCACATTAGTACCATGGGGGTATAGACGGTCCACTAGGAGCCATGGGCACTTTAAGAAATTAAAAGTGTGTGCTGGCTCCTCCCTCTATGCCCCTCCTACCAGACTCAGTGTATGGAAACAGTTCCCGAGGAGACGGACATACTTTGAGAGAAGGATATAAAAGGATAGTGGTTAGATTCCAAACCAGCACACACAAACCAGAGGAAAGCCAAACTAACCAAACTGTAAACCAGGAACAGCAACAGCTGAACCAACAACAATACTTAACCAAGTAACAGTGCAGGAAAACCCGAAGCACTGGGCGGGCACCCAGTATCCTCTACGGACTACGAGAAAAGGATTTATCGGTAGGTAATTAAAATCCTATTTTCTCTTACATCCTAGAGGATACTGGGGTCCACATTAGTACCATGGGGATGTCCCAAAGCTCCCAAACCGGATGGGAGATTGCTGAGGATCCTGCAGAACTGATTGACCAAATTGAAGGTCCTCAGAGGCCAAAGTATCGAACTTGTAAAGCTTTGTGAACATGTTCGTACCAGTCCAAGTAACTGCTCAGCAGAGCTGTATAGCCGAGACACCCCGGGCAACCGCCCAGGAAGAACCCACCGACCTAGTAGAGTGGGCTTGTACAGATCTTGGAACCAGCAAACCTGCCATAGAATAAGCATGCTGGATAGTAAGCCTGATCCAGCGAGCAATAGACTGCTTTGAAGCAGGGCACCCAATTTTATTGGGATCATAGAGAACAAACAGCAAGTCCGATTTTCTGTGATGAGCTGCCCGCTTCACATAGATCTTCAAAGCCCTCACAACATCCAAGGACTTTGACGTAGCAGAGGTGTTGGTAACCACCGGAACCACAATAGGTTGGTTTATATGAAATGCAGACACCACTTTAGGAAGAAATTGCTGACGAGTTCTGAGTTCAGCTCTATCTTCATGAAAAATCAAATAGGGGCTTTTGTGAAACAGTGCCCCCAGCTCCAACACACACCTTGCTGAAGCCAAGGCCAACAGTGTGACGGGCTTCCATGTAAGAAACAATACATCGATACATTGCCACTATCATACATCCTTACACTGCCTCTCTCATACATCCTTACACTTCCGTTGTCAAACACCCGCACACTACCGCTCTCATACAGATGGGTCCTCCGTTATCTTAGCTGGTTGAGGCATTAGTCGCGATCGGGCATACGCAGCGTAGCTAGTAATAGGGAGGCACGCCTAGTCGTAGGGAGGCGCACAGAGGGTTTGGTGTTACTTTTGAGTGTAAAACCTGCGATCATCCACCAGATGTCGCTTTTTAAAATCACCAATGCACATGTGTGTGGTCTCCATTAAAATACAATACTGAAGTACAGCGTAAGAACTATTTTACTGGTGCGTCTCATTACGCTACAATATGCTACAGTATGTCATACAGTGTATAACAGTATATACAGTACAGACACAAATAGTCTAATCTCCTCACTGTGCTGCCTCAGCCTCTGGATAAAATGGCGGGGATGCGCACTGCTTCCGGCATCCAAGTGGAAGCAACTGCGCATGTGCAAGAGCAGGGGCCGGCACATGTACAGAGAGGCCAGAAAGGGGACAGGTGGAATAAACTCATTGCCAGCCTCAGCTGTTACCGCAATGGACAGGGGGCCACACAGCTGATAGTAAATGCGGCGAAAGCGGACAGATGTTACCTGTTACACTGACGTGATACGGTGCAAGGCAGAGCGGTGAGGAATCGAAAACACTGCAGATCATAGTACATCCTGCCCTCACACTGAAGGGAGACAGGGAGCTGTAAGAGGGGAAGGAGTACTTGGTCATTGAGAGACCCCTCTTTTAAGTGAACCTGAAAAGACTCTGCGTAAAAGTACAGGTTCATTAACTACAAGCCACCATCCCTACCATATATATTACAGAGACTACTGCTGAGAGACTATTGTTAAAGTAGTGCAACTGGAGAGATACTAACCTAATAGAGCAGGAGCAGCTTAAGCTAAACCCTATTGTGGACAGTGATAAATATAGCGGTAAACTACCACTTCCTAACCCTGTACCGTTAAGCACCATTATTACTGTCCAGGACATATCATGTTGCGACAAGAATTCCTTTAATTTAGAAGGAAGAGAATTAGTTGCTAATTAAGGACCACTGGAAACAGTAAGCTTGAGGGAAAGTGGATAATTGCTTGACACCTTAACAACACTACCTAGTGTACCGATATTCCCCTGACATCGTATGGAGAGACTAAGATTGTACAAGAGCAGAGTATTACCTTTATGTGTGTAGCTTTATAGTTATACATGTGTGACAATATTGAAAGTAATTTAACATTCCCAGCTCGATCATATACAGGGGAGGAGCTACAAAGTGTCCATTGTGAAGTTAGCTAAATTCCAGCTACAGATCAAAGACTGCACCGCTTAGGGACGCCATTCAGTGACAGTTAATTTCCATGCACCTACTTAACCTGGGCAATGAATAGCAAAAGAGCTCGCATTACCATTTATCTATACGTGCATGAACACTAAGGTACTTGGGCCCCGATTATCACTAATAGGTTGCATGCAAGCTATCAGGTGAAGGAGTATTGTATGTGATTATTATCTAATATTGTACTTGTAAACAAGTAAGACCGAATTCATGGTGTCATTTGAGGTAATTGCCTAGTTAATGTTATTGTTTATGTAAAAACCTTTTAAGTTAATTTTGTAAGCTTATTGTATGTACCCTTATAGCACTCACCTAGAGCATTTATTAGGTTAACTCCAATGTCTTAGTTAATAAAATTGAAACCTCATTTGAAACTAGTGTTATTATTACTTTGAAATTTAGTTCACTTTTCTATCTCATCAATCTTGGAGATGCAGCAGAAAACTTACCCGAGCGTGCTGTGGAGAAAGATACTGTGTCATCATATCTGGTTGTCACACATGTGATTAGTCACATCCACGATCAGGTTGACTACATCTGTACAATATAATAACAAGAAGAAAAGGTAAAGTACATCTGTCTCTTTGTTGCTCACTGTCAAATCACTCACAGACCAGAGGCGATAAATGAGTTGGCTGCCGCCGAACTCCTGTCCTGCAGGGGGTACCACTCCACCATTGTCTCCCACTCCTGTCATTTATGATTTTTCTTTTCTTTTTTATCTTTCTGAAGCAGCACACTCCTGTCCATCTGCCCGTCCATCGTCTCAGGAATGGCTGCTGGCCGCTGTCAGTCAGCTTGCCTGCCCACCCCTGGGATGCTATACATTTAGCCAAGCTCTGCCCCCTCTACTGTCCTGTGCATCATTGGATCCCTGCTGCACGTATGTGATGCTGTGCGGTGCATAGGAGCCCAGAAGCCGCCAAGCGGATGCTGAGAACCCCCTTCTTCCTGACACTCCCCAGCGCCAGACCGGGAGGCAGACACCCTGCGCCAATGAGGGACCACACAGAGCAGAGTGACACAGAGCCCAGCAGCTGCCGGTCAGAGGTAACTGCAGTCTCTGGACTCCCCCTGCCAGGCCATCACCACCATGAGGACACCAGTGTCGCAGCGACCCAGATGCCCAGTAGGCCACGCCACTGGGAGGATGCTGCACCCGTAAGGTGAGTATTCAGTGTGAGTCCAAGTGTAGCCGTGGCTGCATTCTCTCTGCATTGCTCTCTGAGGCTAAGAGGAACCACAACTGGTGAGGGGAGTGGGGTGGTTGGTTGGGCTGCTGCTGAGGAGAGGGAAGAGGGTGACTGGTCTGCTGGCTTGCAGCTGAGGGCAGCAGTGGCTGACTGACTGGACTGAAAGGAGGACAGGAGGAAAACTTTGTCATAAGGGGGAAGAGGGGGAGTATGCTGGCTTAAGTGGAGTGGGTGAGACTGATAATAGGGGTGCATGAAAGGAGGAAGCAGGCTGGCATGAAGGGAGAGGATGCTGATGGCATGAGGGAAATAGGAGGGGAGACTGAATGCTGATGAATGAGGGGAGTGGGTGAGGAGGCTGATATGAGGGGTTGGTGAGATGGATGCTGGAAGTAGGAGATGAGGCTGACAAGGGATGAGAGGAGGACACTGCTGGTTTAAGGGTAGTGATTGGTTGAGGAGGCTGATATGGGTGTATGAAGGGAGAGTAGGCTGACAGGTGTATGCTGAATGCTGCTGGCATCAGGAGTATGAGAGGAGGCTGACATGAGGGCAGAGGAGGCAGCATGCTGTTAGAATTGGGGAGTGAGTGAAGAGAAGAGATGATGGTATGCCTGAGAGATGCAGGATGGAGATGATGGTGTGGCTTTGAGACAGAGGACGGAGATGAAGGTGTGGCTGAGATATGTGGGGGAGATGATGGTGTGGCTGAAAGATGTGGAGGGGAGATGATGGTGTGGCTGACAGATGTTGGTGGGGGATGTTGGGGTGGCTTAGAGACACAGGACAGGAGGTGACACAAGTCTGATTGAACCTCTTGTATGATAATGACATTGGTTATACTCCTACACTAACAGGCATCTTCCGGATCATGTGATCTCCTACATGAATAATGACTACTGACTGAAGACACTGTCTGTCCAGGGAGAATACATTTCTTCAGAGGTTCCCCATTGTGAGGAACCACCATATAGGTAAGGTACATATGAAATGCTAATATGTGGCGCTAGACGCCGAATAGGTGATGCTAGATACACCCCTTTGACAGTGCACTCCCTAATAAAATGTGTTGCACACACCTATGGTGATGCATTGTCCATCCGCGACCCTGAGGATCCAAATCACAGTGCAGGCAGGGTGGGGTTGCTTGCTTTTTTGAGACGGAGGAGCTGTGTCAGTGACACAACTGCTACCTCTTGGTATCCACAGAGACAGTTTGCAAGAAGCTGAATCTAGGGGAAGCTGCAGCACGCAGGCTCTTCCCAGGCTTTTTTGAGAGCTGGCCAGGTTAAGCACTCTCCTCAGCTCCAATAGCTACAGGTAGGAAGCACCTGCTTCAAGCTTTACTGTGTGAGGGGTGCCAGGGGTCATCTTTAATAAATTTTGGTAGCAGCCAAAGTGAAAGAGGTGTGTGTGCGTTTTTAAATAAAAGAGGTGTGTGTGTGCATTTGTAAGTAAAAGGGATGTGTGTGTGCGTTTGTAAAAAAAAAAGAGGTGTGCCACTGGGTGTTCTATATATATGGCTTCCAGTGGTCCCCTATAAAGTCCCCTATAAAGTCAGTTTGTTATGTGCTGTTATGACCAGGTCACCAAAGTTATGCTTTTTGCTTCCAGCTGCTGTTTGTATCCAAGATGATTGGACAGACACACTGTCTATCCATGCCCCCTAGTGATGCCGGGTCGCCGGCACCGGACGCGCACCTATGACGTAATCGGGTCCCTCGGGGTGCAGTGGAGCATTCGGGCACATGGTGTACTTGGTAATGTATATAAGTCACCTATATGTTTTATTATTATGCAACAACTTAAATAACTCAATCAAATAAATAAAGACACAAACAACTGTATAGATTGGAAAAAGGTCACAGCCAAATTTATTTAAATTCAAATCAGAATTAGAGATCTTAATCACTGGTGGCGAAAAAAGCAGTGCCAACTCGGCCATGGCTTAAAATTTTTTAAACATTAAACAAATTAGGCGGAGTTTCCGCCCCTTGTGCAATCCGTCTTGGGTAGAACCATCTCCCCTTAACTAGCACCGTGCTGGTCCCTCCTTAAGATGGTGACCTGGTCCTCCCCTGAGGTAGTGACCGACTCGTCTTTTCTCAAAGGGGAAATGCTAGCCAAGCTCTGCTGTGCTAAATTGAGCCGCCGATGAGCACTGCTTTCCACCAATTCGAAGGCTTCCAGACTGCGAAACCGCCACCACAAACCAACACTTCACACCTCCTTCAAACCATTCCCTAAAGCTGTGACAAATAGCTCCCTACCAATCTCAGACAAATGCACCACATCTAGCCTATACAACTCAACCTTCTCATAACGTAAATCTGGGTGCTTTACAACTTATCCTCCTAAACTGAGGACATACCTGGAAGTTGCAGCATTAAGCTTTCTCCTCACTCTATCCAAAGCTGCTCCCCCTTGAGTGCCCCTCCAAAATCTACGTGATATAACCTCCGACCATAACAACTTAACCAACGGCCAACATTCCGTAACCAACTTAAGATCCCTCTTTATGTCGTTAATGAGTTCAATACCTTTACAAGTACCTAAATCATTACCCCCTAGATGCACTATTAAACAATCTGGGGCACCTCACTTCCCTTCATAATCCAAGAGTAAACTCAATAAATTACGCCATCTCATACCCCTTATTCCTATCCACCTAATATCAAAAGGTAACGACTTAGCCACCGGATGCCTACCGGCCCAATAGACGTAAGAATGACCCACAATCCACACCCGGCTTGATAATGTCAAAAAACCTGTAGGAAAAATTAAAACAAATAATTTGTTTAATAATAATCCAAATTCCATTCATTGTTTGCAGGAAAAGGAAAAAACTTAGTTGTTTAGTTGACCCAGATGGAGGTGAACAACACCAAACCTCAAAATTTTTACGAGGAAAAAGGTGAAAAGAACTCCAAACCCCCTTTAACGGTGGGTAGCTTAAGGCCCTGGGATTCCCAAACAACAAACTTGCTGGAAGCCTCTATTTATGCAACCTATCACCGCGAATATAACCCTTATAAGCATCTGACTTCCATCGCCCTAAACGCTTAATCTCTTCGCCGGAAGAACCTGCTGCTGCTGCACATGTCGCTGCTCCTATTCTAAAAGAATGCTTCCCATACTGCTCTAATGGAAGGTCCAACGCTATCAGACACTTATTAAACACGCTGGTTAACTGAAATCTAGATAACAGAATAAGATCCCTATGCACCAACCATTGCCTCCTCCCACTTGGACTATTCTGACAATAAATCTCTGCTAATTTTACTGGGCAAATGCTCGGCGCCGGATGCGCAGGAACAGAGATCCATTTACCTTTCCCAAGCTGATCTATTTTAGAACGTTGAATTTTAATAAGCAGCATATTGCTCTTAAGCATAACGTTATTTGCCATAATACCCATCTCCACTGATCTTTTATTCCTTGCCACTAATTCTCCTACCTTTAAAGCTCCGAAGAAAGCTATTGCAAATGCTAAACTAAAAAGGTTGATTTCATAATCCCCTAACGCAATACCTGAAACTGCCGTTAATAAATCCTTCAATGGACCTATATCAATTGGTCTACGACTATCGCTAAATCTTGACTGCTCCCTAGCCCATTCTCTCAACGCCCTTGAAAAAATGAAGGATTTAGTGGTATCTATTAAACCTTCTAAGTGCGAAAAATAAGATATTCCTGATAACGCACTTGACATAGCCACCTTGGAACGACCTCTCTCATGCCATAACCATATAAATTCCAAAATCGCATCTTGCCAACTCTTACCCCTACCACTGGAAGCCATGTACGCCTGCCAGTCACCCCAAGCTGCAGAATAAGCTCTCAAAGTTCCAGGAGCCAATGCTTTCAACGCCAAAGCTTTCTTGCCGGCTTGATGATCTGCCATACAAAATCAGGACATGACAAACCATTCACCCTAGCTGATGGAACTAATCTTCTAAATCTATCCCATTGAAAACGAGACAAAGAATCAGCTATCTCATTTTCAACCCCGGGCACATGCTTAGCATTCAATTCAATGTTTCTCTGCAGACACCTTAAAGTTAAATGCCTCAGCAAATGCAGCGCATGTGAGCATGAAGTCTTCTGGTTATTAATCGCCTAAGTTGTCGCACCAGAAAACAATTCTATGATTACTAAGCTTATAACCCCATATCTCTATTGCTACAATAATTGGAAAAAGCTCAAGCAAAAGCATACTGCTAGTAAGTCCTTTTACACGCCACTCTTCCGGCCAAAACTCAGCGCACATCTCGCCCTCAAAATATGCCCCAAAATCTAACGAACCTGAAGCATCTGTGAAAAGTTGAAGCTCACGGTTATTCAATTCCTCATGCAACCAAATGCGAACCCCATTAAAATCTTGCAAGAAAAGAAACCAAATCTTACAATCCTCCTTCAATTCTGACGAGATACGAATCAAATGATGCGACTTCTTAACCCCCGCAGTAGCTCTTTCTAACCTATGACTGAAAACCCTTCCCATCGGCATGACCCTACAAGAAAAATTCAATAATCCTAAAAGTGACTGCACCTGCTTCAAAGTCATCTTTTTTGCAGAAATAAAATTCTCCAACAAATTCTTTAAATGATTCACTTTTTCCGGAGCCAATCTACACAGACCTGCTTCAGTATCGATTTCTATACCCAGATATGATAAACGTGTCATCGGTCCTTCCGTTTTATCCTTCGCTATAGGTACCCCCATGACCGAAAAAGTGCCTGAACCGAAAAAAGCAACTCTCGACACTCTGAACTATCAGCCGGACCAACCAATAAAAAATCGTCCAAATAATGAGCGACTCCAGATTGCCTAGTGCCTGCTTTTATGCACCACTGCAGAAATGAACTGAAACACTCAAAATAAGAACATGGGCCCTCATTCCGAGTTGTTCGCTCGGTATTTTTCATCGCATCGCAGTGAAAATCCGCTTAGTACGCATGCGCAATGTTCGCACTGCGACTGCGCCAAGTAACTTTACTATGAAGAAAGTATTTTTACTCACGGCTTTTTCTTCGCTCCGGCGATCGTAATGTGATTGACAGGAAATGGGTGTTACTGGGCGGATACACGGCGTTTCAGGGGCGTGTGGCTGAAAACGCTACCGTTTCCGGAAAAAACGCAGGAGTGGCCGGGGAAACGGTGGGAGTGCCTGGGCGAACGCTGGGTGTGTTTGTGACGTCAACCAGGAACGACAAGCACTGAAATGATCGCACAGGCAGAGTAAGTCTGGAGCTACTCTGAAACTGCTAACTCGTTTGTAATCGCAATATTGCGCGTACGTCGGTCGCAATTTTAAGAAGCTAAGATTCACTCCCAGTAGGCGGCGGCTTAGCGTGTGTAACTCTGCTACATTCGCCTTGCGAGCGAACAACTCGGAATGAGGGCCATGAAACTGAACAGCCCATAGGCAAACACCTATCCACAAAAAATTGACCATCCAGTTTAAAACCCATATACTTAAATGAGTTGGGATGTAGCGGTAACAACCTAAATGTAGATTCTATGTCCACTTTTACCAATAAAGCTCCAAAACCAAAACTTTGCACCAAAGCAAAAGCATCCTCAAACGACTGATACTTCACACTTCACATTTATTGAGCCCCTTTCCGGGTAAGAAAGGTGCTGAATAATCCAAAATTTTCCAGGCTCCTTTTTTGGAACTACGCCCAATGGAGAAACACAAAATTCAACTAAAGGTGGACTCTGAAAAGGGCCACACATACGACCCAACCCAACCTCAGCAGCAATCTTAGCTCTTAACACCTCTGGTAGATCTCTAGCTGACTTAAGATTCCTCCTGGCTGAGACTAAAACCGGCTTAACCACTGGTAAATTAAAACCAAACTTAAAACCTTCTGCTCTATGCTCCCCTCTACCAGCTGACTGACCTGTGGGCCTATTGCAATCCTTTGCTGCGTGGCCTCCTCCACACAGCAACATATTGTGTCTATAACAACACGTTGTTCCTCTACCACATTGTGCGTTATTAGACGCATAACATTTCCCTCTACCTGCTGTGCTAAAACCTGATCTCGCCTGAAAGGGCTGCCTGCGTCCCGCCAAATCCGCGGAAGTTCTGTTGCTTTGAGTCACCTCCAACCAGACTTCAACATCTTTGAAACCTAAGCTTAAATTTTTTTGACCATCTTGCTTCCTTCTAAATAATTAATTGTACTGACGCCAAACGTTATGCCTCGCTGTCAGATACATATTATGTACCAAATGCAAGTACTTTAGAACATTCAAAAATTCAGATGGGCAAGACTCTATATAACAGGCCACAAATATATGCATACCTGAAAGCCAATTAGAATAACTCCTCCTTGCCTCCTCAGCTGCCGGCCCCCCAGCCTTTGCCGCATTTAGAGCTTTTTTAGCATCATGTGTTATCGCAAACATGTCCACAAAATGGCCCTTCTTGAATCTCTCCCTCACCTTAGACCTAACTCCTCTCAATATTGCCGTATTAGCGCAATGGACACTATCTCCTGTTGCATCGGGAACCGAGCTGGACGCTACACTATGCGCTCCCTTTGAACCCTTATGCTTCCCTCTCAGATGCAAATGTTCGCATAAATTTGCGCGGATTCTCTAGCGAACTGGACGAATCTGATGAATCTTCAGAATGAGCTAAATTTGCGCTAAGCTGAACTTCCACGCTTTTCTCACCAGTTCCTGATTAGGAAGGACCCGCGTCCAAATCTCCTGTACTCGATTGTCCCTCGTTGCGCGGCGCACCCACCACATCTTGACTCGTTGCTTGTGGATCAACTGTCACCGACGTGTCTACAGAAACTGCATGAGAAGGTACAACCTGCGGGTTTAACAAAACTGCATTAATCCCTGACTGAACAGAAGACTCTGTTCCCAAAGGTGCATCCGATGACATCTGCACCTCAGGGAGAATGTGAAGAAGGACCGCCGATGACTGCAGTGGAGACGGAGGTCTTACCGGGGGAGGAGTCTGTGGCAAAGGTGGTAGCCCCAAATGCTGCAAATTTATAAATTGGTTCGGCATTGGCTGCACTAATTGCCTGTATTGACTATATAACTGTGGAGCCGATGCAAACTGGTCAAATTGCGGGAAGATATGCGGCTGATATAATTGCCCTACATGTTGAAGGAATTGTGGGTTAATAAACTGATGTTGTCCAGTGAAAGGCAAATGAATTAAATGCTGCTGAGCTTCCTGGTTAAAATATGGCGACCAAGTTACCTGTGGGGGCTGCGCGCTGCCTAATTCTTGATATTGTAAAGGGGATGGCATTCTGTATAATGCCCTTGGTGACTCTAAACCCGGTATCACCACACTTGGTGGAATGACAATACCAGGAGACACTACTATTTGTCCCCTATCACTGCCGACACCCCTTATTGTGAGAAAGGCTAGCAAGCTGCCTCCCCTTGCAGTCTAGCTGGAGATTGTGCTACCCTGCTGCTTGCAACTATCACCCCAGCTCCTAAAGCTGTGGGAGAAGACTGCCCTGCATTTGTATTAACTAAAATGGTGTCGGGGGCAGGGCTTAATGCCGGTGGAGCCGAGACCCCCGACTCGCTGCCCTGAACTGAGGAAGGCCGCAGGGGGGTGCTTTCGAGGCTGGCGGCCACGCTTGTAAGCCAGGCCCGCAGCACTGAGGGGGAAGGAGGCGGAGGTCCGCTTGCCGCAGCCGCGGCTGACACAGAGCTGAAGCCAGGTGCCGCAAGACCTGGTCTGCGCACAGAGAGGTGGCGGGCTCCTCTCACCGCTGGAGAAGCAGCGGTGGCCGAGAGTGGCCTAGCTGCCTCCACTAAACAGCAAGGAGGGGGGGCACAGCGACAGGGACGGGGCATGCTTGAACTCTGAGGTAAATTTAAACTAAACAAACCAACTTAAAAGAAAATTTAACTGAATTACAATAACTAAAAGTAAAATTCCAAATTAATGATAGAGTAAATGAATAATGTTAAACAATAAAAGGATAAATAAATTGAAATTAAGAAATAGTATGACAAAATGCAAAACCCTTGCCGAGTGATACTAATACTATACCAATCCTGGTGATCCCAAAATGGCAAGAGGAATTTGAATTCCTCAGCCTTAACTTATATAACCTAAAACAACCCACCTACCAAACAAACTCTCATTGGCTAACTGATTTATTTACAGCCTTAACCCCCTATGCTACATTATCAACACACAAACCAGTTCCAGCCAGCTTAGCTTCATAACAAACAGGGTGCTTTTATTCTCTATCCTATACAGTCTCTCGTTCTTTTTATTTCTAGGTTTTTTCTATGTTCAGTTGGTCTTGATAAAAGGGTTGAAACCCTGAAACATTGACTAGAAATACTGTGTCATTGTCTTTCTTAGCCTCAGCAGTGCCAGCCAAATTTGCTGTGTATATATATTAGAGATGAGCGGGTTTGGTTTGTCGAGATCAGAACCACCCCGAACTTCACGTGGTTTACACGGGTCCGAGGCAGCCTCCATTCTTCCCGCCTAACACGCAAAACCTGAACGGGGGAAAACATCATCATCCCGCTGCCGGATTCTTGCGAGTTCCAGATTCCATATAAAGAGCCGTGCGTCGCCGTCATTTTCACTTGGTCAATGTCGAGATAACGAGGGGACGAGGCTACGTTCTTTGCCTGAATAGACCAATATCAGCTAAATCTCAGCTCAATATCTGTGCTCAGTATCAGTGCTGCATTGTGGTGACCAGTATATATTTAGTAGTACAGTACAGCAGTCCATTTGCTGCTCCGTGTCAGTTCTATTACCCAGAACAGTGCTTAGTATCTGTGCTCATTATTATCATTGCTTCATTGTGGTGACCACTGACCGGTATATAGTAGTACAGTACAGTAGTCCATTGCTGTATGTTGCTGCTCTGTGTCAGTTCTATTATCCAGAACAGTGCTCAGTATCTGTGCTCATTATTATCATTGCTGCATTGTGGTGACCACTGACCAGTATATAGTAGTACAGTACAGTAGTCCAGTGCTGTATTTTGCTGCCCCGTGACAGTTCTATTATCCTGAACAGTGCTCAGTGTCTGTGCTCATTATTATCATTGATGCATTGTGGTGACCACTGACCAGTATATAGTAGTACAGTACAGTAGTCCATTGCTGTATTTTGCTGCTCTGTGTCAGTTCTTTTATCCAGAACAGTGCTCAGTATCTGTGCTCATTATTATCATTGCTGCATTGTGGTGACCACTGACCAGTATATAGTAGTATAGTACGGTAGTCCAGTGCTGTATTTTGCTGCCCCGTGACAGTTCTATTATCCTGAACAGTGCTCAGTATGTGTGCTCATTATTATCTGTGCTGCATTGTGGTGACCACTGACCAGTATATAGTAGTACAGTACAGTAGTCCATTGCTGTATTTTGCTGCCCCGTGTCAGTTCTATTATCCAGAACAGTGCTCAATATCTGTGCTCATTATTATCATTGCTGCATTGTGGTGACCACTGACCAGTATATAGTAGTATAGTACGGTAGTCCATTGCTGTATTTTGCTGCCCGTGTCAGTTATATTATCCTGAACAGTGCTCAGTGTCTGTGCTCATTATTATCTGTGCTGCATTGTAGTGACCACTGACCAGTATATAGTAGTACAGTACAGTAGTCAATTGCTGTATTTTGCTGCCCCGTGACAGTTCTATTATCCAGAACAGTGCTCAGTATCTGTGCTCATTATTATCATTGCTGCATTGTGGTGACCACTGACCAGTATATAGTAGTACAGTACAGTAGTCCATTGCTGTATTTTGCTGCCCTGTGTAAGTTATATTATCCAGAACAGTGCTCAGCATCTGTGCTCATTATTATCATTGCTGCATTGTGGTGACCACTGACCAGTACATAGTAGTACAGTACAGTAGTCCATTGCTGTATTTTGCTGCCCCGTGTCAGTTATATTATCCTGAACAGTGCTCAATATCTGTGCTCAGTATCAGTGCTGCATTGTGGTGACTTAAAGTCCAGTGTCTTGTGCTGCATCTTGCTGCTGTAGGGTGCTGTGGTAGTGTCCTGTCTTTGTGCATAGGTCATCATCATTCCAGTCACAGTGGTATCTGGTATCTATCTAATGGTATCTAATTCAAGACATTACTGCCGTCTAATTCCAGATATATTACTGGCATATAATTCCACACATTAAAAAATGGAGAACAAAAATGTGGAGGGTAAAATAGGGAAATATCAAGATCCACTTCCACCTAGTGCTGAAGCTGCTGCCACTAATCATGGCAGATATGATGAAATGCCATCAACGTCATCTGCCAAGGCCGATGCCCAATGTCATAGTAAAGAGCATGTAAAATAAAAAAAACAAAAGTTCTGTAAAATTACCCAAAAATCAAAATTAAAAGCATCTGAAGAGAAGCGTAAACTTGCCAATATGCCATTTACGACACGGAGTGGCAAGGAATGTCTGAGGCCCTGGCCTATGTTCATGGCTAGTGGTTCAGCTTCACATGAGGATGGAAGCACTCATCCTCCCACTAGAAAAATGAAAAGAGTTAAGCTGGCAAAAGCCCAGCAAAGAACTGTGCGTTCTTCTAAATCACAAATCCCCAAGGAGAGTCCAATTGTGTCGGTTGCGATGCCTGACCTTCCCAACACTGGACGGGAAGAGGTGGCTACTTCCTCCATTAGCACGCCCCCTGCAAGTGCTTGAAGGAGCACCCACAGTCCAGTTCCTGATAGTCAAATTGAAGATGTCACTGTTGAAGTACACCAGGATGAGGATATGGGTGTTGCTGGTGCTGGGGAGGAAATTGACAAGGAGGATTCTGATGGAGAGGTGGTTTGTTTCAGTCAGGCACCTGGTGAGACACCTGTTGTCTTTGGGATAAATAAGACCATTGACATGCCTGGTCAAAATACAAAAAAAATCACCTCTTCGGTGTGGAATTATTTCAACAGAAATGCGGACAACTGGTGCCAAGCCGTGTGTTGCCTTTGCCAAGCTGTAATAAGAGGGGTAAGGACGTTAACCACCTAGGAACATCCTCCCTTATACGTCACCTGGAGCGCATTCATCAGAAGTCATTGACAAGTTCAAAAACTTTGGGTGACAGTGGAAGCAGTCCACTGACAACTAAATCCCTTCTTCCTCTTGCACCCAAGCTCCTGTAAACCACCCCACCAACTCCCTCAGTGTAAATTTCCTCCTTAGACAGGAACGCCAATAGTCCTGCAAGCCATGTTACTGGCAAGTCTGACGAGTCCTCTCCTAACTGGGATTCCTCCGATGGATCCTTGAGTGTAATGCCTACTGCTGCTGGCGCTGCTGTTGTTGCTGCTGGGAGTCGATCGTCATCCCAGAGGGGAAGTCAGAAGACCACTTGTACTACTTCCAGTAAGCAATTGACTGTCCAACAGTCCTTTGCGAGGAAGATGAAATATCACAGCAAACAACCAAATAAGACAGCGCTTCTCACTTTGTATAAATTACATTTTTTTACTTATAAATTGTTATGCACACCAGTGCCAGCAGGAATGTACTGGTGTCTGAACGGTGAGGGATGCAAAACAAATGAACTCACAGACAGACTGGGGAATATGACATTACATTCACAGAAGGTGATAGGGTAACAAAATAAACACAAAGTGAACAGAAAAGCCCAAAGGCTAAGAAACTGGGTGTCTCCCTAGTATTAGGAATGCTCAGATGGAAAGAAGCGAGATGTTGTGATTTAATACGTAGAGAACCCAAAATGCTGTTGCTAAGGGCAACAGCAAAACCCTAAAGGGTTACCAACGGGTGTGGCAGTAAACTCCTTGGTCAGAGATGGAATAATAGACACAAGGAGAGTCTCCACAATCCTAGTCCTCACTTGCAGTGCACTGGTTCAGTTTACTGCCACTAGACTGACACCTGAACACCTTGCACAGTGAGAAAGGATTTTGGCAGGCAAGTCTGAGAATACAGCCGCAAACTTGCTAGGTTCACAGAGTAGCAAAAGAACCCCAGCAGGTTAAACGACTGACTCCAGTCTTACTGCTAGGTCTGGATTGGCAGAGTGTAATACCAAATCCCAAGGCCTATTTGCAGTAAGCAATAAACAATTACAAAGTTTACACAGTACTAGCTAGCTTTCAGGAACTGACTAACCAACAAAGATTCAGCAGCATCTGCCTAACCTGAGAAGAGGGTTTATATAGCAGGTGCTGTCCACGCCCCACTCAGACCTCACAGACTGTGAGCACAAAAACCAGCACCGGATCCCCTGCCGTGCACAGAGCCTGTAACCACTGCACAGCAAAAGACCCGAACCGGAGTATCAGCTACGCTCAGGTTACTCCGCTAGCACTTGTCTCCCGGTTGCCATGACGACGTGGCAGCACAGAGCAGGAGATCCTAACATAAATATACACAATTAATACAGTAAGATACCGGCCAGTATCAATATACACATAATAAAATAAAAAAATAAATAAAAAACAATTGGTTAAGATAATTCCAAAATCAAGGAATCTTAAGCACATTGGTATCATCAGATTACCATCCATATATATTATATAGCATAATCCCAATGAGGCTCTAAACAAACAAACAATTTAGCTATACTTTCATTTGCAAAGCAATTTTTAAAAAACATGCACAATCTAATTGTTAGACCCACGTCTAACTATCTCAAGATGTTAATAGCAAGCAGCAGATGGTTAATAATAGAGTCCGCATGTGCAAAAGAGTAAGATGTTAGGCAAGCGAGTAATTTGAAAGCAGAGATATTTGCTTAGAATCCATCCATACTAATAGGCAGTTTTTTAGTATACTTTGTAGATTATTAATGATATGCTGGCAATCTAGGCTCAGCTGGTCCCAAGAACAAATGAAATGAAGGCAGATTGAACACTACAGTCCAAAATCCACTTAGAGTACAATAAGCTGTGTACCCAAATTTGTACCTCTCCTGATTATGTTGAGGGCATTGCAGCCTCATCCAAGGAGTGTAGTGGATAATAGAAGATCTGTGCAGCGTGTTCTTTGCAGGTGCCTCTCCTCCGTATTACCAGCAGCTGGTTCTCCAATACTGCTAAAGGCAACAAAGTGTGGTTTTTAGCCAGAAAATGAGTCTCTTGGAGACTCATTTTCTGGCTAAAAACCACACTTTGTTGCCTTTAGCAGTATTGGAGAACCAGCTGCTGGTAATACGGAGGAGAGGCACCTGCAAAGAACATGCTGCACAGATCTTCTATTATCCACTACACTCCTTGGATGAGGCTGCAATGCCCACAACATAATCAGGAGAGGTACAAATTTGGGTACACAGTTTATTGTACTCTAAGTGGATTTTGGACTGTAGTGTTCAATCTGCCTTCATTTCATTTGTTCTTGGGACCAGCTGAGCCTAGATTGCCAGCATATCATTAATAATCTACAAAGTATACTAAAAAACTGCCTATTAGTATGGATGGATTCTAAGCAAATATCTCTGCTTTCAAATTACTCGCTTGCCTAACATCTTACTCTTTTGCACATGCGGACTCTATTATTAACCATCTGCTGCTTGCTATTAACATCTTGAGATAGTTAGACGTGGGTCTAACAATTAGATTGTGCATGTTTTTTTAAAATTTGCTTTGCAAATGAAAGTATAGCTAAATTGTTTGTTTGTTTAGAGCCTCATTGGGATTATGCTATATAATATATATGGATGGTAATCTGATGATACCAATGTGCTTAAGATTCCTTGATTTTGGAATTATCTTAACCAATTGTTTTTTATTTATTTTTTTATTTTATTATGTGTATATTGATACTGGCCGGTATCTTACTGTATTAATTGTGTATATTTATAAGTAAAAAAATTAAATTTATACAAAGTGAGAAGCGCTGTCTTATTTGGTTGTTTGGTTTTTTACATTTTGGGGAAATTGGGATCAGTTCCCTGAGATCAGCTGCTTTCACTTTGTAAGTGACAGCGCCAGGTTTATACATTGGTATAAATATCACAGCAGTCATCCTGTTGCAAAACGGATAACTCAGGCCTTGACAACTATGTTGGTGTTAGACGTGCATCCGGTATCCGCCGTTAGTTCACAGGGACTTAGAGAATTGCTTGAGGTAGTGTGCCCCCAGTACCAAATACCATCTAGGTTCCACTTCTCTAGGCAGGCGATACCGAGAATGTACACAGATGTCAGAAAAAGAGTCACCAGTGTCCTAAAAAGTGCAGTTGTACCCAATGTCCACTTAACCACGGACTTGTGGACAAGTGGAGCAGGGCAGACTAAGGACTATATGACTGTGACAGCCCACTGGGTAGATGTATTGTCTCCCGCAGCAACAACAGCAGCGGAGGCACCAGTAGCAGCATCTTGCAAATGCCAACTCGTTCCTGGGCAGGCTACGCTTTGTATCACCACTTTCCATAAGAGGCAAACAGCTGACAACCTCTTACGGAAACTGAGGAACATCATCGCAGATAGGTTTACCCCAATTGGACTCTCCTGGGGATTTGTGACATCGGACAATGCCATAAATATTGTGCGTGCATTACATGTGGGCAAATTCCAGCACGTCCCATGTTTTGCACATACAATGAATTTGGTGGTGCAGAATTTTTAAAAAAACGACAGGGGCGTGCAAGAGATGCTGTCGGTGGCCTGAAGAATTGCGGGTCACTTTCAGCCACCACGTGCCAAAGACTGGAGCACCAGCAAACATTCCTCAACATGCCCTCCCATTAGCTGAAGCAAGAAGTGTTAACGAGGTGGAATTCAACCCTCTATATGCTTCAGAGGATGGAGGAGCAGAAAAAGGTCATTCAAGACTATACATCTGCCTACGATATAGGAAATGGAGGGGGAATGCACCTGACTCAAGCACAGTTGAAAATGATTTTAATATTGTGCAAGGTTCTGCAATCCTTTGAACTTGCCACACGTGAAGTCAGTTCAGACACTGCCAGCCTGAGTCAGGTCATTCCCCTCATCAGGCTTTTGCAGAAGCAGCTGGAGAGATTGAAGGAGGAGCTAAAATGGAGCAATTCCGCTAGGCATGTGGGACTTGTGGATGGAGCCCTTCATTCACTTAACCAGGATTCACGGGTGGTCAATCTGTTGAAATCAGAGCACTACATTTTGGCCACCATGCTCGATCATAGGTTTAAAGCCTACGTTGTATCTCTCTTTCCGGCAGACACACGTCTGCAGATGTTCAAAGACCTTCTGGTGAGACAATTGTCAAGTCAAGCGGAACGTGACCCGCCAACAGCTCCTCCTTCATTTTCTCCCGCCACTGGAGCTGCCAGGAAAAGGATAACATTTCCAAAACCACCCGCTGGCAGTGAGGCAGGGCAGTCAGGAGCGATAGCTGACATATGGTCTGGGCTGAAGGACCTGCCAACGATTACTGACATGTCATCTACTGTCACTGCATATGATTCTGTCACCATTGAAAGAATGGTGGAGGATTATATGAGTGACACCATACAAGTAGGCATGTCAGACAGTCCGTACGTATACTGGCAGGAAAAAAAGGCAATTTGGAGGCCCTTGCACAAACTGGCTTTATTTTACCTAAGTTGCCCCCCCCCCCCCCTCCAGTGAGTACTCCGAAAGAGTGTTAAGTGCAGCCGGTCACCTTGTCAGTGATCGGCGTAGGAGGTTACTTCCAGAAAATGTGGAGAAGGTGATGTTCATCAGAATGAATTATAATCAATTCCTCCGTGGAGACATTTACCAGTAATTGCCTCTAGAAAGTACACAGGGACCTGTGATGGTGGATTCCAGTGGGGACGATTTAATACTCTGTGAGGAGGGGGATGTACACAGTCAAAGGGGTGAGGAATCGGACGATGAGGAGGAGGTGGACATCTTGCCTCTGTAGAGACAGTTTGTGCAAGGAGAGATTGATTACTTCTTTTTTGGTGGGGGCCCAAACCAACCAGTCATTTCAGCCACAGTCGTGTGGCAGACCCTGTGGCTGAAATGATGGGTTTGTTAAAGTGTGCATGTCCTATTTATACAACATAAGGGTGGGTGGGAGGGCCCAAGGACAATTCCATCTTGCACCTCTTTTTTGAATTTATCTTTGCATCATGTGATGTTTGGGGCCAATTTTTTGAAGTGCCATCCTTTCTGACACTGCAGTGCCACTCCTAGATGGGCCAGGTGTTTGTGCCGGCCACTTGGGTCGCTTAGCTTAGTCATCCAGCGGCCTCGGTGCAAATTTTAGGACTAAAAATAATATTGTGAGGTGTTCAGAATAGACAGGAAATGAGTGGAAATTATGGTTATTGAGGTTAATCATACTATAGGATCAAAATTACCCACAAATTCTATGATTTAAGCTGTTCTTGAAAAAAAAAACACCCGAATCCAACAAAAATTCTTAATGGAGGTTTTGCCAAAACGCATCCGAATCCAAAACAAGGCCGCAGAACCGAATCCAAAACCAAAACACAAAACCCGAAAAATGTCCGGTGCACATCTCTAATATATATATATATATATATATATATATATAAGCACACACTATCCTTGTTTCCCTTTTATTTATCTTCTTTGGGGGGGGGGCACCAAACTACAACTTGCCTCCCAGTGACTGGGATGAACTTCTGCCCCTGCATACACATATATTCATGTATAAAAAAATCCTTGGATTAGGTTCAAATACTAGATCACAAATTGAAAGAATATATGTAAATCCAAAAAAAACCATAAAAGTAGTTTCAATATTGTAACAATGCACATTTTGTCACTCTGCTGGGGCTTGTTCACATAATCAGTCTACTGTTAACCCAGGAAGATACAGGTTTAATCCTATGTGTTCACCAATCAGTGGTTGATATACAGTTCCTTGCTAAAGTGTTCACCCCCCCCCTTGGCTTTTTACCTATTTTGTTACATTACAACCTGTAATTAGATTTTTCTTTAATCTGAATTTTATGTGATGGATATGCACAAAATAGTCTAAGTTGGTGAAGTGAAATGAGAAAAATGTATATAAAAAATAATTTTTATAAATAAAAATGTGAAAATTGGCATGTGCATATGCGTTCACCACCTTTGATATGAAGCCACCTCAAAACTTCTGGTGCATCCAATTACTTTAAGAAGTCACATAATTAGTGAAATGGAGTCCACCTATGTGCAATCTAAGTGTCACATTATCTGTCAGTATAAACACACCTTTTCTGAAAGGCCCAGGAGGCTGCAACACCACTAAGCAAGAGGCATCACACCATGAAGACCAAGGAGCTCTCCAAACAAGTCAGGGACAAAGTTGTTGAGAAGTACAAGTCAGGGTTGAGTTATAAAAAAAAATCCAAATCTTTGATGATCCCCCAGAGCACCATCAAATCATGTTGTCATTATCGGGTATTGTGTGTAGAATTTTGAGGGAAAAAATGAATTTATTCCATTTTGGAATAAGGCTGTAACATAACAAAATGTGGAAAAAGTAAAGTGCTGTGAATTCTTTCCGGATGCACTGTATGTCTTAATAAATTAATAAAACTTAGCTTTTAAAATATTTGTCTAAAATATGTGGACAAGCACATAGATAATAAATATGCACAATTGTAAAAACAATCTATTGCAATCGGAGGTAGGGATCCTCACATAAAATGGAGATGGGAGCAAACCAATAAAGGAGTAATTTTATAATCTGACAAAACCATGGATTATGGTAGGTGGGGCAGATATATATATATATATATATATATATATATATATATATATATACATTAAACAGAGAATAGAGTAACCTCAGGTGTGTTAAACATGTTTAAATATGCCTGTTAAATATGTTATGAAATAAATAAATAACCTGTTTTATTAAAAAAGTCACATATAAGCCAAGCAATAAGATAATAAGGAATAACAGAGGCACTTTAAATAACACAATTGGTATTCAGCAGAGTGGATAAAATAAGTTGCCATCAACAGAGTGACAGTCTAACTGTGGGTAGCAAAATATAAAAAAAAGAAAACAAAAGCTCAGTGGAGGATAGCATAAAAAAAATTAAATAACAAAAATATAAACAAAGTTCTTATCTTTCACGAGAGACACTGTCTGGGAACTCCCAATGCGTTTCATCCAGTGGACTTCATCAATGGTCATGTAGCTTGATTTCTGTGCTTACAGAGATGGGAATCTGTTTCACATGGATCTCTTGCAGGTACCAAGGGGCTGGTGCAAGTGACAATACTAACAATGATGATTGTAGAAAGAAAACCAGTGGTGAAAGTGGCTTCATGCTTAATGCCTCATGGTTTTACGCATTATCCCCGTGGAAAAACTTGCTTTAGCAATATAGCCCCATTAAGTCCTTATAAATTATTGGGAAAGATCTCTGATAAATAATGACTCATTGAATAAGAGAGCCAGTATAAATTATCTACAGTGAGTATTTGATGAATAAATACAATAGATCAACACTCACTTTTTTGGACTAGTAATCAGAGAGAAGAGTTACCTTCCCTCTATGCGCTATTCTAGTTCAGACTCAGCACTATATATGAGGACCTGAAATACAATTACATTAAGAGTGCACAAGTTTCAAGACTAAAAGTCAATTAATGTTACTTTAAAGAATTACTTACCTTGCATCTAGGAAGACTTGGGATCAATAAATCACAATACGTGCAATTATAGCCCAATAATAAAGATATACTAGGATAGTATCAAAGTGACCACTGCTTTTTTAATCATTATCACATAATTTATTTTATATGTGTATTTTTTTTTAAACTCTATTTTTCACTGTATCATCAAACTCACATGTGAGGTATAATCACAATATTTAAAACATTAAACAGATTAAAAGTTATGTTTTATTAAAATATTTTAATCTCTTTTGTGCTCCCATTAGACATTACTCTTCTTGTTTTCTTGAAATATTGTAACCTTTACTGCAGTTTGCGGCACTGCCTGTTGAAATAGAAGAATAATCCAACCAATTTTTAGAGGAAAACTCTCTAGTTAAAATCAGTCCTAGTGTGCATAAAAATAACCATTTCCTCAAACTGTAATTTTTACAGTAAGAATAATCTTTACCAATCTTAAGCAATGCTGTAATATTGGCTTCCACCATTTTTCAAGGAAAATATCTAGAAGCCATTGTCTCTTTAAAGAAAGTCATAAAAATAGGAGCCAGTTTGCCATGAAAGGCCAAAGAGAAGCTATTTATAATGTATATCCATCTAGAACAGGAGCCTGATCTTTGAGTAATTAAGAATTTTCATGCTGAACTTCCTCCAAGGTCCAAGGCACATTAAGCACAGAAGGTACTCCTCATTTTGCTTCAGGAGAGTGACATCAGCTAAGAAAGAGTAAATACTGTAGAAGACTTAGGGGTCTATTCAGGAAGCAATGAAAAGAGTGGAGAAGTGAGCCAATGTAGAAGTTGCCCATGGCAAACAATCAGCTCCTCGGTTCTTCTCCACTGGCTCACTTTCCCCAGTTTTTACTACTTCATGAATAGACCCATTAGGGGGAGATGTACTGAGCAGTGAAAATAGTGGATAAGTCAGATAGTGGAGAAGTTGCTAATGGCAGCCAATAAACATTGAAGTAACATTTACAATTTGCTTACTATAAAATTATACAAAGCAGCTGATTGGTTGCTATGAGCAGCTTCTCCACTAGATCACTTCTCCACTCTTTTCACTGCTTAGCATATCCCCCGCTTAGTGGGTTGTGGGGTAGAGGGATCCTCATAAAGATTATACAGCTTAGCATAACAAAGCTTTTTGCTAGTTCTTGTTTTAACATTTTGACTTTTTTGTATATCACTCTTGGTGTCTTAGGAAGGAATGTTGCAAGATCTTCGTCCAATTCAAGAATGTGCCAGTGTTTTTTTCAAGATTTTTTCAATTTCATAATGATCGCTACTAAATTGAGTAATAAACGTCAATTGGTGATCTGTTTGTTTATTCTTTTCTTTATATTTTAACATGCTGCTCCTGCCCATCGCTTTTATAGTTGCAATTTCGTTTGTAAGAAGATTATTAGCCTTTTTCGGTATATTTTGCCTTTAGTGTCTCAATCTGTTTTTCAAAAGTTGTTACATCTGAACAGTTATGAAGTAGTCTCTTAAATTGGCCACTTGGGATATTACGTAGCCATTGGTTATGATGATTGCTGTTTTTTGACAATTTGTTGTTTCTGCTCACTTTCTTTATATGAGTACGGGTTTGGACAATGTTGTTATTGATAGAAATTTCTAAGTCTAAATAGACAACCATTTCTTTGCTGAATATAGTAGTAAATTCTAAGTTATATATGTTTTTGTTTATGTATTCAGTAAATTCTTTCAAGGTATTTTCTTGTCCATCCCATATAAATAGCAGATCATCTATGTATCCATACCAATTTTTTATATGTATTTTAAAAGGATTGTTGTTCCAGATTTCTTGTTCTTCTCAGTGTGCTACATGAAGGTTTGCATAACACTTTGCAAAAGATGTTCCCATTGCAGTTCCTTTTATTTGGTTATAGAAGTTTCCATTATGTCAAAAGTAATTATGGTGTAATATGAAATCTACTCCATCCATCAAAAATGTATCTGTTCATTACGTAAAACTGTCATGGTAGATAGAAAATGCCTCGTGGATTCACTAGTGCATATAATTAAGTTTTCATGCCATTCTATATCTTTAATTTGTTGTAGCGCATGCATCGTATCTTTTAGGTAGCTTTTCTTTGCGCATACTGGATGTGGTAGATACTGAGCAACATGTCTAGACAGATTGGATGTCAGGGAATTGATCCTTGACACTATAGGTCGTCCTGGAGGATTTTCTTTTTTTGTGCAATTTAGGCAACTGGTAAAAAGTTGGAATTTTTGGAAATTTTATATTAAGGAAGTCTAACTCCTTTTTATTGATAATTCCGATGTTTCTACCTTCTTTCAAAATTTCTAATAGTTCTACTTGAAATTTTTTAGTAGGTTCTTCATGTAGCTTTTTATAGGTGTCCATGTCAGATAAAAGTCTTTCTATTTCTGCTTTGTATTGGTCTTTGTCATGTATTACCAACCCACTGCCTTTGCTGGTTTTACAATGCGTGTTTTATCTTTATTGAGTTATAATAATGCTTCTTTTTCTCATTTAGACAAATTATATTTGATTTTTTCTTTTTCTGGAATGTTCCTAATCTCTTCTTCAATGAGTTCCTGAAATGTCTGTATGTGTGTCCCTTTCATATGTGAAGGATAGAAGATCAATTTAGGTTTTAGCGTTGTATGTTTATATTCTTCAATTTTTTCTTGAGTTTCTTCATTGGATACTTTAGTAGAAAAATGTTTTTGGTACACAATTTCCGTATGAACTTTTGTGTGTCTATATATAGACTAAACTTGTCAGCTCTTGAGTGTGAAGCGAATTTGAGTCCTTTCCTTAAAATTGACAATTGGTCTTTCGTACATTCTTTACTGCTTAAATTGTAAATGCCATCCTTTTTTGGGTCGTAGTCTTTTCTCATTCCTATTTTCTTATTTTTCCCGCCCCTGACGCCCCTTCACCTGGGGAATGGTCACTTCGCATTTTCTTTTGTGGGACTTCTTTCCAATCTGGTGGTTCCTCTTGTTCCCATATTTCCTCTAAAAAATCTGTATCATATTCGTCTTCTTCCATCTCTAAAGTTATTTTCCTATTGGTCTTTCTTTCTTGATCCTTGCATTCCACTTTTTCTATTAGTGTTTGTAGATTTTGCTCTTCTTCCTTTTCTGCCACTTGTATTCCTTTTTTAAAAGAGTCTTATTAATTTATATGGATTTTCTTTTGTGTACTGGAATTTTTTTGCATTGTATAGTTGGTAATATGGTAATTGTTTTGGTTTGTGCATATGGCTTGTTTTTAATAAGGGGTTCTTGTCTTTTATAATTTTCTTGGCTTCTTCTCTGTGTGGAGTTTTTGTGTGCTCTAACTGGATTTTTTTTTTGCCATTCTGATTGATAAGGTGGTCTTGAAACTTGTCACTGATAATTTTGATTTCTATTTTCATTTCATTTTTGGGGATCATTTTGTATTCTTCTATATCTCTATGGAATTTCTTTTGTTTTAATTGTATCATTTCTTCCATTTTTTATATGTCAGTTCCATTAAGTTTTTATACTCCGTCATATTTTTAATGGGTCAAATCTGGTTTCCAATGTTTTGATATTTGCATTTAAAGACTGTAATGAAATCTGTCTGTCTTCTATGATTAACTTAATTTGTTCCTTTGAACATGTATCTAAGATGTTGTTCCATTTCTGAAAAAAATCTGTTTGAATGGGTTCAAATGTGTTTTTTTTAGCTCTTAAACCTCTTGGGATTAGATCATGATCTATGTATGTGCTTTAAGTGGTTATTTCCCACCACTGTTTTATTTCTTGTACATAGAATTTTTCTAATCTCATAATTTGTCCACAAAACCTTTCATCATTTGATGAGGATGGTAAAGGTTTTCTTGAAATTGAAAAAAATGTCACTTATTTTATTTCTACATGGCTGTGTAATGTGTCCTGTCATGGCAGCAACTATGTTTTATTTATGTTAATTGGCAAAAAGAAGAAACATTTGCCGCACCTGTATATGCAAATTTAAGCAGCTCTGTATGATAATTGATGATTTATGTGGTGAAACAGAGCACTAGAAATGAACAGACAGCCCCGCCAAACAGAGCACCCAGCAATGGCCACGAGACTCCGGAGCATAAGGTTAGAATATAGGGATAGCTTAGTTAGCAGAAGCAGTGTGCAGCAATAAAACGGACTCCAATATCTATACTTACCGGAAAAAGCTGTAAAATAAAAAAAGAGCATAAACATTGTTTTGTTTTATTTATTTTATTCTCTATTTTTCTCTCTTTTTCTTATCTTCTTTCTCAGTCTGCACCTTCAATAACTAGCACTCTGTTTCAGTTTGCTTCTTTTTACTTTCTGTATTCTTCATTTTAGCATTGTTCATTTCTAGCGCTCTGTTTCACCACATAAATCATCAATTATCATATAGAGCTGCTTAAATTTATATATACAAGCGTGTCAAATGTTTCTTCTTACCAATTAACGATACGTTGTAGATTGGTGAATCCTACGCATTTTGCCAGGATGACTTCATCAGGGGTATTATGACTTTTGGGGTGATAAAAATAAGGGAAAGAGGAATTAAAATAGTTTCTAATCTGAATAATTCTAAATGTATTCAATGGATATAAATTTACATACCGCTTTAACTTAAAATCAGATGATCCATTAAGGACTTGATTACTGTAGCAATACCTGCAATAAGTGAGTCCCAATTATAAATGCATTATACATTTATGTGCAGAAACCAGTAACAAGGGTACATACCACTTAGTGGCGGGAATATATGTTCCCTTGAACGAACTTCCACATTCAATTAAAAAGTGGCATCCACAAATGCCCTACAATTAATTGAATATAATTGTTGCAATTAATTATAATTGATGACTCATTTAAATGGCAAAGAGGTGGCCAATTGGTGAGTGACTCAGCTCCTCAGCTCATAAGGTTCAAAAGTACAAAGTGCACATACAAATACATACTGAGAGAGTCAAATAAATTTCTAATACATATCTAAAATGCCAGCACTAATATATGCTGTGGATGCAGGCGCATCTTATTACCATATACAATAAAAGTGCGCTGTACATCACAAACACTACATCCCTTAAGAGAACAAGTACACACACACATTTATGAGTTCCAAAGCTCATTGGTGTATATATTTGATATTAAAAGGATATGTATACAATATAACACATGTACAGTATATATAGTATATATTAACAATTACATAGGAAGCAAGAATCAATACAGTTGCAATCAGCATACAATTACCATTTCCCTCAATGTACCTTTTTCTCCATCTTTGGATCTGCCTCAACAGCAGCTACACAGAACAGCAAAAACAGCATCTCGAACAGCACCCAGCAAACAACAGGAACTCTTGTGTCTGGGAACAGCTATACACTGTGTATGTTGGGGGAGTACATGTCTTCTGTTATTGGTCCAGGGGAGGGAACTTTCTCATTCATGATGAGTCATTGGTCAGTTCATATGCAAGCCTTGAAGAGGACATCAAAAGGGGTTGGCCACTGGTTTCCTGGCCACATGCTTTAAATGGAATGTTCTTTGTTCCAATAAGAGTGACTTCATATTCCTACATTTAATCATAACTACTCATTGCAATGTGCTACAACCAAATCACAGGCAATAAATTAATCCACACATTCCCTTGATAATTTTGCCACCAAGCATGACATGTTTATCTTGTTCTATTCCATTAATACATATACATGATATTACACTCCATTATATAATTTAAAACCTTATAATGTCTAGTGTTTGACATGTTTAATTTATGTGTGGTATGAAATATGTGTTGAATATATCCTTGTGGCTTGTCTGTGTGAATGCGTATGCTACCATATATTGCTGTGCTCACTGCATATATTTGCACGCATAGCGACTCATCCGTGTGGGGTTTGTATGTTTTCTATATGTAATATTTTTTTTACTTTGACAGTCCACCCTTTGGCAGTAAACAATAACTGGCATAAATTATTAACAGATGGAAAATATTTCAAACAATAATCGGTGACCTAGACACATGTATGTATTCATTTCGCAAATCAGACATTTGACTATATTTGGGGAAGACAAGGAGGAGGACGAGACATCCTCTGTATGCACTCAGTGGTCACAGGACTACTGGTTGGGTGTAGGACGACATTCAACCTATAGAGTATGCAGGGACAGTGCTATGGCCTATGATGTCTGACTTGAACAAACGTTCCAAACATACATGTACCTACGTCTTTGTACACTGATGTTCGAATTCAATAAAGGTTTTGCTGGGTAGAGGGAGAAAACACAAACAAATCGTGAAAGAGACATATAGAATTTTCATGATATATATATTTCTATCATTTTCTGAACATTGTTTCCATTTCTGGAACGTATGCTAGGTCTGTTTCATCATTGAACAAGGGTTATTAGTAGTGTCCTTCCTAGATAACATGAACCTTCGGAGTTCGGTTAGAGCCATTCATAAACCGTTCTTCCACATATATTAATGAGCTCTTTATCTGCTATGTGTGAATAGCCATTGTCTGATTTTTCCTGATTACCTCCCAATTTCCTGAAATTGGTGAGATTTAAACATTCCAGGGATTTATCTATTGTACTGGTGTATCTTAAAACTAGGGGGTCTAGTTATATTATATTCCTTGTCCACCGGTCCCACCCCCCTCCATGTAATTCAAGTACCTCAGCTAACTCTAAAGGATATGGCACTAATCCTGCATTATTTGGTCTTAGAGATACCTGTGAGCACATCCAACATTCCGTTTGGTTTAAGACCTTACCCACTAGTGAGTGGTAATCACTCAAGGGATGTCTGTCAAATGCTGCCTTATTGCTAGACTGACATCTCTGGATGCACTCATCTTCAATTATGGGGTCACAATAACTACAAAAATACAGTATTCCTCAGACAATAGCCTATCACGTTACCTCCAAACTCCGTAACTACTAGACCTTTGATTTTCTCTGGCTTTAACAAAGTGATAGGCTGATCCTGGGATCCTATAAAGACATCACTCCTTTCTCCAGAACCAGTTCCAGTCCCACACTCGACTCCTCATGAAAAACCTCACAAAAATTGAATGTCCTGAAAAAAATGTTTGTCAACGGGAAAAAAAAGAAAGATAGAACAAAACAAATCTTGTCCAAAGCAAATCAATTACAACGACTGGTCTTTCTGCAATCCTTTATTATGTTCAGGTAGTATTCGACAGTGCCGCCTCTCAGTCTTCACGGAACAGACTCTCTGGTGATACTTCTGTGATCTCACTCCATTTACGAGTTCCTTCTGGACTACTGACTTTCCTGCAATTGGAATCATGGACCCAAGTCTCTCTCTTGGCTACTTTCACTGGGATGGTGCTGTCAACAAAACTTGGTACGGTCCTTCTCACCTGTCTATTAGGCAACCTGAGTGTAAGAACAATCACACAGTCTCTTGGTTCACAATCAAGACAGTTAGTAGTTGGCATACCAGAATCAACAGTTTAAAGTTCTTTTGTCAAGTTCTCAAATGCTGGCTCATCTCGATAAGTTACTGTACATTCAACTCATTGGTGTATTTCTGATCGTTGTGCGGATCGATCATGACATGAGGTTGTCTTCAAAAAAAAAAATTCGAAGAGGGTGATTCGTTAAGTGGGGATCTGGGAGTGGTTCCGATGCTACATAACACTAGTGGAAGTGTCTATGACCACATTAGTCCAGTTTCAAGCTATCACTTTGCTCCTACTCATAAGGATACCATATCTACACACAAATTTCTGCACAATTTTCTTTGCAGTAAACACAGCAGTAGCTGTGGTGGCAGGAAATGCCTCTACCCAGTTTGAGAAAACATCAGTGCACACCAATACATAACAATAATTCCTACAGAGTGTTAACTGTACAAAGTCTATTTGTATTACCTGAAAAGGTCCATCTGCAGGAGGAGTATGGGATGGCTCTGTTGGTGCTACCTTACCAAATATTCTTCCTCATGCAAGTAAGACAGGTCATTGCTTTCCTGCTTGCCTGAGAAGAGAACCCTGGTGCATGCCAGTAAGCTCTTACCAATTTGCACATACCGTCCTTACCCTAGGTGAGTCAGACCATGTGCCGCCTCAGCTAGGCCTGGGAGATACGTCCTGGGGGCCACTGGCTTACCTTGTCCATCTCTCCAGAGTCCTGAGGACTCCTGACCATAACCCTTCACCTTCCAGACCTCCTTTTCCTGTAGGGAACACACATTTGCATCTTAATTTAACTGTTGTGTGTTTGCAATGTAGAGTACCATGAGCATCACTCATAAAAAAAATCTCTAAGAGGAGAAAAAGAAGAAGAAAATATCAGGTCTGCGTTCACCACCGGGCTGTCACTTATGTCTGGTCTCATAGTAAAGGTCTGTTTCAGATTTTCCAAACCATCATGCATATCAGTGTCTATACAAAATTTCCCTTCACCAGTATTCTCATCCTCAACCCTATGTGCATGACAAGGAACACTGCAGTAATACTTGTGCCATCGTGCTGGTGAGACATACCGGGTTCGGGCAGAACTCTGAAGGACCAATACGGCATGTGGTGTATGAACTGTCAAATCATGTACCAGTACTACGAACCAGGTATTTGACCCTTGTCCTACACAACTGTAGTTTATCTCTTGAGACCTGGTGTCCTGTTTGGAAGAGACAAAACAGAAACTGCTTTGCATCTGCCAGGGACGACTCAAATGAATCAGCGCACAACAACAAGTGATCAACATATTGTATCAGCACCGACCCACTCTCAGGCTGAAAGGCCTGTAAACAGTCATGCAGGGCTTGGGAGAAAATACTCAGGCTGTCACTCGAAATCTTGGGAGAATCGGGTCCATGTATTGTACCACCCTGTGTGAATGCAAAGGTGAAGAGGAAAGTGTGAAGAAACAGAATAGAGGTTGGTGACAGATAAGTTTGTAGAGGTGCAGGGGATTTTATTAAAATGACAACTGGATAGGGCACTACGGTGGAATTTGTTAACTACTTGGTCTACCTCCCTTAAAGCTTGTGCATGCTGTGTCACTACTGGGACAACCTCAGCCACCAATCCAGCGTCCTGTCCATCCTAAATTCATAGGGAACCCGGTATCTGTGAGATAATTTCCTCTACCTGTGATGGACGTGAATCTAGAACAGTGGAATGCAACATTAGTCTTTGAGGGTATCTAACATACCTTGTACTTCCTGAACGGGAGTACAATATATTTATTTCACATTTAACAAAATCTCTGTCGATTAAGTTAGTCAGGGGCCACTGCTGCTAGGAAAAAAAAGGAAAGGGTGTAGCATCATAGAGGCCCAATTGTAACTTCAGCAGGTTTTGTCAAAGGGTAATGTTCCACTACTCTCGTTCCTCTCATTTGCCGAATTAGTGTTTACCAGTGGTCTTATCCGGACAAAGAATTTTCTACTACTGCAAAAAACAAACAAAAAAACAACAAAAAGCTTCTAGGTCATGCAAAGTATTCATTCCTTCCTTCTCATACCGTATTAAAGGTCTGTACACGGTCCAACAAACATTTCCAAGCTCATCTAGACTAGGGTATTACTAGAAATGGATACTTCTTATGTGGTAATTAAAAAGAAATACCCGGGGGTTACCCTATCTCTGTCCGCTTTCCTACTGGTAAATACTAATGTGCGGACAGGATATTCTCCATTTATGACGTTACTTTCTTGATTTTTAGTTTATTTTTGGGTTTTACTATATATGTACTCGAATGACTCCATACTTATCAGTTCCACTGGTCTCAGCCACTTCCCCTGCAGGCTACTGCTCCTCTTTTACCGGTTGGATACTCCTCTGAGTGCATGAGAAATGGATAAAACCAGTCAGGTCGCCTTCTCCTCCTAAATAAAACTTTGACATTCATTAGTACATATATAGGTTACATTCATATTTTTATTTTTTATTATTTTCTATAGTTTGTATGCTGGCTGTAACTGCTTCAACATCCACATGTGGCGGTGTACTTGCTTTCTCTTTTTTTCTACTTATTTATTGTTGCTACAAGTTCAAACAGTTATTATATTTCCGTTCTTGTCTTATATGATTTTGGTTAGACATACAGTACTACCTGCAATACCTCAGGATCAAAACCACCAACTCTAGGAAATGATGCCCTATCATCCACTGTCATTCTCACCCATTCATCACAAAAAGCCTCTGCGTGTGGAACATACTTTCCACACATTATCCTCCACACGTTTTCACACAGTACGTGCCTCAATCCTCAATTCTCCAGCCTGAACCCTGGCTGCCGAACGTTTCTTGCTAGTACACTTGGCTCCCATTGTGGGCTTTCTTTACACAATCCCCAAATGTACAATACGAGCAAACCGTGAAAGTCAACCTAGCGCTTTTCACTCGCTCCTGCCTCCGCTGGCCAGTACCACGACTCACTCCATTAATGACCCCCGCGTACCCAGACTAGGCTCCTACCAGACCCCTCAGCGCTGGAATTATTGAAGCATTAACAGAATCAATACAACACCTCTTCCAGTGGAGATTAAAAGTTTGTTGGTATGTTTTCCTGAGAGAGTCAGCAAAAAATTCCTTTTCGGTATCTATCCACTGGAATTTTTCTTGGGTGAGAAACAACTTATCGATCACCCTTACCAGTGAATGTCCACCAGGGAGATTTCCTGAGGAACTCAGCAAAAGAACCCTTTATTTACACAAATCACGTCTGCGTATGCTCTACACAGCGGGTATGATGACGCGAAATTATGCAAATGGTATCACGTTGCACCGCGTATCACACACATAGACGTGCGTTCCAATCGCGCGGCCTATAGATAGTTGGTATCTATATGCCCTACGATCACAGGAGTCGATTTCACAAGCTGTGCTCCACAGCCGGAGCGTAACGCTAAAATACTTCTACACGTTGTAGTATGTGCCTACTTCCTCAATACACAATCTATTATGCTCCTCTACACGTTGAAGTACGTGCCTACTTCGTTAATATGTAAGGTTGCGACCCTTTCACGCCGCCGAGCCTCTGCTAACTCAGCATCTCCATGGGATTCCCGGTTTCTCCAGGGTTCAATACATCCACACCTACTTTCAGCTCACACTAATACACAATGTTTTCTGTACAGAAAAATATGACTCCCTTGGATTGATAGCTTGTCCCGGAGGTAGTACACTTTAAACAAAATATTATAGTAATCTGCTTTTAAAATTGGATAGTTACTTGCTATTGTATAACTATAAATCTTTTATCCCACCGTTTAAATTTATTCCTATTGTGTGGTTAAACTTGCGCTCGCTACTTAGAAACATAGAAACATAGAATTTGTCGGCAGATAAGAACCACTTGGCCCATCTAGTCTGCCCCTTATTTTTTTTTTTATATTATTTTTTATCACTTACCTTATTTGATCCTTATTTCTTTGTAAGGATATCCTTATGTCTATCCCATGCATGTTTAAATTGCTCTACTGTCTTAGCCTCTACCACCTCTGATGGGAGGCTATTCCACTTGTCCACTACCCTTTCTGTGAAATAATTTTTCCGCAAATTTCCCCTGAACCTCCCCCCCTCCAGTCTCAGTGCATGTCCTCGTGTCCTATTGCTTCTCTTCATTTGGAGAATGTTTCCCTCCTGGACTTTGTTAAAACCCTTCATATATTTGAAAGTTTCTATCATGTCCCCCCTTTCCATTCTCTGCTCCAAACTATACATATTGAGATTTCTTAGTCTTTCTGGGTATGTTTTGTGATGTAGGCCATGCACCATTTTAGTTGCCCTCCTTTGTACAGTTTCTAATGTATTAATATCCTTTTGAAGATATGGCCTCCAGAACTGAATACAGTATTCTAGATGAGGCCGTACAAATGACCTATACAGTGGCATTATTACTTCTTTCTTTCTGCTGCTGATTCCTCTCCCAATGCAGCCAAGCATCTGACTAGCCTTCCTCATTGCCTTGTTACATTGCTTACCTGCTTTTAAGTCATCTGAAATAGTGACTCCTAGATCCCTTTCCTCCTCAGTAGTTTCCAGTATAGTGCCATTAATACTGTATTTAGCTTTAGGATTTTTGAGACCCAAGTGCATGATTTTGCATTTTTTGGCATTAAACTGTAATTACCAGACTCTTGACCATTCCTCTAGTCTACCTAGATCCTCAATCATTTGTTTTACCCCACCTGGTGTGTCTACCCTGTGGCATACCTTTGTGTTATCTGCAAAAAGGCATACTTTCCCTTTAATGCCATTTGCAATGTCACCAATAAAGATATTAAAAAGCACTGGTCCAAGTACAGATCCCTGGGGTACTCCACTGGTAACATTTCCCTCCTGTGAATGCACTCCATTTACCACAACGCTCTGTTTTCTATCCTTCAACCAAGATCTTATCCATTCAATAATCCTAATATCCAATCCCAAACTTTCAAGTTTATTTAGCAGTCTGCGATGTGGAACTGTGTCAAAAGCCTTACTAAAGTCTAGATAAGCTATATCCATGGCTCCACCTTTATCCATCACTTTAGTCACACAATCAAAAAAGTCAATAAGATTTGTTTGACATGATCTCCCCCCAGTGAATCCATGCTGTTTGGGATCCAGTAAATTGCCGGATTTGAGATAATCTACAACTCTTTCTTTTAAGAGTGTTTCCATCAATTTCCCTACTACTGATGTAAGACTCACTGGTCTGTAGTTGTTTGCCTCTTCCTTGCTTCCACTTTTGTGCAGTGGGACTACGTTTGCTCTTTTCCAGTCCCCTGGAATTTCTCCTGTAGCTAATGACTGGTTGAATAATTCTGTCAATGGTGCTACCAGCACCTCTTTAAGTTCTTTTAATATCCTTGGATGTATCCCATCTGGCCCCATAGATTTGTCCACTTTCAGCTTTGAGAGTTCTGTTAGGACCTTCTCCTCTGTAAATGTACTTGTTTCATTTTCCTGAATATCCCTGCAACTTAACTGTGGCCCCTTCCCCTCTCTTTCAGTAGTAAATACTGAGCAAAAATAATCATTAAGATGATCTGCTATTAAATTGTCTCCTTCAACAAGACTCCCAGTGTCCGTCTTTAGTTTTATAATTCCGCCTTTTGTTTTTCTCTTTTCGCTTATATACCTAAAAAAAGTTTTGCCTCCTTTACCCACTGACTGGGCCATTTTCTCCTCAGCTTGTGCCTTTGCACATCTGATTACCTTCTTTGTCTCCTTCTGTCTAACAAGATATATCTTTTTGTCTTCATTATTTTGTGTCTGCTTATATTTCCTAAAAGCCATCTTTTTTGCTCTCACAATATTTGCTACTTCTTTTGCAAACCACACTGGCTTCCTTTTCCTTGTGTTTTTCCTAACAGTTTTGATACAAAGGTCTGTTGCCTTCAATATTGCACATTTGAATGTTTCCCACCTCTCCTGCACTGTTTCCAAGTTCCTCCACTCTGCCAAAGAATCGCTTACACATTTTCCCATCCCTACAAAATCAGCCTTCCTAAAATCCAACACCTTTGTTTTTGTATGGGACGAGTCAGTCTCTGTCTTAATGCTGAACCATACTGCTTGATGATCACTGGATCCCAGGTTTTCACCCACTTTTACGTCCGATAATCTGTCTCCATTTGTAAGTATTAAGTCTAATATTGCGTCTTTCCGAGTGGGCTCCCTCACCAATTGGTGGAGGGATGCTCCCTGAAGGGAATTTAAAATGTTCCTACTTCTAGTGGAACTAGCAACAGACACCTCCCAGTTTACATCAGGAAGATTAAAGTCTCCCATGATTATTACCTCTCCTTTTAATGCCATTTTAGTTATGTCCTGCAATAGGTTCTTGTCAAGTTCCTCTTCCTGACCTGGTGGCCTGTATATCACGCCAATACGAATAATCAACTTTTCCCCTGTTTCTATGGTCACCCAAAGGGCCTCAGTTTTTTCTTCAATACTTTGTATTTATGTAGTATTTATGGCATTTTTTACATACATTGCTACCCCTCCTCCGATTTTTCCAATTCTGTCCTTCCTAAATAAAGTATATCCCGGTATAGCTATGTCCCAGTCATGATTTTCATTGTACCATGACTCTGTAATTGCCACAATATCTAGATCATCCCTTGTCATTATTGCAGTTAGTTCTGGGATTTTATTTCCTAAGCTCCTAGCATTTGCACACATAGCTTTTAGAGTTTTGTTTGTGCTTTTTCTGTTTCTAGCTATGTTCTTCTCTCTGCCTATTTTTATTTGGTTTTGATCTGAATTATCTTCTGTTGTTGTAGATATGCTTCCTATTCCCTTTGCCTGCAGAAACAATACCTCTGTGTTGGGGGAGCAGATTACTTTATTCCTATTTGGTTCACTGCCCCCCTTTGTTAGTTTAAATAGTTCTTGATGAAGCATCCAAACTGTTCAGTTAGTATTCTCGTTCCCCTTGAAGATGGGTGCAGGCCGTCACTTTTGTATAAGCTCCTATCTTGCCAGATGGTGTGACTATGGCCTATAAATCCAAATCTCTCCTCATTGCACCATGTCCTTAGCCAAACATTGAAGTTTCTGATGCAATGAGTTCTGTCTTCCCCTCTGTGTACTGGCAATACTTCTGAAAAAATACTTCACGCAACCTTGCGTGCTTACGCAACCATGCGCGTTCCTTCACCACGTGCACGCTCCCGTATGTTTACCTCACGTACCGTAGCACGTGTACACCGTGCGTTCGCAACTGACTACACTACACTTATCACGATCAATGTGAGCAAAATGCTACTGCTCACTACACAATACACTTTGGTTCCTTACACCCACCAGAACTCGCCCACAAGGGTAATCCTCCTTTGAGTGTTTACCTAAATGTTTAGGGTGGAACTGCGTTTTGTGGTGTGTTTTTTTTTATAATTATTCCCTTAACAAAATATCAAATCTATAACAAATGTATCCGATTTTATACAGATCCATTATGACTATTTACTATAATTTAAATGCTATGATTCAGATTGGATAGCTATCTTGCAGAACATATGTTGATATAAATACCCATATAATCATAATATAATATATATAATATATATACATATACATATATACACACACACACACACACACACACACACACACACACACACACACACACCATTTACTGCACTTCTATGTAACTCCTTCAACCATTCAGTGCTTCTAATTTGCATATCAAAGATGTTTTGCCTGCCTGTACTAGTGGTTGAACACGTTAATTAACATTTCAGTGCCTATCTTTTAGCAAACAGAGTTAACTAAATCCTGGAGGAAAAAGAAAAAAACCCTCTTTTTTATATCTGTGTGTAATTCTTACATTAAGTATTAATTTCACTATTAACTCTCACTAGGCCCAATTGAAACTATTTGTAATTGACTATGGCATGGGTTAAATAAATACATTGGAAGCTTCCAAATGGCGCTGGATTTGTACATATATGTTGTTTCCTTGTGACAAAGGAAACTGATTGTTTTAAACACATTGAAAGTCAGCTGTTTAGCTAGTTGGTTAGGGTGACTTTCCTAAAATGGCCACCGCTCCACCCCCTTCAAGCCCCAGCCATGTGCTTGTGCAAAATGGTGGAAACGCCATGTGGCTAGCTCTTTTGTCTCAAAGAAATCACAATTTATACAAGCACCAGAAGTAACTTTAGGCCTGGGTTTAAAAGTATGCGAATTGGCCTCAGCATGCTAACACAGCTATTTCATACCTATGCACCAACTTTTAAATGCTCTTCAAATTTACTTAACAGATAAACAATACAATCTGAATCAAACACAATATGACTTATTTGAACTTTGTTTTGCCACCAAAAAATTTTGCTGTAGCATTTTCAAATATTGTGCATTTATATATTGTCCCATGAATTTCATATCAGCGCCTTACTGATAACACAAAAGAACAAATGGCATGTGATTCAGCAGCTTTAAAATGCGTCCATCTTTAGCTGGTAGACCACAGTGGCGTCTGTACAGTGAATCATTAAGAACGTGATATCCCGGACGAGCACCCATCTGAGAGAGTCAAATATATTTCTAATAAATATCTAAAATGCCAGCGTTAATATATGCTGCTGACGCCAGGCGCATCTTATTACCATATACTATAAAGTGCGCTGTATGTCGCAAACACTACATCCCTTAAGAGAAAACAAGTACATGCACACATTTATGAGTTCCAAAGCTCACTGGTGTATTTATTTGATATTAAAAGGATATGTATACAATATAACACATGTACAGTATATATAGTATATATTAACAATTACATAGGAAGCAAGAATCAATACAGTTGCAATCAGCATACAATTACCATTTCCCTCAATGTACCCTTTTCTCCATCTTTGGATCTGCCTCAACAGCAGCTACACAGAACAGCAAAAACAGCATCTCGAACAGCACCCATCAAACAACAGGAACTCTTGTGTCTGGGAACAGCTATACACTGTGTATGTTGGGGGAGTACATGTCTTCTGTTATTGGTCCAGGGGAGGGAACTTTCTCATTCATGATGAGTCATTGGTCAGTTCATATGCAAGCCTTGAAGAGGACATCAAAAGGGGTTGGCCACTGGTTTCCTGGCAACATGCTTTAAATGGAATGTTCTTTGTTCCAATAAGAGTGACTTCCTACATTTAATCATAACTACTCAATGCAATGTGCTACAACCTAATCACATGCATCAAATGAATCCACACATTCCCTTGATCATTTTGACACCAAGCATGACATGTTTATCTTGTTCCATTCCATTAATACATAATGTTATACTCCATTATATAATTTAAAACCTTATAATGTCTAGTGCTTGACATGTTTAATTTATGTGTGGTATGAAATATGTGTTGAATATATCCTTGTGGCTTGTTTGTGTGAATGCGTATGCTACCATATATTGCTGTGCTCGCTGCACGTATTTGCACACATAGCGACTCATCCGTGTGGGGTTTGTATGTTTTCTATATGTAATTTTTTTTTTTACTTCGACAGTACCTATAGCTATAATAAATGCTCTCATTGGTGATCAATACACTCACTGAAATTGGTAAGAACCACATCCTTAAAAGTAAAAAGGGGAATCTCATGTATTTATTTGAACTTTATACCCACAGTTTCATAAAGTTAGATCATTACATCTCACTTAATCAGCTATTACATTATTTAAAAAATAATAAGGTTCAAATATTTATAGTTCTTATTTTCCAAAGAATTAATTTTATAATCACAATACTGCTAATATACAAAACAGGTCTTTTAGCTCTAGCTCTAAACAAGATGGACAAATCAACCAGCAATACTCACAGACTACAAATAGATAAAGTATGTGTGCATGGATCACCAGGCTATATATATATATTATACATACTGTGTGTATATACTGGGCTAAATGTAATAGGGTGCAATTTTGAAAAACGTGACATTTTTACCACAAATTTGCACATTTTCCGAAAATTGCAAATGTAATAGCTTGAGATTTTTATGAAAATCGCAAATTTTTAACGTATACCAAAAATCGCAAGTGCAAAATCGCATCCAGATGTTTTCCCATTGAAAACAATGAAAATCGCAAATGTAATAGGATGCAATTTTTACACTTGCACTCAATACCTTACCAAAAATTGTCATAGTAACAGACCAGGTTTAGACTGGCGATTTTTGTAGAAGCATGCACAAATCAGTGTGATCCGTGCATGCTTCCGTCTGTTAATAAAGTTAATAAAGTGTTAAAGAAAAAGCATAACCAGCCCCGTGCTCTTTGAGCCGGTTCTGGTTGCAATAATATGGGGGGGGGGGAATTAGTAGTGGTCCTCCGTATTTAATCAACCAGTACTGGGCTCTTGGGGGGTCATTCCAACCTGATCATAGCTGTGCTAAATTTAGCACAGCTACAATCACTTACACTGACATGCGGGGGGATGCCCAGCACAGGGCTAGTCTGCCCGCATGTCAGGCCAGCCCCCCCCTTCACAAGTACAAAAGTATCGCACAGCTGCGTTCCTTTTGTACTTATAGAGTAACTCCCATCCACCGCAGCTCCTGTGGCTGGCCGGGAGTTACTCATCACAGCCAGGGTTGCAGTGGCTGTTTGTGATTCCACGCAGCCACTGCGGCCCACCCCCCACACGGTCTGGCCATGCGTGCGTTGGCCGGACCGAGCCCACAAAATGGCAGCCAAACACTGCCATTCAACCCCCTCTCACCCAGCAACTGCCTCTGCCTGTCAATCAGGCAGAGGCAATCGCTAGGCAATGACAGCCATCAGCTGTCAGCCATGCGCCAGCACACTGTGGTGCCAGCACATGCGCAGTTTTGAACTGATTGCTCTGCTGCGAAGAACTGCAGCGAGCGATCAGGTCAGATTTACCCCCTTGGACGAGTCCTGGTTCCAAAAACATGGTGGACAGAAGAAGTAGGGGTCCCCCATATTTTTAAAACCATCACCGGGCTCCACTAGCCACGGAGGTGATGCCACAGTTGGGGTAGACTTTTATACAGGTCACTGCGACCACAGCATCACACACCCCAACTAGTCACCCCTGGCTGGGGTTTCCTGGGGGAGTGGGGACCCCTTATATAAAGGGGTCCCCCCCTCCAGTAACCCAAGGGTAGGGGATGAATCCCGAGGCTGTCCCTGGCACCCCTGGGTGGTCGGTGCCAGGCTGATAGCCATGAAAGTGTTAAAAAAGAATATTGTTTTTTTTTGTGGAACTACAAGTCTCAGCAAGCCTCCCCTGCATGCTGGTACTTGGAGAACCAAAAGTACCAGCATATGTGTAAATAAAGGGCTAGTACATGTAGTTCCACAGCAAAAGAAATACCCCAAAAAAGACACACATGCTGTGAAAGTAAAAGTTTATTTACACAAACATGCACATTTACACACCCACACATACTTACCTAGAGTCCCAAGCAGCCCCTTGGTCCCCTTGTCCACAAGGAATCCATTAGGGTACCTGTAAAAAAAATGCTCACCTAGTCCTGTCCCAGGGGTTTAAAAAAAAAACACTAACCCATATCATCAGACATGTAGAAATGTATGTTTACACATGCACTTCCACAATGCGAATGAGGTCCCTCTACAATAGTAATATCAATAGAGGGACCACCCAGCCAATCAGGAGCCACTCGCGGCTTACCCATTGTAATGATTCGAGACGCTCTACTCCATTAATTACTATGCTGTGTGACACTTAATTGATGTAACCACAAGGGTCAGCACCAATTGACCACAGGGTCAATTGGCTTTATTTTACACTGTCTGCAGTAGCAATATATCCCCTGAATTAACATTCTGGTGTTGCAACAATCATTGTCTTTCACTGAATATGTGCTTCTATATTGTGGCAAGCAATAAGTCACTCAAGTTTTCTGACTATGGTACAAGAGTTATGAAGTGGTGCTATGCCTTACTAAATTAATGCGCTTCTGCTGTGAAAATCAATTTATATAATTGAATAATGTGTGTGTGTGAATTTCCTATAGAAACTAAAGTACAACTTGCTAACAGATCTGTTTCTGTCACAACCAGCTATCTGCATAAGCATCTTCAGGTATAGGACAGTTTTCTCATTGAATCCTTTGGCTTGGTTCCCTCTACATCCCAAATCTGGCTGCAATAAATTGGCTGTCACTTTCCTCTGATCCTGTTGAATGGGGTTATCTTTCTTGACAAGCCACCTCAGAAATCAATTGTAATGTTTCCTATATGGCTAATTAGAACACAGTGGTACTTAGCTTCTTACCAAACCAATACATCTCTGGTTCTACACACAAGCCTCTCTCCCTCACTCTCCATAAGCCCCTTCAGCTATATGGTTATGGAGCTTGCAGGGTTCTTGTTCCCTTGACAACCCAGCTCCAAGGACTCATGTCATCCTCATGTCCTCATAATGTACCCACTATCAACTATCAAGGAATTTGTTTAGATTTTTTCTATAACACGTGAAAGCAGAGGCATTTTAATACCCAAGGGTACATATGCAGCATGCCACTCCTCTGCACAACTGTTCCCCCCATAACTTCTGCTGACGGTACCATCTTACCATCAACATTGTCTAAATGATGACACTGAGCAGAGGACTATAAAGTGTTTAATAAAGTGCCAGATTTTTTGGTTCCACCTGCGCTACATTTCTGAAGATTGCACATGAAAATAGCACTGCTGTCAGAATACATAGGGGGGATCCACTGCATGACATAGGAGCCTACATTGGGTGCATGGAGTGGTAGCAGGCCCCGATTGATGTATAGACTCATGCACTGCCGACTACTGTAGGGAGGGGAAAAAAATGTTTTTTTTTGAGGATCAAATTCTAATAACACAGAAAAGTTGCCTCTTAGGGCCAATAAAATGTGTAAAAAATATTTTCTTAATCGGTTAATATCTTCTGTCATAAGCAGATATATGAATTTTGACAATTTCATTAATAAAAACACAAATTGCAATATTTTCTGAGGCACCTGTTTTTGCCATTTCTGTCTTCACTAGGTTTATTTGTATTCTAAATTAGAGGCAAATCCACTCTCAGTTGATTTTCTGGTGCTAGAACAGTTTGATTTACAAGATAAGATTGCCATGTGGGCAGCTCTTCGCTTACTTTTTGACGTACCAATGTGGCCAAGAACCACCACGCAGACATGGCTGCACATTGAGTTCCATTTTTTTATTATTTATTCTATAGCACCAACGGCCACTTTTAAAGAGGATACTGGCTCTTATCAAACTTTGGAACTGTTTGACGGTATAACTATGAGTAATGAATGAAGCCATCCCTTGCATCACTGCCACAGGATTGAGCGGACACTTTTGTAAGGAGCTTGACTAAACGTTCCACTGCAACAGTGTGAAATTGATCTGAGGCTAATTCCCAGTTTCCGTACTCTTGGTTACCTGACAGCTTTTCTTTCAGCCAATGATTCAGTACTATTTTGAGAATTGGTGGAGTCAAAATTCAAATGATCATTCTGTGGTAGTCATCAGCATCTGCCAATCCCAGCAGCTGTCCATCAAGTTTCCAAAATTTTACTTACGGCTCCTAAATGAACTCAAGCATCTCGTCTATCATCATGACTAAAACCTAATTTTCTGGGAGAGCAAAGAAATAATTTTGAGCAACAGAAGCGTCAACAAGATGTAAGTACTTCTGGTTTAGGTACCGAGTTCACTGGATAAACTGAAGGCATTGCCTTGGCCCATCCTTAATTGAGCTGCTACTCCTTATTTTAAACCACATTGGAATGTAAATGTAAAGTAAGTACATTGTGATATCTTTCAGTTTGGCTGAGAAACTCTCAATAGATATATGCAAATGTACTGTCACGATCCGGGTATCTGGACGCCATTACTTACCCTTCAGATGCCTCCTAAGGCGGGCTCAGCGTTCCAGGACTGGATTCCGCTGTTCCTGAGTTTCCACATGCAGAGTGGTGTTTTCATCAGCCGCGGCCTCCGCTGTGCCCGCGTGGTTAAATGTGCATCTATCAGCCTGGCGTCTCCTGTCTCCGGTGGCCGGCGCCGCCATTACTGTTTCCCAGACCACATGGATTACAAACCAAACTTCCCTCCAAGTGTCTGCATGGGCGCAGCCATCTTGGATTCTGTCATCTGATCATTTCCACCAATCTGCTGTCTGTGTTGTTGATTTGCATAATTGCCTAGCCAACCCCTTCCTTGCTGCAGGTATAAGTAAGCTGTACCTGAGCAAGGAAGACGTCAGTGCTTTGGTTGTCAAACCTAGTTCCTGTTTGTCTCTCTTCTATGATTGTCTTCCAGGTTCCAGCTCCTGTCTCAAGACTTCCACCATAGAGACCCGCACCAGCATTCCACCTGCGGTGTAGCCTGACTCTCCAACCCATTGTGGATTCATCTGTTTCCAGCTACAACACTACCTGCTTCCAGCCTCAGCTTCCAGCAGAGTACAGCTTCCCTTAAAGGGCCGGTGTCCTTTCTACACTTTACCACTCTCCACCGGAATTATTATTTCTCCGCTCTCAAGTTCTACATTTCAGTTCACATTTCATCGCTCCCAAAGTTCATTTATTATTTAACTGGTTCCAGCCAGTATCCACTCCGTGCTAACAACAGTCTGGTTCCAGCCAGTATCCACAGCAGCTGTTTTACCTTCAGCAACCCAGCTCTTCCTGGAACACCAGCTGGTACAATCCTGGGTTATCTCCATTGCTACAGCCGGGCCTGGTAAGGACTTTCCATCTAGAAGATCATAAGAACTATCTCACACTACCAGTGCCCTGTGGCTCCTGCCATGCTGTAGTACTCAGGAACTGTATTTATTCTTTGCTGACTTTTACGTTTTCTTTTATTGCTGCTGTGATGCGGAGTTGTCATAATAAACATCATTGACTTTTATCTAAGTTGTCGTGGTCACGCCTTCGGGCAGTTATTATTCATGCTACTTACATGTCCAGGGGTCTGATACAACCTCCCAGGTTCCGGTACATCTCAGCCCCTACAACTGAGGCTGCCTCCCGTCAGCTCAGGCCCTCAGTTGTGACAGTAAGCACTGACCTAATGAATCCAGCCGGAGACCAGGATCAAGCGGCCAGGCCGATGCAAGAACTGGCAGCCCGACTAGAACATCAGGAGGCTGCACAGGGCCACATCATCCGCTGTCTCCAGGATCTCTCTACTCGGCTGGATGGGATTCAGACAACTCTCCGTGGATCAGGCGCGTCTGGTGCGTCAACCACAGTGACTCCAGCTATAACCCCACCCACCTTACCCATTTCTGCTCCACGTCTTCATCTTCCAACGCCAGCAAAATTTGACGGATCTCCAAGATTCTGCAGGGGATTTCTCAACCAGTGTGAGATTCAGTTTGAGCTACAACCTGGCAATTTTCCCAGTGACCGTACAAAAATTGCCTACATTATTTCTCTTCTCAGTGGCTCAGCCCTTGATTGGGCATCACCGTTATGGGAGAGGTCCGACACCCTGCTATCTTCTTACACTGCATTTGTGTCAACATTCAGGCGCATCTTCGACGAGCCAGGCCGGGTAACTTCAGCTTCGTCTGAGATTCTCCGTTTACGCCAGGAATCACGTACTGTAGGACAATATCTTATACAGTTCCAGATCCTGGCATCCGAACTGGCATGGAACGACGAGGCCCTGTATGCTGCATTCTGGCATGGTTTATCCGAGCGTATTAAAGATGAGTTAGCTACCAGAGACTTACCCTCCAAGTTAGATGAGCTAATCTCACTTTGTACGAAAGTTGACTTACGTTTCAGAGAGAGTGCAACTGAGCGTGGATGATCATCTGCTCCAAAATCTTCTACTCCTCCTCCTCGCCAACTGTCACCAACTACAGATGAACCCATGCAAATTGGCCGTTCCCGTTTAACTCCTGCTGAGCGCCGAAGACGTCTCTCCGAGTTTCTCTGTCTGTATTGTGCAGCTCCGTCTCACACCATTAATGCCTGTCCCAAACGTCCGGGAAACTCCAAATCCTAGCTCGCCAAGGAGAGGGCCGGCTAGGAGTAATGATCTCCTCTCCATCTCCTCAAGATTGTAACCTCCCAGTCTCGCTTCAAGTTGCTCAACGTTATCAGAACGTCATTGCCCTCCTGGATTCCGGAGCAGCTGGGAACTTTATTACTGAAGCCTATGTTAAACGGTGGTCCCTACCCACCGAGAGACTTCCTTCGTCCTTTTCCTTAACTGCTGTGGATGGCAGTAAAATTTTTGATACAGTTATTTCTCTAAGGACTCTACCAGTTCGTCTGAGAGTGGGAGTTCTTCATTCCGAACTTATTTCATTTTTAGTGATTCCAAGAGCCACACATCCTGTGGTCCTGGGCCTTCCATGGCTCCGTCTTCACAATCCTACAATTGATTGGACGACTACGCAAATCCTGGCATGGGGTTCCTCCTGTACTAAGACATGTTTGTTTAAAGTGTTGCCTGTCTGTTCTTCCTCCCCCAGGTCGTCTGATGTTCCACCTCCTCCATATCAAGATTTCACGGATGTGTTCAGTAAAGCTTCTGCTGATATCCTTCCTCCTCATAGAGAATGGGACTGCCCGATTGATCTCGTTCCAGGGAAGGTTCCACCTCGAGGCCGAACTTATCCGTTGTCTCTCCCCGAGACACATTCTATGGAGGAATACATTAAAGAGAACCTAGCAAAGGGGTTCATTCGACCTTCTTCTTCTCCAGCCGGCGCAGGCTTCTTTTTTGTAAAGAAGAAAGATGGTGGTCTGCGGCCGTGCATCGACTACAGAGGTTTGAACGACATTACCATCAAGAACCGCTATCCTTTACCCCTGATTACTGAGCTCTTTGACAGAGTTAGCGGAGCTACCATCTTTACAAAGCTGGACCTGAGAGGTGCATACAATCTCATCCGGATCCGTGAGGGTGACGAGTGGAAGACCGCATTTAACACCCGTGACGGACATTATGAGTACCTCGTCATGCCCTTCGGATTGAGCAATGCTCCAGCTGTCTTCCAGCATTTCGTCAATGAGATCTTCAGAGACATTCTATACCGTCATGTCGTGGTCTATCTAGATGATATCCTCATTTTTGCCAACGATTTAGAGGAACATCGTTTCTGGGTAAAGGAGGTTCTGTCCCGTCTCCGTGTCAATCATCTCTACTGCAAATTAGAGAAATGCGTCTTTGAAGTCAAGTCCATTCCGTTTCTAGGGTACATTGTGTCCGGTTCCGGACTAGAGATGGATCCTGAGAAATTACAAGCAATCCAGAATTGGCCGGTACCCTTAACCCTCAAAGGGGTCCAGAGGTTCTTAGGGTTCGCCAATTATTACCGAAAGTTTATACGAGACTTTTCCACCATTGTGGCGCCTATTACTGCTTTCACCAAGAAGGGTGCTAACCCGTCCAAGTGGTCTGAAGAAGCCATGCAAGCTTTTCATCTTTTAAAACAGAGGTTCATCTCTGCACCTGTCCTGAAACAGCCTGACATCGACTCTCCTTTCATCTTAGAGGTGGATGCCTCCTCCGTTGGAGTAGGAGCGGTGTTATCTCAGAGGGCTAAAGATGGTCATTTACATCCTTGCAGTTTCTTCTCACGGAAGTTCTCCCCAGCGGAGCGCAACTATGCCATTGGCGACCAGGAGTTGCTAGCCATCAAGCTCGCTCTAGAGGAGTGGAGATATCTGTTGGAGGGAGCTTCTCATTCAATCACCATCCTTACAGACCACAAGAACCTTCTATATCTAAAAGGCGCACAATGTCTCAACCCTCGTCAGGCCAGGTGGGCACTTTTCTTTTCCAGGTTCGACTTTAAACTCCAGTTCTGTCCGGGCTCTCAGAATCGCAAGGCCGATGCCCTTTCCCGCTCATGGGAGCAAGAAAATGAGTCAGAGTCTTCAGACAAGCATCCTATTATAAATCCGTTGGCATTCTCCACGGTAGGGATGGACTCTACGCCCCCATCAGGGAAAAGTTTTGTGAAGCCGACACTAAGGAAGAAGCTCATGCATTGGGCCCATGCTTCCCGTTTTGCCGGACATACAGGTATCCAAAAAACCCTGGAGTTTATCTCTAGGTCCTATTGGTGGCCAACTCTGAAAAAGGACGTTTTGGAGTTTATTGCATCTTGCCCAAAGTGTGCTCAACATAAAGTATCCCGCCAGTCGCCTGCAGGGCAACTGGTTCCACTATCTGTTCCCCGTCGACCATGGACCCATTTGTCGATGGATTTTATTACAGATTTGCCCATGTGCAACAAGTTCAATACCATCTGGGTGGTAGTTGACCGGTTCACCAAGATGGCACACTTCATTCCTCTCACCGGTCTTCCGTCAGCTTCCAAGTTGGCTCAAGTATTCATACAAGAGATCTTCCGACTCCACGGTCTTCCAGAAGAAATTATCTCAGATCGAGGAGTTCAATTCACAGCCAAATTCTGGCGAAGTTTATGTCAAGTCCTCCAAGTCAAGTTAAAGTTTTCCACGGCTTACCATCCTCAGACCAATGGTCAAACTGAGAGGGTGAATCAGGACTTGGAGGCCTTCCTCCGCATCTATGTGTCCTCCTCTCAAGATGACTGGGTTCAATTACTTCCCTGGGCCGAGTTCTGTCATAACAACCAGTATCATTCTTCATCTTCCTCAACACCATTCTTCACCAACTTTGGATTCCACCCTAAAGTCCCTGAGTTCCAACCGCTTCCAGCAACTTCTGTTCCCGCAGTGGATATCACCTTGCATCAGTTTGCCAATATCTGGAAGAGCGTACGATCAGCTCTGCTCAAGGCATCGTTCAGGTACAAGAAGTTTGCGGATAAGAAGCGTCGAGCAGTTCCTGCTCTCAAGGTGGGTGATCGGGTATGGTTATCCACGAAGAATTTGAGGTTAAGAGTTCCCAGTATGAAGTTTGCACCTCGCTACATCGGTCCTTTTAAAATTGATCAAGTCATCAATCCTGTTGCTTACAGACTCCAGTTACCTCCCTTCTTAAAAATACCCAGGACATTCCATGTTTCCCTGTTGAAACCGCTAATCTTGAATCGGTTTCATTCCTCACTTCCACCAACTCCGAAAGTCCAAACTCAACGAGGCGTTGAGTATGAAGTGGCCAAGATCCTGGACTCACGTCACCGTTACGGTCAACTTCAGTATCTCATTGACTGGAAGGGCTATGGTCCTGAAGAACGCTCTTGGACCAATGCCTCTGACGTCCATGCTCCTGCCTTGGTCCGAAATTTCCACGCAAAGTTTCCTTTAAAGCCTAAGAAGTGTCCTGGGGCCACTCCTAAAGGGGGGGGTGCTGTCACGATCCGGGTATCTGGACGCCATTACTTACCCTTCAGATGCCTCCTAAGGCGGGCTCAGCGTTCCAGGACTGGATTCCGCTGTTCCTGAGTTTCCACATGCAGAGTGGTGTTTTCATCAGCCGCGGCCTCCGCTGTGCCCGCGTGGTTAAATGTGCATCTATCAGCCTGGCGTCTCCTGTCTCCGGTGGCCGGCGCCGCCATTACTGTTTCCCAGACCACATGGATTACAAACCAAACTTCCCTCCAAGTGTCTGCATGGGCGCAGCCATCTTGGATTCTGTCATCTGATCATTTCCACCAATCTGCTGTCTGTGTTGTTGATTTGCATAATTGCCTAGCCAACCCCTTCCTTGCTGCAGGTATAAGTAAGCTGTACCTGAGCAAGGAAGACGTCAGTGCTTTGGTTGTCAAACCTAGTTCCTGTTTGTCTCTCTTCTATGATTGTCTTCCAGGTTCCAGCTCCTGTCTCAAGACTTCCACCATAGAGACCCGCACCAGCATTCCACCTGCGGTGTAGCCTGACTCTCCAACCCATTGTGGATTCATCTGTTTCCAGCTACAACACTACCTGCTTCCAGCCTCAGCTTCCAGCAGAGTACAGCTTCCCTTAAAGGGCCGGTGTCCTTTCTACACTTTACCACTCTCCACCGGAATTATTATTTCTCCGCTCTCAAGTTCTACATTTCAGTTCACATTTCATCGCTCCCAAAGTTCATTTATTATTTAACTGGTTCCAGCCAGTATCCACTCCGTGCTAACAACAGTCTGGTTCCAGCCAGTATCCACAGCAGCTGTTTTACCTTCAGCAACCCAGCTCTTCCTGGAACACCAGCTGGTACAATCCTGGGTTATCTCCATTGCTACAGCCGGGCCTGGTAAGGACTTTCCATCTAGAAGATCATAAGAACTATCTCACACTACCAGTGCCCTGTGGCTCCTGCCATGCTGTAGTACTCAGGAACTGTATTTATTCTTTGCTGACTTTTACGTTTTCTTTTATTGCTGCTGTGATGCGGAGTTGTCATAATAAACATCATTGACTTTTATCTAAGTTGTCGTGGTCACGCCTTCGGGCAGTTATTATTCATGCTACTTACATGTCCAGGGGTCTGATACAACCTCCCAGGTTCCGGTACATCTCAGCCCCTACAACTGAGGCTGCCTCCCGTCAGCTCAGGCCCTCAGTTGTGACATGTACTATTTGGTTTGCACAGGTCGGCCAGTGATAATGGGCTACTGGGAGAGATTCACAACCCCTCAGTTTTGAACTGAGAGGCCCACTGAATGATTATTGGCCAGATGTGAACCAATCCATGATTTTAAAGAGACTTCAAAATGGAAGTTCGTTGAAGTGGAGGAGACATATTACCTACTGTAGTGGTTTACTATGCTTGTCTTCCAGGCATTGAATAACACCCCTCTTCCCTCCAGTGTTGACAACTGTGCTATCACAATCTACAAACAAAAGCTTCTTTGCAACTACTTCTTGACATCTGCAGAGGTAGATATAATCACTGTTGCTCTGTCACTCACAACAAATCTTTGTCAGGTAAGTGCCCTCTCTTTCAAATTAACTCGCATTTGATTCATGGAAGACTTCTCCTTAAGTCTTAATGATGGTGAGTTTGAGTGGTCACTATCTGATGATTCCCTTTCCAAATGTTCTTTTCCTGTCAATTCCATTGATAAAGATTTGGAGCATAAAGCTACATCCTCTCGTCTTGCAACCTTGGCCTCTCTTTGGAGTATCTCCTCACAATGAACTGATCTTTTAAGAAGTTTCCCAGTTTTAGAAACATTAACACCTCCTATGTGACCCATGCAGTCACCCTCTGGTCAAGGAGGAAAGCCTGCTCCTTCAAAGCAACTTTCCGATCCTTTGGAAAAGAACAAGACTGAAAATCTTTGCACTTGCAGGATGCAATGTCACACAGTTTGTATGCATTTGCCTTAAAGTCATCATGTTTTTGAAGATCTGGGCTTCTATGTGCACTGTACAATCCCCTTGTTACTATCCTGTATTTATTGTGGTACTCTGCAATAATTTGTAGGAGTGTGAAAGGGACAAGAAATACTGTAGATGCTTTTTCATAAATACTAATCGCTTTCTTTGCTGCTCTGTCAGCAATCACAGAAAAATTGTGGTTCCTTGTTTCTACCACTCTCAATACCCAGACTTCATTTTTCATAGAAACAACAGATGTCCTCATAAATGGAAATTTGAGAGGACACTAAACCTTTAAGATTGCCAAACAGGAGGCAATCAAACATCTGGCATAATGAAAAGTTGGACAGAGCAATGGTTACCTGCAATATTCACCTAAGTACACAGTAAGCAGTAAGGAGCAAGACAAAACCTCTGTACCCCCAAGAACACCTGAATGCTACCGCCACAGAATAGTCAAAGGACGATTCCACAACAGAGAATGAAAAACAGGCTGATGTGTGCTGGCAGCCACAAGTGGCAAACACAAGTCGCAAGCGCTGGTACGAACATGTCTCTAGCCCGGCTTGTAATACCGCGCCATTTCAGCCTCTCTACAGCCACCATGGATTCAGTTGGCTGGTGAAAGGAGTGACTGATGGTAGTCACAAGCACAGGTCTCAATGCATCTCTAGCAGGCCTGAATTGCGTTAGTGTCCCAGCAATTGGAATTTTTGTGTTCTGCAATGAAAGTTTCTATAATTCTGGCCTCTGCTTCCGACTGAAAATATTAACTAATCGAGCGAAATTTTTTTACAAAGTGGCAAATTTTATGCACTATTAGAGTTTGACCCTCAAAAAAAAGTTTTTCTTCGACCTACCCTACTGTATACACCGCACTGATTATCAATATGCCACTGGGAAAAGCATCAGCAGTCCATAAAGATAGATTAGTAATAGCAAAAATATTTTTGGTTGTTTATTGGTGCATGTAGCAGCTCCTTTGCCTGTTAAATGTTATCTAATAAGCCTATATACAGTATGTATATTTATTCATGTGAGTATTGTAGTCTTAACCATGGCATTTTTTAAATGAAGGTTTTTTTTTTTTAATATATTTCTTATTCAGTAAAAATACTAATTTAAACTTCAAAGAAGAAAAGAGCATTTTCAGTATTCCACACTTGATAGAAAAAATAGAAAACATTTATCTTAGGTGTTCTTCCTACAGCTAATATAGTGTATAGATAAATGGTTTTAGAAAATCAAATATATAGCTGTATAAATGTTTCTTTTCAGCTGAGGGACATAAAACCGTTGGCACCATAAGTATCATTTCAAGTGAGCAATTTCATACCAACACAGATGTTGGGATAAGCATAAAAAAATGGAAATGAAAAAGAAGCAAATTTGGAGCAGATGCTAAATGATTTTTTTTTACACATAGGAACATAAGAAATCTGTGGACTAATTTACAAATGTTGTTAACCTTCCCCACCTCCACCGCTGAGGTATTTTCAATACCCAGGCTCAAATTGAGAATTATACCAAATTATTTAAAGAGAATATGTGCCCTGTAAAATACACCATAGCATTTAAATTCATTGAATTTCAATACAATAAAGATGAGACAGTGCCTTCAATCTAAATAGTTCCCTTGCAGTGACCAATCTAGGGAATTTATCTGATAAGAGTCAGAAAATACTTATTTCATCCACATACAGTAAGTGACAGTTTCCCTACTGATGCTTTCTTTTTTTGTTTTCCTTTGGATCAATACAAACTTACATTTTTTTATTTTATTCAAACTATTGTGACTGTGTGCTATTATTAAATTTCACTATCTTTTTGATTTGTCTTTTTGCAATCATGACTATAAATTTGACTCAGAGTTGAATCAAAGTTATATAGAGATCTAGTGATTTTTATGACTGCAAATAATCCATTAATAAGATTATGCATCTATGAGCTACTATGAGCTCATAGTTTCAGAGTTGTTCACATCTCCAATTGCAGCTGAATGGGTGGTAATAGGGAAGTTTGCATGTAGTCTAATACCCCTTTTCCACTGTGACCAAGGAAATTGCTGGTTCTATCAACCAGGAGCAGGGTCAGGGACCTGGGACTTAGTCCCAAGCAGCCTCCTTTTCCACTGACTAAAATCCCAGGTAATGTGTGGTTCACATGCAAAAACCCAGGATTATTTTGTGAGTGGAAACGGTGTGTGTTCAGATGACATGTTATTTGTTTTGGCAGAACTGCAGACTGTGCTGAATACAGCATATACCGAAATCCATCTGATGACAGACAGATCTCTTACGCCAGATATAGGGCTAGACATTCAAGCACTGGTGTATTTATAATAGGTGCAGTGTGTGTGGTGCTCACAGGTCCTCAGGGTCCAGGGGGGCCCACACTGCAGTCTGCACCCATTTTTTTTAATACTTACCATCCGGAGTCCCACTTCGGCAGCCCCAGTGCTGCAGAAATCACCAGGAAAATGGTGCGGCGGCCATTTTCCCAGCATTTTGCAAATGTGCAGTAAGGTAGTCACTAGGAAAATAGTCGTCACGCCATTTTCCTAGAGACCTGTGCATGTGCACTAGACACTTGGACAGTGCTAGGTTCTCCTAGTGATCCTAATGCCCAGAGCTACAGCGCTGCAGTCTAAAGAGGAGAGGGCACAGATGGAGTCTGCACATAGACCTCCTCCTCTCTAGATGTGCCTATGCATACATGAGGTAAGATTAGGACAAGGTAGAAACCTAGATTGTTCTAATGAATATGTTTTTTGGGATATTAGAATCAGTGGTGCAAGTATGCGGGTACGCTCAGGTATGGAGTACCCTTAAGAAATTGGCAGTGGGTACGCAGTACCACTTGACACACACTTGGCCATTGCCACAATTATAATATGCCACAAAGCAACAAGACCGTGGTGCTTTATTATTTATTTATTAACAGTTTCTTATATAGCGCAGAAAATTCCATTGCGCATGACTGCTCCTCCCACTTTGTCAGGGTTACTGGGAGTGCAAAAGTGTTATGAGCCACGGCAGTGGCTCATTCCTGTTTTGTATTTTGGTTATATATTTTATGTTATTCTTCTGTTTCTGTTCCCCTTGGCTTATATGGGGTGTCCGGAGTCCACCCTTAAGGAGAGGGTACTGTTTTGAACCACAAGTAGTGGTTCATTCCTGTTTGCTTTCCGTTTACGTATTTTGTACTATACAGATGTATCCACCGTTATCTTAAGTAGTTTTCTGTGCCTAGTCACAACATGATTTATTAGCATAAACCCTTCAGCTATTCTTCTCAACTGCAATACAATATAAAGAACAATACAGCAGGGGATTAAGTCATTACAGCAGGGGATTAAGTCTGACTGGCCAGTCACAGTTAATCCTATTAACCGTCAAGATAAATGTGGATACATCTGTAGTTCTGTTCGCATGCCAGGATTTCCATTGCACTGGTTTAGAAGACTCTTGTTGGCCGCAGGTGGTGAGTCTGTGTAATTGCAGCCTGTTTCTATGTGTTTAGTCTCACCTGTCAGGTAGTTGATCATTATGTGGTAAGTCTCTGTACTGCTATCTGGCTCTTGTCTGTTACGCTCACCTGCAGCTGTTCTGGTCATTACCTTGTGCCTGGCTTTCAGCCATCCTGATTGGGGCGTGTTCCCTTATTACCTAGCTAGCTATGCATTTCTGGGCTGGTGATAGACGTTCTGTTAAGATACCTGTATGTTCCTGAATAGAGTTCTGTCCAGTATTGCATCTGTGTCCAGGCCCTGTCTGATACTGGAATCCTGTGTACTCAGCTCTGGCAGAGTTCAGAGCTTCCTTTGAGTTGTTCCTTCCCTGGTGTGTTCCTGTGAGTCCAGAGTCCTGAGCCCTGGTGTCTGGAGCCTGTTAAAGATATCTGTCCGGCTTTTCTGTTATGTGAGCCTGTGCCTGCTGCTTTGATGGTTCTTGTATGCCCGCCTGTATACACGCCGGTTTCGTGAGTAGCGGCTTTGTCGCACCTTACGGCCTTGGCCGTATCTGTCCGTTATATTTGCTTTGGATTTTTTGCAGAGGGTTCTGCGTATGCTGTCATCGCCGGTACACAGTAGTATTGTGTCGGCGTGTGGACAGCATTTCATTTGTTGTAGTTTGTCCTGGCGGCTGTGCTGCACATACTGTTGTTTGAGTTCTATAGTTGCTCCTAACTCGAGTTGCTGTTTATTTAGGGGTTCCCCTTGTTATTGCCCCATCTCAGTTTACGCCTTGTCTCCAACTAAGACCAGGGGGCATCGGAGTTGGGAAGACATAATCCGCCCTTCAAACGCGGCTGTCGTCGGCCCAAGCAAACATAGTCTCGCAGGCGTAGATTGACCATGCGGGTGGAACAACGGAGTCAGGGTTCTGTAGGGGTTTGCTGCTGAACTCAATTCCCACTCCAGCATTACGTTCCTGTACTTAAGGCTCATCCGCCCAGTTCCAGGAGTACCAAGTACAGTGAACGTAACATTATCACCAGCCATACAACAAAAAAGAAACAAAGCTAAATAGTAGGTTTTTTTTGGGGTCCAGTCCGGTGTTTAGAATCCAGTCCGGTGTTCAGAATCCAGCCCAGTCTTGTCTTGTCTTGTCTAGTTCAGAATCCAGCCCTGTCTTGTCTGTCTAGTTTGAAATCCTCCTATACCTACTATGCAAGCCCTACAGGTATCTCTCTCAGCCCTGAACTCTGCTTTCAGTGCTTTGAAACCTGAGCGGCTGGAAGTTTTGCAGCAATCCTTAAAACAACTGCAAAATCTTCTGACCAAAATTTTGCTTATCTTGCCAGAAGTTGTTGAGAGTACATCTATCTCTAAAGAGACTCTTGCTCACAAAATGGTGACAAGAGAATCCTCAGGTTCGGTTGGAGAGAAAAGGTTTAAAAGTTTTCTGTGGCCCAGGCTCTCAGAAGAGGAGCCTCTGCGTCACAGAAACTAAAATTTATGTCTATATTTTTGGGGTTTAGGCCACTATCTGCAGACCTGTGAGTTGCGTAAGCCAAAGTGTGGCGACAAGTCCTGCCCTCTGGCCAAGTTGAGTCAGGATTTAAGACCTACTCCTGTCTCTACTGTGGCAGAGGTACTTGTCACAAAACCCACACTAAAAAGCACTCTGTCCTATAATTGGGGACCTTGGACTAGGGAGCCCCATCATAGATTCAGGAACCAAAGGAGAATGTTTCTCTCCCCTCTTGACTTTCCTGTTGAATCAGAGTTACAAACCCCGGTAGTGGAATCTCTGAGTCCTGAAGCAGTACCCGATGCCCAGGGTCCTGAAGCGGTGCCTGATGCCCGGGGTCCTTGAGCGGTGCCCGATGCCCGGGGTCCTGGAGCAGTGCCCGATGCCTGGGGTCCTGGAGTGGTGCCCGATGCCCGGGGTTCTGGAGTGGTGCCTAATGCTCGGGGTCCTGGAGTGGTGCTTGATGCTCTGGGTCTAGGAGCAGTGCCCGATGCTCAGGGTCTAGGAGTGGTGCCGATGCTCTGGGTCTAGGAGTGGTGCCCGATGCTCTGGGTCTAGGAGCAGTGCCCAATGCTCTGGGTCTAGTAGCGGTGCCCAGTGCTCTGGGTCTAGGAGCGGTGCCCGATGCTCTGGGTCTAGGAGTGGTGCCCGATGCTCCGGGTCAAAGAGGTACATCAGATATAATAGCTCAGGTGTCAATCCCAGAAGGGGTCTCAGAAGCTGTTACCCCAGGTGGGGACTTGAAAGGTGGAATCCTAGAATGGGTATAAAAAATCATGGCTCATGGAGGGAATTCGAGAAGCACAGCCCCAGAAGGGATCTTTGAAGCAGTGTCCCTAGGTGAGGTCTCAAAAGGCACAGCCTCCAGAGGGGTTCTAGAAGCCATTCCCTCTGGAGGGGTCTCTAATGGCTTAGCCCCGGTAGGGGTCTCAGAGGCCATAATCTCAGAGAAGGAGGCCGACGGTCTGGTCCCAGAGAGGGAGACCGACGGTCCGGTCCCAGAGAGGGAGGCTGACGGTTCGGTCCCAGAGAGGGAGGCCGACAGTCCGGTTCCAGAGAGGGAGGCCACTGCCCCAGTGGGGCTCCCGAAGGCCACTGCCCCAGCGGGGGTTCCGAAGGCCACTACCCCAGCGGGGGTTCCGAAGGCCACTGCCCCTGGTGGGGTTCCGAAGGCCACTGCCCCTGGTGGGGTTCCGAAGGCCACTGCCCCTGGTGGGGTTCCGAAGGTCACTGCCCCTGGTGGGGTTCAGAAAGTCACTGCCCCTGGTGGGGTTCAGAAAGACACAGCCTCGAGTAAGGTCTTTAGTGACTTTGTCACAGTGAAGCACTCCATCCGCTCAGCACAAAAATCACAGCCTATTGCCATTGCTGCTGGATGTGCTTTCCTGTCTTCTCCCCACAGGAATTCTCATAAAGTTTCAGTACCTAGGGGAATGGAACCAATGTATGGTCTGTTCTCAGATTCTGAAACTGATGAGATTTCTTATGTGCCTGGGCATTCTAGTAGGAAAGGGAAGAATCATCTGACTGCTCGACCTATATATTTTGAAGAATTTTTTGAGCCAGAGATGTCTTCCTTTCCTGGTGTGTTCAGGCAGGCACAGGGGAAAAAGTTGAAGAAGAAAAAAAAGGAATAATTGCTGAGTCTTGCCTTGTTGTTAAAAAAAGAGTTTTTTTCTCCTTGTCTTGTGTCCAGTGGCAACCGTCAAAGGGGGGGGGGGGGCACTGTTGCAAGCTGTGTCCACAGCTTGTTTCTGTTTTCTTGCCTGTTAGACCAGTGTGTTAGGTTTTTTTTATGTATCTCTTGTTTTGGAAAACCTGTATTTTGGGGCCTGTTGACCCCTCCTCAAGGGGGGGGGTACTGTTATGAGCCACGGTAGTGGCTTATTCCTATTTTGTATTTTGGTTATGTATTTTATTGTATTCTTCTGTTTCTGTTCCCCTTGGCTTATATGGGGTGTCCGGAGTCCACCCTTAAGGAGATGGTACTGTTATGAACCACAAGTAGTGGTTCATTCCTGTTTGCTTTCTGTTTATGTATTTTGTACTATAGTTCTGTTCGCATGCCAGGATTTCCATTACACTGGTTTAGAATACTCTTGTTGGCAGCTGGTGGTGAGTCTGTGTAATTGCAGCCTGTTTCTATGTGTTTAGTCTCACCTGTCAGGTAGTAGATCATTATGTGGTAAGTCTCTATACTGCAATCTGGCTCTTGTCTGTTACTCTCACCTGCAGCTATTCTGGTCATTATCTTGTTCCTGGCTTCCAGCCATCCTGATTGGGGCGTGTTCCCTTATTACCTAGCTAGCTATGCATTTCTGGGCTGGTGATAGACGTTCTGTTAAGATACCTGTATGTTCCTGAATAGAGTTCTGTCCAGTATTTCATCTGTGTCCAGGCCCTGTCTGATACTGGAATCCTGTGTACTCAGCTCTGGCAGAGTCCAGAGCTTCCTATGAGTTGTTCCTTCCCTGGTGTGTTTCTGTGAGTCCAGAGTCCTGAGTCCTGGTGTCTGGAGCCTATTAAAGATATCTGTCCGGCTTTCCTATTATGTGAGCCTGTGTCTGCAGCTTTGGGGGTTCTTGTCTGTCCGCCTGTATTCACACCGGTTTCGTGAGTAGTGGCTTTGCCGCACCTTACGGCCTTGGCCGTATCTGTCCATTACATTTGCTTTGGATTTTCTGCAGAGGGTTCTGCGTATGCTGTCATCACCGGTACACAGTAGTATTGTGTCGGCGTGTGGACAGCATTTCATTTGTTGCAGTTTGTCCTGGCGGCTGTGCCGCACATACTGTTGTTTGAGTTCTGTAGTTGCTCCTAACTTGAGTTTCTGTGTAGTTAGAGGTTCCCCTTGTTATTGCCCCTTCTCAGTTTACACCTTGTCTCCAACTAAGACCAGGGGGCATCGGAGTTGGGCAGACATAATCCGCCCTTCAAACGCGGCTGCTGTGGGCCCAAGCAAACATAGTCTCGCAGGCGTATAGATTGACCACACGGGTGGAACAACGGAGTCAGGGTTCTGTAGGGGTTTGCTGCTGAACTCAATTCCCACTCCAGCATTACGTTCCTGTACTTGGGGCTCATCCGCCCAGTTCCAGGAGTACCAAGTACAGTGAACATAATAGACAGTGGCTGTATTTTCCTGTTATAATGGAGGCATTACTATATATTGTTACTAAATTGGGGGCATTACTATATAATTCTATTACACTGGAGGTATCACTATTTATTTCTATTATACTGGAGGCATTACTATATATTTTTAGCCATGCCTCCAGAATCCCCACAAAAATGGGCTGTCATGTGGCCACGCCGCTAGTGTCATGTAGCCACTCCCACTAGCAGCATGTGGCCACGCCCCATCACAACACATGACCATGCCCATTTTTCATCACTCATTACCCATAAGAAAATATTTCCACTTGCACCACTGATTAGAATACAGTAACGCTGTATATCCGGACACAGCAGTGCAGGTGTTTAAACCCAGGATCTACAGTTCTTTAAGCAAGTGTTTTACCCCGTGTGCTACAAGTACAGTGCAAACCACAGAAACCATTGCAATAATCTGGTGCTGTAAGATCTTTGAGCTCCAACATATATATTCCCGGTGAAGATTGAGAGTATTCATGTTGGGACATTTAGAGTAGTAGTGATAGTTCTTCATGCAAATTATATTCTTAGTCACCTTCTTCATTGTCTTATTTGTAAAAAAAATTTTGGAATATGCATGTCTGTGATTAGATTTATTGAATTTAGAATTATTGAGTCATCTAGTGTATTGTTAACTGTCTGTAAACGTTATTTTCATAACATCTTCTAAAGTGATTTTACTCTTCAATGTGATTGTTTTCTTCAATTGTTATATTGTGATGGTCTACTTTTTGCCATGTATCAAATAACCATTTTTTATCCAGAATTCCTTGTGGTACAATAAAGAAAATTCTCTACAGAGATTGCTGTCCTTGAACTCTTTGTGTATCAATCTGTCCTACCTCTTTAAACCATACACAGTGAATAAGGGAAAAACATCTTAGGGAAAGTGTCCATCACATAGCCACCAAACACCTGTGGTACCTCTTCCAACCACTTAGACACTTGCCAGCCCCAGGGTGTTACACATGCACTTACTTATTTGGGTATGTGCAAAGTAAATTATACAATCTATACTGCACAGTCTGGCATTGTACTCCCTCTGCATCTGGACCATAATGTATGCTATAAGCTGACCTTAAATAAAGAACTTCTGGATCAGTCAAAATGACAACATACAGTAACCTATACAAGATTTCAGGACTATATCATCTGTAGATTTTGCATGTCTAACTAAATCATAAAAAAAAGATATAATATATAGGTGGAAATTCAATTACATGCGGCAAGCCCAATCGCAAAAAAATGGGACTTTACTGCAATGTTTGAAACAATCAACGTGTGAAACAAATAAAAATGAGCATATAGAGAGCGGTGGTACTCCCCCCCCCCCTTCCCCCCTCGGTAACCCCCAGCACACTAAAAATGACCTGCAACCATTCCTGAATCTATCTGGTAATAGAATTTCAGAGAAATTGGTCACATGCATTTGCAAAGACATGTTTAGCTGTTGGCCGCATCAAGGGTTCTCCGATATCAGCAGTCCTAACACTACATAATGGCGATGCCCATATAGGGCCATGTAATTTGTCTACAGTAAGGCCTCATGATAAAAGCTCATACTAAAACGCATCCAGACAGATGGCTAGCATACCTGGGATCCACCCCCAGGATCTCCAATCAGCACTACAAGGAACAGCATGACTTCCAAATTCTGCTCCCATTCAATGCCTTCTCACACATGCAGACAAACAGTGGTATCTGCTCAATCATTCCTTGAAATAATTAGATATCATGTGCTAGAAAAGGGGAGGGGTCACAAACAAACCGCAGACAGGGTGGGGTGCTTCCCCCCATGGTATCTACCCAGCACACTAAAAATTACCTGTAACCATACCTGAACCTATGGTTACAGGTAATTTTTAGTGTGCTGGGGGGATACTAGGAGGGAAGAAGCACCCACCTCTCTGCTGTTTGTTTGTGACCCCTCCCCTTTTCTAGCACCTGATATATAATTATCTCCAGGAATGATTGAGCAGCTACCACTGTTTGTTTGCAAACAATTAATAATGTATGGTTCTCATCTCAGTTTTCAACATTGTTCAATTACAATAAAGCACTTGTTATACCGAAATCCATTCTCAGTGCTAGTTCATTTAATTTATGAATTAAGATGTGTCAAAGTGGTAAATGGTTCAATTTATTATCAACTTTTTAATAAACAAAATCCCCAAAACCATTGTAATATTTGTATATCTATGTAGGGAGGTATGAAAAATGAAATATCAAAGCCTACTTTTTTGCATTTATTGATAAAGGGGGTCATTCTGAGTTGATCGCTCGCTACCAGTTTTTAGCAGCTGTGCAAACGCTATGCCGCCGCCCACTGGGAGTGTATTTTAGCTTAGCAGAAGTGTGAACGGTTCTATCACAGAGTGGCTACAAATTTATTTTGTGTAGTTTCAGAGTAACTCAAAACCTACTCAGTCCTTGCAATCACTTCAGACTTTTCTGTTCCAAATTTGACGTCACAAACTCGCCCTGCGTTCACCCAGCCACGCCTGCATTTTTACAGTCACGCCTGCGTTTTTCCGAACACTCCCTGAAAACAGTCAATTGCCACCCAGAAATGCCCACTTCATGTCAATCACTCTGCGGCAGCCAGTGCGACTAAAATGCATCGCTAGACCCTGTGTAAAATGACATCGGTCGTTGTACTCGTACGTTGCTCGTGCGCATTGCGCCGCATACGCATGAGCAGAACTGCTGTTTTTTTGCATGATCCCTGCACAGCGAACAAATGCAGCTAGCAATCAACTCGGAATGACCCCCAAAGTTCTAAAAAGGGTGACTAATCTTTCCATCTGAATTATATGCGTTTGCCATCATTTATTAATGGACTGTTCATCGGGTTGCAGGTATCACAAAGAAATTCAGGTCTATATTAACTTATGAGAATTCATGTACAGTTTGTAGTTTAAGATCATAATTTCATTTATTTTTTTTCCAAACTTGAACAAAATAATAAATTATTTAAAAATTAAAACACTCAACCAGGGGTATTTTATATAATTGAAATTAAATGATTACACCTGCACAAGTGTATATGATGTTGTGTGAGATATAATGTGGGTGCAGTCTTGGTTATACCATATCTACTTTAGTAGGTAAAATTTCCCTGCTTTGCTTGTATGGAGGACAAATGTACTTCTGAGACCTGGCACTCCCTGTTATACAGATATTAACACTCAACCTATTAATGGTTATTGGATCAAATATGTAGAAATTCAGTGTAATATAATTATAATCAAAACTTTTCATTAATCAGTACTGCATGCTTTAAAGAATCCAAAAAATACAATAAAATTATATGCACATAACAATCACTGAATATACAATTATATGAGGATGGTTTTCCTTATTAAATGTAACAATATGCATATTGTAAATCCCCACTCTAGCCATTAAGGGGTACACACAAAGGGGTCTATTTACTAAGACTTGGATGTAGATAAAGTGGATGGAGATAAAGTACCAGCCAATCAACTCCTGACATTTTTAAAACCCAGCCTGTGACATGGCAGTTAGGAGCTGATTGGCTGGGACTTTATCTTTGTTGACTTTATCTCCATACAAGGCTTAGTAAATAGACACCAAAATCTTGTGCCTAGTAGCTGCATACAGTTTTGACAGTCCCAGATAAATATGTTTGTTCAAAAATAAATACTGTAAGTCAATACAATCATTGCCTGGACACTAATACATAAATAATTCCTCTTTTTTCCTTCAAATGTGTGGGTAAATCCCCAATATGGAAAGTGAGGGGCAAGATCTAATGTCTGATGCATGCATATGTTTGGGTGTTGGATAGATATTTGTGTCCTTTCCTTGCTTATAAACAAAGTCGTTGCCTGGACATCTGAAACCGCTGTCTGTCTTATTTAATGGAATGCCACTCTTTCGTGATGTTACTTACTGTACAGGTAAGTAGAAGTGGCAGGGGTGATGTTCCCTCATCTCTTCCTGCTGCCTGATCAGTGGCCTGGTTCTGATACTGCTGTCTTTTACCACTAGATGCAACTGGACTGTAATTGCCGGGTATGCTACAGTTTCAGAATGTCACTCCAGCATGCACTAACTCTTCTGCTGGACCATACTTGAATACTCTCTGGGAATGGCCATGAGTTTCCTTGGAGAGTGATAGGGGTGGTCCAGGCAGTCGACAATCTAATCAACATAGCCACAACCCTTGCTGTACAATGCCGGTAATGTCGGAATTGTATAATGGGGTGCATGACCACTAAGGTGCAATCTGCCTCCTATGCCATGCTACACCATGTCCCACCCCCTATGATGTATTAAGCCCCCTGTTCTGTTCCCTCCGCTGTGCTGACCTGGTTTCCCTCTGCTGGAGGAGGCAGAAAGAATGTTAGCTACTATGTGCTGGAATCCAGAACTGCTATCCCTGGTCCTGGCAGCAGGACTCTCTCACTACCGAGTTGCCAGCTTTCTCATCCTTGGTGAATAGGTTACAATACCAAAGCATTTCCCCTGGTCATTGAGCTTCCTCAGGGCTATCATTACGGATCTGTTAGATGCTCTTCATAGATGTAACCCCTCCTTACTTCCTTATTAAGCACTACCTATTCAGCGGTCACTATGTGTAATCTTAGGTGCCTCCACCCAAGCTAATTGTTTACTTAGGCTCACCTGGGTAAGCCCCCCACAGGTTGTGTAGGTGTGAGTGTATTCAAATCAATTACACATTACCATTTATATTATACCTGTCTTCTTCTTCCTCCAGACTTCACAGATCAACTTCAAGCCACAAGTATAACAGTAAGAATTGTAATTTAATTACGTAACTACACTTTAAAACTTATACGTTAATTCATTTGACATAAAGACAGTAATACTTTCACTATATATTCCTACCCCTCCTATACATATATCAGTTTGCATGCAATACAAAAAACTCTCCTGTTCTCAATTGAGAATGAGTTACCCGGCTACTCTTAAACCTGAAGTGCGCAAGTTGGGGCCCATAAAGTAAGTAATAACTAGTGATTGTAGTACTCCATACTTAAGTTGAAGTTTCTTTTACTGGTTCTCTAACCAGCTTTCAACTAGTAATGATGAACTCCTCTTCCCTGGTTGGTAACAGTTTCTTTAAAAGTTACAGTGTTACAACTTTAGGAGTAAATTTAACTTTTTATCCAGCATGTTGCATGTTGCTAACTGAGTGGTGTACAGGAAATAAATTTGCCTTCTTTTTATAACTGCTTTTGGTATTAGACACAGGGGGGTAAATTTACTAACATTTGTAATTTTCGGAAAAAGGTCAAAGTTCTATCACGAATGACATCGAAAGTGTAAAACTGCAACTTTTTGAATTGAGTACGACTAATTTACTAAGCTGTCGTATTCGGGTTTTTCTTTTGTTCCGATGTCGATGTCATTCGTGTTTTTTTTTCTATTTTTACGGCAGTGATTAGCAAAACACTGCCGACTTTTTAAAAATGAATCTCGGCCGGATCTGTGTGATCCGTGCTGGGGTTCATTTTTTTTTTTTTTAAATTAAACAGTGTAAAATTAAAAAAAAATTGCGTGGGGTCCCCCCTCCTAAGCATAACCAGCCTCGGGCTCTTTGAGCCGATCCTGGTTGCAGAAATATGGGGGAAAAAATGACAGGGGTTCCCCCATATTTAAGCAACCAGCATCGGGCTCTGCGCCTGGTCCTGGTTCCAAAAATACGGGGGACAAAAAGAGTAGAGGTCCCCCGTATTTTTAAAACCAGCACCGGGCTCCACTAGCTGGACAGATAATGCCACAGCCGGGGGTCACTTTTATATAGTGCCCTGCGGCCGTGGCATCAAAAATCCAACTAGTCACCCCTGGCCGGGGTACCCTGGGGGAGTGGGGACCCCTTCAATCAAGGGGTCCCCCCCCCAGCCACCCAAGGGCCAGGTGTGAAGCCCGAGGCTGTCCCCCCCCATCCAAGTACCAGCATGCGGCAGAAAAACGGGCCCGCTGGTACCTGTAGTACTATTACTAAAAAAATACCCAAATAAACACAAGACACACACACCTTGAAAGTAAAGATTTATTACATACATGCACACAAACATACATACATACTTACCTTATGTTCACACGCAGGTCGGTCCTCTTGTCCAGTAGAATCCATGGGGTACCTGTAGAAAAAATTATACTCACAAAATCCAGTGTAGATCGGTCCTCTTCAAATCCATTTGTAATCCAGGTACTTGATTAAAATAAAAAAAACGGACACACGAGCCACGAACTGAAAGGGGCCCCATGTTTTCACATGGGACTCCTTTCCCCGAATGCCAGAAACCCACTCTGACTTCTGTCTAAGTGGGTTTCCTCAGCCAATCAGGGAGCGCCACGTTGTAGCACTCTCCTGATCGGCTGTGTGCTCCTGTACTGAGTGACAGGCCGCACACGGCAGTGTTACAATGTAGCGCCTATGCGCTCCATTGTAACCAATGCTGGGAACTTTCTCCTCAGCGGTGACGTCACTTTAGGTCAACCGCAGGGCAGAAAGTTCCCAGCATTGGTTACAATGGAGCGCATAGGCGCTACATTGTAACACTGCCGTGTGCCGCCTGTCATACAGTACAGGAGCACACAGCCGATCAGGACAGTGCTACAACGTGGCGCTCCCTGATTGGCTGAAGAAACCCACTTAGACAGAAGTCAGAGTGGGTTTCTGGCAGTCGGGGAAAGGTGACCCATGTGCAAACATGGGTCCCCTTTCAGTTCGTGGCTCGGGTGTCCGGTTTTTTATTTTAATTCAAGTACGTGGATTACAAAGGGATTCGCGGAGGAGCCTGGGACCCGGGATCTGGTGAGTAGAATTTAATCAACAGGTACCCCTTGGATTCTACTGGAGAAGAGGACCGACCTGCGTGTGAACATAAGGTAAGTATGTATGTATGTATGTATGTTTGTGTGCATGTATGTAATAAATCTTTTCTTTCAAGGTGTGTGTGTCTTGTGTTTATTTGGGTATTTTTTTAGTAATAGTACTACAGGTACCAGCGGGCCCGTTTTTCCGCCGCATGCTGGTACTTGTGGTTCTCCAAGTACCAGCATGCGGGGGAGGCTTGCTGGGACTTGTAGTACTGCTACTAAAAACAATATATTTTCATTTACAACAAAGGCTATCAGCCCCCCCATCCGCAGCCCATTGGATGGGGGGGGACAGCCTCGGGCTTCACCCCTGGTCTTTGGGTGGCTGGGGGGGGGACCCCTTGATTGAAGGGGTCCCCACTCCCCCAGGGTACCCCGGCCAGGGGTGACTAGTTGGATTTTTGATGCCACGGCCGCAGGGCACTATATAAAAGTGACCCCCGGCTGTGGCATTATCTGTCCAGCTAGTGGAGCCCGGTGCTGGTTTTAAAAATACGGGGGACCCCTACTCTTTTTGTCCCCCGTATTTTTGGAACCAGGACCAGGCGCAGAGCCCGATGCTGGTTGCTTAAATATGGGGGAACCCCTGTCATTTTTTTTCCCATATTTCTGCAACCAGGATCGGCTCAAAGAGCCCGAGGCTGGTTATGCTTAGGAGGGGGGACCCCACGCATTTTTTTTTTTGGAAAAAAAAACTTTCCCACCCCTTCCCACTGATAGACATGCACGGATCTCATGGATCCCTGCATGCCTATGCAATCACGAATATAAAAAGCAGGTCTGCTTTTTTTTAGCACTTTTTTGCGATTTGTAATTTTTCACGGCAGTGTTTTCCTCTTTGGAGATTTGCACTTTTTAGTAAATTACCGAGTTCTACTAATTTGCTGGCGTATTTTGACCGATGGTGTATTCATTCGTATTTTTTTACAACTACTTCCAAAAAAATACGAATGCCCTCATCTCTGCCGTGATTTGAGTTTAGTAAATTACCGAGATGACACTTTGAAGAAAAAACGGCATCTCGGTCAAAATCGGGACCTTAGTAAATTTACCCCAGGGTATCTCCTTTGTTTTGTTTTACTGAGAACAAATATGTTAGCTTGAAATGGGAAACTCCTTACAACATCCATATAGATCAGTCTTGATGCTGGCAGTCTTTACTCCTATGGACTACTTTCTGCTTTGTATGTACTTATCTATTGAAATGCAGCAACAAAGTCTCTCTCATCTCTATTTGCAGTCTCTTATGACACAAAATCAATATCCTAATATTTTTAGTCCTGCTCAGTTGCTAAGACAGTTTCATCTCCTCTGTGTATATATATATGTATGTACACAATTAGAATTTACATTTTCTTAACTGCGTCTAATAAAATAGTGTGCAAGTTCTTTTATCCTTAGATATAGCAAGAACTATAAATGCTAAGCACACTACGCAGCAGTTAAGTATAGGATGGGTCTCATTAAACCCTTCCCTTCTTCTTAACAGAAGCTTAGTTTAAGACAGTCAATGAAATCTAGTGTGAATGTACATAATGCTAGCTTGGAAATGGAATATTCACACTTACTAAATTACTTGCATGCTATATTAATTAAGTCATTGACTTTCCATTTTACCAGGTATAGTCTCTTAATCTGCCACTGCAGTATAGAAAGTTTACCTGTGTTCTTATTTCAATGACTTTCCACTGCTAAACTGTAAACCCACACTGGATGGATTATTTGGCTTCAGTATCTACCAATAATCTGGCTTCATGCTAATTTCTAGTCTTGGAGTGGGGAGGTGCTGTGTGATGTAAATTAGTTTTCTCAGCCCTCCTAAGGCTTTGCTGCCTCATCTCGCCTACTGGCTCTGGTTCTGCAATATTGCCACTCCCCCAACTCTCTGATTGGCTGCTCACTGGAGACCACCCTGACTTCACTTCAGACTCTGCAATGCAGCCGGCGGCTTCCTTGTCTCTTGGAGGCTTGTCCTAGCAACAGCCCCTGCCTACACTCCTTGGGACCACCTCTCCCAGCCAGTGTCCATTCACCTGCCTTGTGGTAGAGTATTGGGACTCCCTCTCTGTGTATCAGAGCCACATGCTGCAGCCTCTCCCCGCAATTACAGCTCAATGCGGTAAGAGTCGCTGCATAGAGGGCGAGAGCTCCGCTTCCAATACCCTCATGGCCTCTAGTGACTGGATTCCGATAGCCCTGCACTGGCACTCTCTCTGGTCTCCTTAGCTGCCGCTGTGTTTACAGCTAGCTCTATTTCCAGTGGCAGCTTATGGAGCAGAGGTGCGCTCTGGTCAGGGGGATCTGCAGTCTGCTTGTACAGCGGCGGAGATCAGTATTTATACCCCTTTGTGTACCGGCTCATGCAGCTCACTTCCCACCATTATCGCATGCATTACCCCCCTTTCAGCAGTCTACTCAAACGCTCGTGGACATTCTGGATCTTTCTCCCTGCGCTGTCAATTTATGTGTTACTACCCGACTGACAGCTGCAGCGGCTGTCCCTCAGCCTCCTCAGTCCTCTACAGTGCTTTAACATACTATAAATAAACATATACAACTTTACCCACATCAAACCCCACAGTTCATCAACATAAGTCAATACATATTTATATATACATATATTATTATTTTCTTTATAATATTTAATATAATAAATATGATATATTTAATTAATTTCATATTTCTCCCACAGTCTTCAGTCATCTCACATATATTACGTACCAAGAACTTCACAGAATCACAGTCGCTGTACACATATTTACATTTTTAGCCTAATACTAGGCTACATAGAGGCATTCTAAGACATTTTCAGTCTGTAAATTGTTTCACATTATTCAACTGTAATCCAAATAATATTTTTTTCTGGAACACAGCTGCAAAGCATCTGCCATTATGCTATACAATAGACCCTACTTAATATAATTGGAAAGTAAAGACAAGTACAGTTTATACTGCAGAAATTGTTCACTCTATGTGATATATAACAAGTGAAAAGAGGAAATAAAATAAAATGAAAAAATACAAAAATACATATTAGCACCCAGTGTAGCTGTGGTGACTCTAATAATTTACCAAAGTGTAGTGTTTTCTCTTTGCCACATCTAGAGAGCTGTATATGAGGAAAATAGTCTTCAGCCTAATGTCATGGTGAAACAATATTTATTACTTGATCAGGTTCTACCTTTCCTGATGGTGACAAGCGAAGGATGGAATCTCCTTGATTGTTCTAAATCTAGTTCAAGGAGATAAATCTGTATGCTCTGTTATTGGGTGGGAGAAGGTAATTTGGTACTTTGTACACCAGAGGTGTCATTTATATTACATCTTATGTTTGTTTCATCTCTTGTTACTGATTGATTGATTGATTGATTGATTGACTGATTGATTCATTCATTCATTCATTTCAGTAAATAGATTAATATAGTGGAAAAATATGCCCCTTTATTAATCCCCTATGTACAGTACTTTCATAGCTCTCTGAGTAGTTACTCTAAAGGGCCGTACACATGGGGAGATTTCTCCAAGAGATGTGTGCTGAGCGATCTAGCACAGAACGCTTAACACATATCTCTCCCCCACTCAGCACACAGCGCGATGTGTGCTGAACAAGGAAGGGGGGGGGGGGGGGGAATGAGCGATCTAACTAGATTTGGCCTGCATGCAGGCCAATCTAGTACCGATGATAGTGAGAGCGGGGCCGCACATCACTATCGCTATGGGGCATACACACGGAGAGATCCATGCTTAACTTCTAAGCAATCTAGTCAGATTGCATAGAAATTAAGCACATATCTCTCCATGTGTACCCCCCTTTAAAGGGGGGTATACACGGGAGAGATGTGTGCTGAGCGAACCGCTCAGCACACATCTCTCCCGCCGCTCAGCACAGCGTGATGTGTGCTTAGCGATGCGGGGGGAGGACGAAGGCCACTCACTTCACCCAGCGGGTGAAGTAAGCGACCCGCTAGATTGGCCTGCATGCAGGCTCAATCTAGCAGCGGCGATAGCGATGTGCGGGGCCGCGCATCGCTATCGCTGAGGGGGCTACACACGAGTTATCTGAGCTTAAAATCTAAGCAATCTAGTCAGATTGCTTAGATTTTAAGCATGGATCTCTACGTGAGTACCCCCCTTAAGTCTGTTCTTCAGATATAATCTAATTAATATATTGGTTAAAGCCATTTATCCTCTCTCACCTCCAAGAGTTTAAAATGAAAATACATGCCTTTAAAGCATAAGTAATATTTTAAATTTACAACAGTCTACAGAGAGAAAAATACAATAAAAGAAAGAAAAATACAATAAAAGAAAGTTAACGGTTCAGCACTGTTCTACTTTGTTTTTAATCATTGTGACCTACTCAGTATATTGTTCCTCTTTCTGAGATAAAAAAAAACTGCATTTGCATCTGCACAATGACTTATTATTACATACACTTTTGAGAGTCAACTTTAAACCAGACATTGCATTCTTTAAATGGCTAGACTTCATTGTCAAACTTTATATTATCATTCATCCTATGTATATATGTATTGTATATATTTTGTTACTTTTAATGCATTTTTCAAGAATGTTCTTCAAATGATGAAGCACACTTCTAACAAAATAATAAACACTTAGATAAATGAGGTTTATTCTCTATAAACATTCAGACCTCAGCTAATATTTATCACATGAAATATACAGTCAGGGTTGTAATTTATTTTCAAAGATATGTCTTGAAAAGTGTTGCATTGTTACTGAAATTTATCTTTCTCAAGGACCTTCTGGGCCTTTTTCAAAGAAGCCACAGAACAGGGACAGTTTCTTGGATATATGACAAAGTCGAATAAAATGGAACAGGGGAAAAAAAAGAAAAAAATTTGATTAAAAATCACTTTTCAATGTGTGGGGGAAGAATCGACCTCTACTATCTTTCTGAATTATGTGAAGTACAAGCAGGGATATATTTACTCTATGTTTATGGCCAGTGTCAACTTTGATCAGTGCCTCATGTCACTGAATCCCTGTTAAGAAAACAGAACATTTTTTTTCAGATCATAATTTAAAGTTGTGCTGAGGAGATTTGTCACTACTTGAAAGTATTCATCAATTTGTTTGACTAGAAAAATGTACAAGCGCACAAGAATAAATAAATGCTCCTAAAGTTGACTATTCTCTGTATTAACTTTACTTTTTGTTACAATGAGACGATACATATAGATATAGTTTTATTATTTTATTTTTTTTAAGTACAATTTTTTATTGTTTGAAGATAGAAGTACATACAATACAGAAACAGTATCGTCATGAAATCAGTATGAAAGAATCCAAATGTAAAGAATTAAACTTTGTGTTGTTGTAGATAACAATCCATAACATAAACCAGTAGAAAACAATAACCCATGCATTGCATGTTATGTTACAGCTGAGGATTCAGGCATATTAAATTCGTTAAAACAATAATGACAGCAATAATGAAAACAACAAGAAAAAGGGAGTGACAGGGGGGGGATGGAAGGGAAAGGGAAGATGTCTGATCCTAAGGAAGAGAAGGGTATCTCTCGTATTTTATAGAGACATATAAGAACTTATCGAGTAAGTCAAAGTGTAAGTGCATGTGGTATTAAGACATAGCGAGAATGCGTAATAAGTGCCATTCTGTGTTTTCATATACTTTCATAATACGATCCTGAGTAGGCAAATCTAGGGATTGTATAAAAGGAGACCATTTAGCATAGAACTTTTCAACATGTTTGCCAATATCTGTAAAGGTATTATTTCTATCAAAGTAAAGGTGTTGAAGTAGCTTCAGTTTAAGTTCTTGTAAGGTTGGGGAGGAGGGAGATATCCAGTGTATAAGAATAATTTTCTTTGCAATTGTCACAATGGTCACCAACAATGGAATATGGAGGGAAAGGGTTTGATTGGGAAGCCAGTTTTTGAAATTTGCGCATAAGTATGCTAACGGGTCGGGGAGTATGTGTGTGGAAACTAAAGAGTTTATATACACAGTAACCTTGTTCCAGAAACGCCTTATCTTACCACAATCCCAAAAACAATGGAAAAAAGTAGCGTGAGATAAGCGACATTTTATACATGCATCAGATGTATGTGATGACATATGATGTCTTTGTGCTGGGGAAATGTAGGCTCTGTGTATGGTCTTCCAATGCACCTCTTGAAGATATAAGGATTTCAAATATTTCAAAGTCTTATGACAGTGTTTAGTGTTGCCTTATAGGTAATTGTCTGCACTTCGTCTAATATTAGGGCAATAGATGTTGTCTGAATCAAAATATAATTCATTATAAATAGGCGATGTTACCATAGTGGACAGTATAGTGGATATATATAGTAAGGAATAGATATGAAATAAGTTTGAATGTATGAGGTAATGTTTAGCTGATTTAAGAAATTAGGTTTGTGTATGTGTTTATATAGATATACTGTATATTTGTGTTTTACTGCAAGATGGTAAAAAATAGTGTAGGGAACAGGTTTATTCTGCTCTAGTCATAAATAAGGCCAGAGAGGTTACAGTAAGATCAAGAGTCATTGTAGAGAAAAGGTATTAGGCCATAAATGATAATAGGTATGTGACAGAGCTCTGTTGGTCATTGGAATTCACAGGTGTGCTTACAGTAGATCAGAATCTACTGGTTTGTCTATTGTCCAGTGAAGGTTAAAAGCTAGGGAGTATAAATTAACTACTATGAAAAGAGATCACATCCATTGATAAAACATTGTGTAACCGACCCCAGGAAAACTTGTCAATACAACAGAACTTTGGATGAAAAGACATTCCAGATTTTACAATACTATACTTGCTTAAGGCAGTGTGGACACCACACTTTTATGACACCATGCCTCCGTGAACAGGACACGACAGCCCAGTTCAATGTTTGTTTTATTACACCTTGGAATCTGACAAACCTATAATTACCTATTCCATTGGAAACTATGAGAATATGATAGTTTGAATTGGTAAAATATGAGATAAAAGGACCAGACTTGTAGTTAGGAGTTAGAAGGAAGAGGGAGAGGGAGAAGAAGAAGGAGAAGGAAGGAAGTCAGTCAGGAGGAGAAGTCATGGAGAACATGCAGAAGGAATGATTCTTGGGATGGCAATCTTTAACTTGCAAGTATAAACATGATAATAATTGAAACTGTTTGTGAAACTTATGTCATGTTGTTTTATGTTATGTAATGAAGGAAACATAGCATAGCTTAATATAATTATAATTAGTATATATATCACTACTGTGTATATCTTATTCTGTACGATTTGATCTGCCTGTAAATAAAGAATCATATAAAAAGAGCGGTAATATTCAAGCTTGAACTCTCTTTAAGGAATCTTAACTTCATAATTTCATAAGTCATATATATATAAGGACTGCATATATTTATCAGCCAATTAATTTGTAAGCCTGACATAATATATTTGCAGATATATATGATAACGCATATTAATTTAAATATATCCATATATTAATAACCATATATGTTATATTGAATATTAATATTCATAAATAAGATTCCATAAAGCAATATTGGCGACCACGAATTGGACTTGTTATTACTGAATCTGATTATCTGATTTATAATATTTATGAGGAGTAGCAAATGCTATAAGCTGGCTACCAAATCTGCAGAATCACGGTGGGGATGTATCTATGAAAATTTATTACCATTGTGTAATGTCAATTTTGTATTCTGTATAACCTAGGATAAATGTGTTAGTGCAATATACGTTATTTTAACTAACATAATATCTATTAGGAAGCAGCACCAATGGCTATAAACCTGCTGGCAAAGTACAAGATCACAGTGGAATAGGTTACAAATGAGAATAAAGAATTTAAAGGCCTAGAATAGAAAATGTGCACAGTGGAAATGAGTATTTCCAAATAAATGTATAAATGTACCAGGTATTAGAGTTTAACCTTAAGACACCGGTCAATCTTAAGGAGAGGATACCGTCAGTACAAAAACAAGGAATATAAAAATTTAGCATTGTAAATGATTGCAATGTTAAAAATGCAAAAGTTTTCTGTAGCATTAAGAAAAATGCGCAGAACTGCGGCTTTAGAAGCCAAACAGAAATGTAAAGAAGAATCAGGTTCTCGTCTTCGTAAGGCGTGCCTGACCATTAATGCAAAAATGCATTCATTATTTAAGTCCCTTAAACAGAAAAATAAACAGAAAAAGTTTGGGGCAGAAGCAAAAAGCCTGGCAGATTGTAAGCAAACTGTCATGACCTCTCAGGAGGGGATAAAAGAAAGTACAAGGGAGAATATTGTAGATGTAGGTGAGACTCAGGACAGCATTGTCCATGTGCAGCACACAGAGTCTGCTATGGTCACACAGACCACCAGCAGAACAGCCTCTTTGGTAAATGAAGAAAGTAGCAATGTGCAGGATGTGTCTATCATCAGACAGCACATTAATGTAAAGGAGGTAGCAGCAATAGGAGATGTCCCCTATACTGTGTCTAGTAAGGGGGAAGATCAGTGTAATTCAGATTATGAGTATTCTGCTGAATACACTCTCAGAGTTCCCAATGTAAATGAAGAATTTGTTATGCCCTTAGGCAAAGGTGAATTGTCAGCAGATTTAAACACTGATAGCAGCAGTACAGTGCACACAGGGGTGGAGAAGTTCCCCATGGTGAAAACTCCCATGGCAACCAGAGTTGCAAACCTTGAAATGTATTCACCTGGAAACATGTTTAAAGGGGAAATCCATGCAATTAATTCAGGAATGCATGTTTACAAACAAGGTTCCCAAACTTTTGTAACCCCCACACAACACTCAGAGACTTCTAGTGATGGTGCAAATGTTTGCATGCTCTCAGAGAGACCACATGCAGAGTGTCATTCTGCAAACCACACACCAATTAACAATGACAAAAAGGATCACCAGGATGAAAATGTTTTTATGCCCTGGTGCCATAACCATTTTATTACAGGTGTGGAAAGACAGAAAGCCCTGGGACCTGCAATACATATTTGGCAAAGTCTAACAAGTTTCTCTCCCCACAAAAGTAGGTTTTTTCAGAAGCTCCAAGATTCTTCCAGACTAAGGAGCCATGCCAAGCAGCAAACGCTATGGTTGAAGACAGTCTGGGCCCAGGCTGCATCACAAGGGAGTATGGTCACAAGTGAATACGGTAGTATCATTCCTTTACTTGTTAGATCCAATGTAGCCATTGTTTGCTTTGATGTTCAAACAGCCACAGTTTCCAAATTAAACCAGCATCATATCTGCAGCGACAATTGTGCTGTCATTGACACACAATGTGACAGGAAAGATTGGCACAGGCCAGAAACAATTGTTTGTTTGTTCTTCAATCTTTAAAGACACATTTGTAAATTCTGTACCTGATAACATGCAGCAGATAGGACAGAATGCATAGCAAGCTATGTTAAATCACTGTATAAATATCTGTGATATTCATTGTATGTATTTTTGTTTGATTCATAGTAATCCTGGCAACCTGTATACAGAATGGTGCAAGACTCCAAAAAGACTCCAATTTACAAGGGAAAAGGTCTTCATTAACCCTTTCATCGCTGCTATCCAGCAAAATCTACATAGCATCCCTAAAGACAGATATATGGACAAATCCTCAAGGAGTTTTCCAGTTTCACAAGAAAGGGGAAGGTTTTCATTAACCCTTTCATCACAAGTAATCATTACTTGTCTTTCAAACTACATGTACACCCCCACAACAGTGTACAGCACATCTCATCACTGTGATTATACAGAACTGTCTCATCCCTTCATATACCTTAATCAAATATATATGTAAACATTTGTCTGATATATATATATATATATATATATATATAATATCATTGTATTATATACCTTGTAAATATTTTATGTTTTTTTTATATTACACAGTAGATACTACCTATGCTTCCTTCGTAAAAGCTTCAAAAGTAATTAAATATCTAATACAGGATGGTATACCACGTTTTAACAAATTGGGACAAGATTATTAAGTGGGATGAATAATTCTCTTAATAAAGACTGTAACAAGTCAAAGGGAATTATTTGATATTTAAAGCCATTCCTAAATTATATTTAATATCTGTTTGAAGCAAAATTATATTCATTTATTGTATTGATAGGATGTTACTATATACACATCAAAAGCATTTTAAATAATTATTAGTCAAAATATAGGTAGGATAGAAAACGCCTTTATATGGGTTAAACTGGTATAGGGTTATTTAAGATTGAGATGTATAAATAGGTTCAAGGTAGAATAAGGAGACTTAAGACTGCATGGTAATTTATTCAGTGAGGAAATACAGAACAGAGTAGGTGTACTACTCACAGCCATTTGTGGTACTATTGCCCGAAGACAATTAAGACCTACTATTAACAAGCAAAGAAAGAAAGAAAGAAAGACTGGTTCATATATGACTGTTCTATTCAAAATCACAACCTGTTTTGTGCAAAGCAATATGGACACTGGTCACAACTGCGGTATTGGATAAACGCAAAGGAAACAGAACTGCTAAATACTGTATAAAGACCATTACCGAGGGTCATCACAAGTACTGAGTTGCAAACTCAAGATCATAGTACGCAAAATACACAGCCCTCTGCGTCAAACAGCGAAATGGCAAGCAAAGGAGCAGCTGCTATGAAGAATTCTACTTCAACTGCCTCCATAATGCAGACGCAAGACGTCTCCAATTGCAAGCAAACCACGCAGATGACAGTCTTATCCCAGTAAATTGCTACAGCCAAGAACAGCAAAAATGTCCAAACGTACTGATCCAGATACAGAAAAAAAGGTCTACAATTGGGCTATGGTATTCCAAATGTCTGTAGAAATTAGTTTTCCTCATGAATACTAAATAAAAACCTCAGTCTTGTCTGCTTTAGTTAAAAAGTAGAATAAGGTTAGGTAAGCTAAGAATTTTTATAGATTTTTAAAATCACAATGGTTATTATTATTACACTTATGGTATATATTAGGGTTACAACAAAAGTTATGTTTTGAAGAAATATTTTGAAATGTATTTGGAAGCAATTACGCTAGTTTAATGTGTGGCCAATCAAAATAATTTCTCATGGCCACAAGGGGGCGACTGTTGCCTTATAGGTAATTGTCTGCACTTCGTCTAATATTAGGGCAATAGATGTTGTCTGAATCAAAATATAATTCATTATAAATAGGCGATGTTACCATAGTGGACAGTATAGTGGATATATATAGTAAGGAATAGATATGAAATAAGTTTGAATGTATGAGGTAATGTTTAGCTGATTTAAGAAATTAGGTTTGTGTATGTGTTTATATAGATATACTGTATATTTGTGTTTTACTGCAAGATGGTAAAAAATAGTGTAGGGAACAGGTTTATTCTGCTCTAGTCATAAATAAGGCCAGAGAGGTTACAGTAAGATCAAGAGTCATTGTAGAGAAAAGGTATTAGGCCATAAATGATAATAGGTATGTGACAGAGCTCTGTTGGTCATTGGAATTCACAGGTGTGCTTACAGTAGATCAGAATCTACTGGTTTGTCTATTGTCCAGTGAAGGTTAAAAGCTAGGGAGTATAAATTAACTACTATGAAAAGAGATCACATCCATTGATAAAACATTGTGTAACCGACCCCAGGAAAACTTGTCAATACAACAGAACTTTGGATGAAAAGACATTCCAGATTTTACAATACTATACTTGCTTAAGGCAGTGTGGACACCACACTTTTATGACACCATGCCTCCGTGAACAGGACACGACAGCCCAGTTCAATGTTTGTTTTATTACACCTTGGAATCTGACAAACCTATAATTACCTATTCCATTGGAAACTATGAGAATATGATAGTTTGAATTGGTAAAATATGAGATAAAAGGACCAGACTTGTAGTTAGGAGTTAGAAGGAAGAGGGAGAGGGAGAAGAAGAAGGAGAAGGAAGGAAGTCAGTCAGGAGGAGAAGTCATGGAGAACATGCAGAAGGAATGATTCTTGGGATGGCAATCTTTAACTTGCAAGTATAAATATGATAATAATTGAAACTGTTTGTGAAACTTATGTCATGTTGTTTTATGTTATGTAACGAAGGAAACATAGCATAGCTTAATATAATTATAATTAGTATATATATCACTACTGTGTATATCTTATTCTGTACGATTTGATCTGCCTGTAAATAAAGAATCATATAAAAAGAGCGGTAATATTCAAGCTTGAACTCTCTTTAAGGAATCTTAACTTCATAATTTCATAAGTCATATATATATAAGGACTGCATATATTTATCAGCCAATTAATTTGTAAGCCTGACATAATATATTTGCAGATATATATGATAACGCATATTAATTTAAATATATCCATATATTAATAACCATATATGTTATATTGAATATTAATATTCATAAATAAGATTCCATAAAGCAATATTAGTGAGTATCTCGATGGATTCAATGTCAGGGATATCAGTGTGCCATGTTAACGCTAATGATTGCCATGGTTTTGTAGTGGAGGTAGGCAAAAGCATAGAATAAAGAAATTTGGTACGATAGGGGATACTGTTGAGAAGGCGTAGAAGGGAATTAATAGGATCAGGAGAATGTAAATTCCTAGTGCTAGAATCTAAAGAGAGAACATAGTGTCGCACTTGTAAAAACATGAAGAAATTAGACGTATGTAAAGAGTATTGCTGTTGAAGGGCAGAAAAAGTAAGTATAATGCCTCCGGGATCAAAGACTTGTGAAGTGAGAGATAGGCCTTTTTCTTTCCACACGAGGAAAATTGGGTTAGAAAGTGAAGGGGAAAATGAAGGGTTTCCCCAAAGTGTGTTATATGGAGAAGAAGATGGTTTTCTCGTTAGTTTTTTATTAATAGTCAGCCAAGCTGAGTATGTGTCATGGAATAAAACATGATGTAGAATATGGGAGGGAATATCAGATTTCTTGGAATGAAGTAGAGCACTAGGAGAGTATGGACTAAAGAGTGCTGTGTCCAATGTGTAAGAAGTGTAAGAGGATTTAGCGAGTAACCAGTCGGAAATGTATCTAAAATGAGTGGCTAGAGTATAAAGTTGTAGATTCGGCAGGGACATACCTATGAGTATGTAGTTTCTGAAGAGCAATTCTAGGGCGTTTATTTTGCCATAAGAACTTTGTGGTAAGCTGATCAAAACGTTTTAAATCTGAAACCGAAAGACTGATCGGCAACATTTGTAATAGATAGAAAATTTTCGGGAATATAATACTCTTAACAGTTGCTATTCTGCCTAAGATAGATAATGGTAAATTAATCCAAGATTCATAAAGTGAAAATATTTTTGAGATAGTTGGAGTATAATTGAGTCTATATAGAGAGGAAAGATCAGAGGGAATATGCAAGCCTAAATACTTAATATCTGCTTTGAGTGAAGGTAAATGTAATGAGTCAGAGGGAAGCGATGTGGTGGTATTTGGATCGTTAAGTGTTAGAATTTCCGATTTAGAGGTATTTATCTTAAATCCCGCTTGGGCGCCAAAGTTGGATATTAAGGAGAACAGAGAGGGTAGGGAGGTAGAAGGGTTGTTCAAGAATAATAGTAAGTCATCTGCGTAAAGGGCAATTTTTAATGTGACATCACCAATTGAAATACCTTGAATATGAGGGGAGTTCCTGATAGAGATTGCCAAAGGCTCGATAGCGATAGCGAAAAGTAAAGGGGAGAGGGGACAGCCCTGACGTGTACCCCGACAGACAGTAAAGGGAGTTGAAAGTTGACCATTACAATAAAGCTGAGAAACAGGTGAGGTGTATAAAGTTTGAATAATTGAAATAAAAGTTGAAGAGTAACCAAAAAGCTTCATGGATTTGAAAAGATGGTACCAAGTCAAGAGATCGAAAGCTTTTTCTGCATCTAAAGCTAGTATAATATTATGAGTAGGTGAGGGAAGTAGTTTTAAGTGCTGTATCACTGAAATCACTTTGCGTATGTTAGTTACAGAGTGACGGCCCCAAATAAAACCAGATTGGTCTGAGTGGATTATGTAAGGGAGGGAGAATTTAAGACGATCAGCTATAATTTTTGTAAGGATTTTGTAATCTAAATTTAAAAGCGAGATTGGGCGATAAGAACTAGGAAGAGAGGAATCACGACCAGGTTTAGGAGAACCTTAATTATGGCGTTATTAAAATATAGGGGGAGGGTCCCAGACTGAATTATAGAGTTGAACAAAGCCAAAAGATGTTTATCAATTTTATCTAATAACAACTTATAAAATTCGCTAGAAAAACCGTCTGGTCCGGGGGCTTTTTTGGGTTTTAGGTGGTTAACTGCGAAGCGTACCTCTTCCAAAGTGATAGGTTCGGTGAGAGATTCTGAAAAGTTAGAAGGTATTTGGGGGAGATGGGGGAAAGACCAAGATGGAAGAGTCTCATTGTGAGAAGGTGGACAGTCAGAATAAAGGGATTCGTAGAATGACTTCATGATTTTAGCTATTTCCTGAGGGTTAGTAGTTACGGAGCCATCAGGGAGTTTTAAAGGATGTACTATCATGGGAGGTGAGGTCCCTTTCAGGATATTAGTAAGGAGTTTACCTACTTTATTACCAAACTTATGAAAGCGAAAGTCAACTTGGAATTTATATTTATCTCCCATTGCAGAGAGAAACTCATTAAATTGAAGTTCTATTGTGGAATATGCAGCTTTTGTGAGTGGAGAGGGGTGGGTTTTGAAAGCTTGATAGGCGTCAGAAAGGGAGTGTTGCAACTCTAAATAAGATTGGGCATACTTTTTTTTTTGAGCGGTGGAGTATGAGATAATGTCACCTCGGAGTACTGATTTAGCTGTTTGCCAGAATAAGGGAGGGTCTGTCTCGGAATGTAATTTATTTGTAAAATAAAAGGAATCCCAAACCCCTTGTAAAAAATCGCAAAACTTCATTGAATTAGATAAATGAGATGGAAATCTCCATTGAGGAGTCGATGTGTGATTAGGTTGTAATATGAAGGTAAACCAAATCAATGCATGGTCAGAAATAAAAATAGGTTCAATATTTGTTTCTGTTACTGTTGGGAAAAGATGTTGTGAAATAAGCATATAGTCTATTCTAGAGAACGTACCATGAGCTGAGGAGTGGCAAGAAAATTCTCTTTCAATAGGATGTAACGCACGCCAAATATCAATTATCTGTAAATTTTCAGAGAAAAGAGGTAACCCGAGTTTTGGGAGGTGGTGGGTTGTCTTAAATGTATTGGAGTGGTCTAAATAAGCAGAGGAGATTAAGTTGAAATCGCCACATACCAGAAGGTTATCATTGGCGTAAGGAGTTGATTTAACTAGGAGCGTCTGGAAGAAGGCTTTACTGTATACATTTGGGGCATACACGTTGCAGAAGATGAATACTCGTGAGTTAATGGATAATTTGACAATTAGAAAACGACCGTTAGGGTCTATATCAGAAGAAAAAACTTGTATGTTCAGGTTACGCTTTGCTAATAGAACAACTCCTCTGGATTTGGAGTTGTACGGGGCTGCCACTATAAGGGACCAATGTGACATCTGCAATTTCAAAGACTCCTGTTGTGTCAAATGAGTTTCTTGTAGAAAAGCAATATTAATATTCATTTTCGATAAGTACAAGAGTATTTTTCGGCGTTTAGCCGGAGAATTAATACCACCAACATTTAGTGTACCAATTTTAAGGACACCCATTCAAACACCAAAAAAGGGTAGAAATTAAAAGTGGTGCGTCATGGATAGCTTCGTTAAAGATCAGACTCATAGGATTGGAAACGGAGATAGGAGGGGGAAGGGCATAGGGAAAAAACATGGAAACATAGTGAAGTGTGTAAAGTGTTTGACATGCAAACAAACTTCCGAACAGGAAATAAAGTAAGAAAACTAAGATTAGACTCTGCATATAATCTAATCCGGTGCATTACTCCAGACAACTCCCCGACAGAGGTATCTGGGTAAGTAGATCTAACCATATAATGGAGATGTCCTCAAACTTTATAAAAGAGAACTTATGGAGCATTATGTAAAATATAACATAGAAAGGTGTATATTTCTAAATTAAAATGAGTGTTAAAAGGATAAATGAGTGGCGGCACAGTGAAAAAGCCCGTATAGGTAACATTGCACTCTAGGTATCACTTCTAACAAAATAGGACTTGAAGGAGTCCAACATACATATCTCGTTTAAACAAGGAAAGTCAGAGGATAAGAGATATTTTTGCTCTCATTATCAAGTAGAGCAATACAAATAAGAAAACCATAACTTTTAGAGTATGACTTAAGAAATTAGGTGGCTACAGTAGCGATGACATCTGTGATGTCGGTATGTTCTTCTGTGGATTCTTCACTAAGGTACGCAGTTGCATCTTCCGGCCTGGTAAAATCCAGGTGCTTGTCTCCATCTTAAATCCGGAGCTTAGCCGGGTAAAGCATGGAGAATCGACGTTTAATGGATACTAATTTTGTGCAGATGGGGTTAAAGGCTTTTCGGGCTCTCATCAGTACGGCAGAAAAATCTTGGAATATAAGCAGTCTGTTGTTTTCCCATTGAAGCGATCGAAGTTTTCTAGACGCTGTCCAGAACGCGACTTTGTGAAGATAATTAAGGAATCTAAACAAGGTGACCCGTGGACGGCCATTAGGCGAACGAGGAGGTGGACCCACACGATGTACACGTTCAATTACTAAATCTTTACAAGATTCCGTGATACCAAGCAAAGTGGGTAAAGTGGATCGAACAAACTGCGTAAGGTCATCACCTTTAACCGTTTCCGGTAAGCCAACCAGCCTAATATTGTTTCTTCTGGACCTATTTTCTGCGTCATCTAGCTTCATCCAAAGCTGAAAATTTTCTTTTTCAAGACGTTTAATGCTGCCTTGCACATCTGCCATATCATGGCAAAGACCTCCGATCCTATTCTCATTAACGGAGACTTTATGTGAGAGATGTTGTAATTGAAGTGAAATATCCGACACTGCTTTGGATAGTAGTGGTGACATGGCTTGTGTGATGGCTTCTGTCAGATCCGCGTATGTTATTGGCGAATCAGGAGAGCGACCAGTGGCCGGTGTGTAAGAAAGGGATTGTGACGCTATCAGCTTTTTGGGAGCTGGAGACGAAGGAGGAGTGGTGATGCCTGGTGCCATAATTGTATTGGCCCTCCTTTTTTCCTGCCTAACTGGGAGGGAAGAAGCAGGAGACTTAGTTGAAGCGTTGGGGGATAGGAATCGGTCCATTAGTAGCTATAGCACGTGAGGAGAAGGGGATATGTATGGTTCCAAACTGTGTCTGTGTTAAAAGCAGGAAATGGTATAATTACGTTGAATGGTGCTGAGAAATACTTAGAGTGAGGCTTCCATCAAATATCTAGTACGTGGGGCACCTCTGCTGGGTGGTTATATAAAATAAATCAGAAGCACTGTACCTTATATAAATATCGTCTCAGTGTAGGATAGTCAGCTGCCAGACAAGTAATCACGCAGATGCTTTCATACTTGTATTGCTGCAGCTATGACAGGACACACTGAGGCACTGAGGCTGTAAACGGCTGCGTATGATATGTCCGTCTCTCTCACCCGCCAGCAGGGTTGAAACCTCTACTGGTGAGTCGGATCAGCGGCCGGGCACTCGTCTGCAAGGGCGCTGTTTAAAAGGTTGAAGGATTCACCTTCTCCCGCTGTTGTCTCCGGGCCGACTGGCGCTACAGCGTGCTGGCCGATGCGGGCCTTCAGACGGATGCCGGGCAGCGGCTCGATGCAGCCGCCGTCTTCTGTCGGAGCTGTGATCTCCGCTACCGCTGAGGGCTGAGCAGGTGAGCTGTGCAGGGGAGACTGTTAAACAGTCGTGATAACGATCCGTCTGCCGGGGGTTAGCGGAGCTCTGCTGTGATGCGACTTCACAGCATAAGACCGGAACCGGAACCTATAGTTTTTATTATTATAGGGGAAAAAAATCTGACATGACGACGAGGTCTATTATTACAGAAGTAATCAGCACAACTGTAAGTTTCAATTCTTTAGGCTGTAAAGGTTATCTTAATAGGAAACTTAAATGATAATCAAAACAATTGTTATTAATATAATGTTATTGTTCTTAAACAACATAAGCAAAGCTTTGCATTGATTGCTAGCAAGGAAACCAGGAAAACTGCAAAAACCTTTCATACTGTACACTACATGAGGCACGGAATGGTCATAAAACAGAAGTCTTACACAGTAGCTTGGTTCAAATCCATATAATTTCTTTTTTAAAGGATAGCCTATTACTTTTAAAACACATACAGTATAGGCACCCTACATCTTCCCTTATTATCCTAAATATATACAATTCAATAATATTCACTTAAGAATAAAAAAAAATATGCTTAAAGCTAGCACTAACATTAGATGAATGTAGGCAGTTGTTTAAGGTGCCAATGGATAGTGGGCACATGAAACAATGAATGAGTGACATAATGTCTGCTGCGCCTTTGTGCATCAAGATAAGACACAACCAATCACAAACCTCATAACATTTTGGTTAGGTGGACTTGGGAGTGGTTTTTCATAATGCCTCCATTGCACACCATTATGGGGGTATGGCCAAGCACGACGGCCTGGTTGTACATCCTGCTGAGGGCATGCTAAGCACTCCCTGAGGTGCTGGGCTTTCTATAGCCTCTCCCAATAGCCACTCATACTGTACATTCAGTATTGTTCTGCAATTCTATGCAGAACACCAGTAAGAGAGTACTCTCCCAATCTTTTCCCCTCAGTGCACGCAAATCTCTGTGGATAGGACAGTGCCTGAAAAGCGGGATTGTCTAGCCAAAATTGGAATGATTGTGAGGTACAGTATGCAATCAGGAGCTCAGGAGTCCATGATGACTGTATCTTATCTTCAAGATGAGACAAAGCTCCTGATTAGCTACCCAGGTATTAACTAAATAAACAGTATTTTCTTTTACTTGCATTGTTGTGTTCTTTGAAACAATAATGGGTTATGTGATTTTCAAGAACCACATTGGATCAAGACAAAGCAGGAATGATGGAACAGGAATGTATTAAGTTATGGAATTATTTCTTGAGATTTTAATTTTTTTAAAACAAAAATATAAACTTTTTTTATTTTTACAATATGGGAAGGCTATTTATTTAAAATTAGGTATTGTTTTTTTTATTTACGTTTAAGGTACCTTTATATGCTAGTTTATTTTATAGGGACAATAATATATATATATATATATATATATATATAATTGTGGCGACAACATTTTCTTTTTAATTTAAGACCACAATAACTAACATTGATATCCTGAAGAGGCATAATATATTATGATCACTACCCTGGTACCCACAGCCCAGGGGTACAAGAAAAGATCAAATATTAGTGTTAGGGCTGTTATCTCAAGCAAGTTGCTGGTGGGGGCATGCTTCTTTGGCTCCCCTCCTCCCTAGCCTGAAGCTGAATAGCTTAGGCCTATTAGACAAGGAGGGAGGGAGCAAATTTTTTTCTTCTTCATGCTGATAATGGCAAAACCACTTACAATGTATGGTTTAAAATAGCCCAAAAAACTTTGCTAGCAGTTTGGGTTTTCTACCATCAAATCAATGGTTATTGAATACAGATATTGAAGCTATTTGGGAAAAAAAGTTTTAAAGAAAAAGTTTTAAATCGCCTAGGCTAGGATAATATTCCCACAAGTAAAGTAATGACGTCAAATGAGATATTTTTGCAAATATACTAGATAACCCCAAATAACCCAATTAAAATAAAATAAATAAGGAATAAATCTACTTCACTTCAACAATAGAGTTGATTATATTTTGGTAAACCAATAAAATTTTGTGTTTTAATGAAGCATATTCCTTTCACATTGACAATCCACTAAATATAGAGAATGATAATTATAATAAAATTCTATGTAAGGGAAAATTAGTCACATGTGTCTTGTACACAACAAAGGTGAGGTTAATTAAAGAGAACCTGAGACTAAGAAATAGAATTTTATAATAAATATGTAGATTGAAAGAAATCCACAAGTCCAAATAAGCACTTACTGCTTCTATTCAAGTTGCTGTGTTACCAAATCTTTTTTAAATTCAGATTTCTATGTAAGTAGAATAAAGCTAATCATCACGTAAACATATATTTATCTAACTTAAATTTCTTCTACAAAGTCTTCATAGCTATTCATTTTTTATTAATTCTTCTCAATTGTAAGGCTAGCTTCTTCTGTGTTGACCCTTTCACTGCTGTGGGGTTTCTCACCCCTGGGCTGAGAACATTTTTTAATGTTAGAACTCATCACTTTCTAGCATTAATAGGCTCATGGTTGGACCCAGGTATATGTGCCCTCTGGGCCAGTCCACTTTTGAATGGTTTGGGTGGCATCCAGTCAGCTAACCATCATAAAACCTGGCCACAGCCAACACAGCATGATTGTCCATTCTTGATCTACCAATAGTCAGATCAAGCTGCCCCAGTGTCATCGTCCCCACCTCCCCCTGTGGTCTCCTCTGCTGGCCACTGATGGTGTGAACAATTTGACCTGTCATTAGGAAGAAAGCACTTGATAAAAGCTTACTCTGCATTGCAAATGGAAGAAGGGAAGTATGCTATGTCATATATTGTTAGAGATGTGCGGCAGACACTTTTCAGGTTTTGTGTTTTGGTTTGGATCTGGATCTTTGCTCATGTTTTGGATATGGATTGGTTTTGCCAAAAAAATCACAGAATTTGGGGGTAATTGTTTATCCTACGGTATTATTAACCCCAAAAACATTAGTTTCCACTCAATTCCAGTCTATTCTGAACACCTCACAACTCAATATTGTTTTTAGGCCAAAAGGTTGCACCAAAGTAGCTGGATAACTACGCTAAGCAACACAAGTGGGCGGCACAAACACCTGGTCCATCTAGGAGTGGCACTGCAGTGGCAGACAGGATGGCAGTTTTAAAGACTAGGCCCCAAAGAGCACATAATGCAAAGAAAAAAAGAGGTGCAAGATGGAATTGTCTTGGGTCCTCCCACCCACCCGGGTCCTCCCACCCACCTTTATGCTGTTTAAACAGGACATTCACAGTTTAATAAACACATCATTTCAGCAACAGGTGGTCCCCCTGGAAAAAGTTAGCCAAGTTCTCTGAATCATAGCTAGCTACAAACATACCACCTCCATATTTGATGACTTTTCACATTATGAGAAGAGGCAAGAGGAAGAGGATAGTGTCAAGAAGGTGATTAAAAATTAGAGAGGTATATGCAATCAGGAACAACACACAGGCTTTCACCTCCACTCCTATATTGGTGTGGAACAGAAAGATCTTCAACCAAGCAAATATATAATTACTACATTAGTGGACAAACTGAAAAACTAGGGGCCAAATCCTCCAAATTTGTAACCCTTCTCCATGTTCAGGGATTAAGATAATCTTGGATTTAATGCTGGAATGCAAATAAACTGGTGTATACCACAGGATCAAGGGTGGATATTTTCCCCTCCACGGAGTCTGGAGACTTATTTTGTGAAAATCTTGTGGGTTTCTTTTTTCCATTGTTTTATTGCATTTTTATTTTAAATATTTTGTGGCAGATGCCTTATTTTCATTTTTCACAGATCCCAGTTACACGCATGTGAGCATACCTGTGTGTCTTGTTTTTTTATATATAATAATTTTTAAATAAAGCAGCCCTTTCAATGTTTTAGCAGCCCCTCCTGAGCCCCCACAGCAGACCCGGATGGGGCAACTTGAGTTCGGGTGGGTTCGGTAAAGTACTAAGCAGGACTGTTCAGTGAATTTTTTGTTATTGAGCCCTTGCCATTGTTACAAACCTGCAGCGGCCGCGGCGGCCGCGCTTGTCCCTACGGGTGGTCTGGTCTGCCCGGCGCCTCGTTCCCCCTGGCGGTCTCCGGATTCAGTGGCGGGTCGGCGCTGCTCCCCGGCGGCTTCCCGGAAGCAGGGACGCCGCCATCGCAAGTGAGGGCAAGCAGGCGGAGCAGGTCTGACGTCACCTGCCTGCTCCGTCAATCAGGCTGGGGCGGGGAGTTTAAAAGCGGATACCAGGCAGAGATCCGGTGCCTGAGTATCTTCGTTTCTCCTTCGGAAGCTGTGATTCCAGAGCTCCCTCGTCCTGTGCCTCCAAGCATCCTGTGCCTCCAAGCTCGCCCTGTGCCTCCAAGCATCCTGTACCTCCAAGCATCCTGTGCCTCCAAGCTCGTCCTGTGCCTCCAAGCATCCTGTACCTCCAAGCATCCCGTGCCTCCAAGCACCTCCGTGCCTCCAAGCACCTCCGTGCCTCCAAGCACCTCCGTGCCTCCAAGCACCCCGTGCCTCCAAGCACCTCGTGCCTCCAAGCACCTCCGTGCCTCCAAGCACCTCCGTGCCTCCAAGCACCTCCGTGCCTCCAAGCACCTCGTGCCTCCAAGCATCTCCGTACCTCCAGGGGCCTCCTAGCACGCCCTGTACTTCCAGCACCTCAGAACCCCAATACCGCGGAGCCTCCGACATCACGGTACCTCTAATATCTCAGTACCCCAGCCTTCAGTATTTCTACGAGTCTTGTCTTACAGGAGACCGTCAAGAACTCCTCTGTGCCTCCCGCCTGCCGACGTAGTCCTGCATGAGGAAGTCCTACATCCGGCCATCCCTACTGCGACCCAGTGGCGGTTCCTCTTCCCGGTCATCGGAAGAAGCCCCGAGTCCACAACACTCCCAAACCAGGTCAGTGATAGTATACTCAGGCCTAATGGACTCGGGGATTCGGAACACGGACTCGAGTGCCATCCAGAACCTGGCTTCCCGAGTACAAAGTCAGGAGGCGGCGCAAGGCCAGGTGATGCAGTACCTCCAGCAGTTGTCCGGACGTCTGGATCAGATCCAGGCGTCTCTGGCCTCAGTAATTCCGGCTCCTGCTCCAGTGGTCGCACCAGTTGTCGTTGCCAGTAATGTTCAACCATCGGCTGGTATCACTCCACGTCTTCAGTTGCCTACTCCGTCCCGCTATAATGGGAATCCCAAAAATTGCCGCGGTTTCTTGAACCAATGCGAGGTACAATTTCGAGCTACTTGCACACAACTTTCCTACAGACCGGTCCAAGGTAGCATATATCATTTCTTTATTGGAAGGTTCTGCTCTGGATTGGGTGTCTCCACTATGGGAACGGTCCGATCCCATGGTTTCCAACTATACCAACTTCATCTCGTCCTTTCGAAGGATTTTCGACGAACCCGGCAGAATGACCACGGCTTCTTCCGATTTGCTCCATGTTCGGCAAGGCGCCCGTTCCGTGGGCCAGTATGTGGTTCATTTCCAGACCATTGCTTCCGAACTACGCTGGAATAATGACGCCCTGAGAGCTGCCTTCTGGAACGGTCTTTCCGACCGGCTGAAAGATGAGCTGGTTACTAGAGATCTGCCGGATCCATTAGAAGATTTGATTTCTCTGTGCGTCAAGGTGGATCTTCGGATGCAAGAGCGTGGAAGAGAACGTAGCCATTCAGATCGTCCCAGGCTCCGGAATCCTACTCCTAGGCCGGTGGCCTCACCTAGCTCAGATGAGCCCATGCAAATTAACCGCTCCCGACTGTCTCCAGAAGAACGACAGCGTCGTCGTGAGGGTAAACTCTGCCTTTACTGTGGAGCCGCAGATCATTTTCTTAAATCTTGTAAAGTCCGTCCGGGAAACGGGCAGTCCTAGCTTGTTCCGGAGGAGTCAAGCTGGGAGTTGCGACAAAAGCTTCTCCAACTTCGGACTGTTTGCTTCCAGTAACTCTAGTCTCCAACTCAGTCTCCAAGTCTTGTGAAGCCCTATTGGACTCCGGAGCTGCGGGGAACTTCGTTTCTTCCATCTGTGCCCAAAGTTTGGGTTTGAAGTTACGGCCTATCGAGCGGCCAATCTCACTGACGGCTATCAATGGGACTAGAATTGCCAAAGGTCTTATAAGGTGGCGCACGGGGCCAGTTAAGCTGCAGGTCGGGGCTCTACATCAGGAAGATTTGGAACTCTTGGTAATCCCAGAAATGTCCCATGATCTGGTTCTTGGAATACCTTGGCTAAAAAGTCATAATCCCCACATCGACTGGAAGTCGTCACAAATTCTGTCCTGGAGTTCCTTTTGTCACACTAATTGTCTTACTCCTGTCTGTCCGCTCCGTGTCACTTCCAAGACGGATGAAGAGCACATTCCGGAGGCATATCAAGGGTACAAGGACGTGTTTTCGGAACAAGCTGCGGACCTATTACCACCTCACAGGCCTTGGGACTGCTCTATTGACCTTGTCCCAGGGAAGACGCCACCCCGTGGTCGCACATATCCTCTGTCTCTTCCTGAGACCCAAGCCATGTCGGAGTATATTAAGTCCAATCTGCTCAAAGGATTCATTCGCCCCTCTTCCTCCCCTGCTGGTGCAGGCTTCTTTTTTGTGAAGAAAAAAGACGGAGGGTTGAGACCATGCATCGACTACCGCGGCCTAAATGACATTACTATTAAGAATAAGTACCCTTTGCCACTAATCACAGAGTTATTTGATAGGGTTCGTGGGGCCCGCATTTTTTCCAAACTCGACTTGAGAGGAGCTTATAATCTTATACGCATCCGAGAGGGGGATGAATGGAAGACTGCCTTTAATACCCGAGATGGGCATTACGAATACTTGGTGATGCCATTTGGTCTTAGTAATGCTCCCGCGGTTTTCCAGGGATTCGTCAATGAAATCTTTCGTGATATGCTGTATCAGAGCGTTGTGGTATATTTGGACGACATATTGATTTTTTCCAAGAATCTTGTCGAACACAGGTTACAAGTCAAAGAAGTACTACACCGTTTACGAGAGAATCATCTCTACGCCAAGCTCTCCAAGTGTACATTTGAAGTAACATCTATTCCGTTCCTCGGTTATGTCATCTCGGGGACGGAGCTTCGCATGGATCCGGAAAAGTTATCTGCCATTCGTGACTGGACTCAACCTCTTTCCCTGAAAGCAATACAAAGATTCCTGGGCTTTGCGAACTACTACAGGAAATTCATTAAGGGTTTCTCCACCATTGTTGCGCCCATTACTGCCCTGACGAGGAAGAGTTCCAATCCTAGTCTGTGGTCCCCGGAAGCCATTTTAGCTTTTTCTCGTTTAAAATTAGCCTTCATGACGGCTCCAGTTCTCAAACAACCAGATTTCGATGAACCCTTCTTCTTAGAAGTTGATGCGTCTTCAGTCGGAGTTGGGGCTGTTCTCTCCCAGTATTGCTCTGATAAGAAACTACATCCGTGTGGCTTCCATTCTCGTAAGTTCTCTCCGGCCGAACGGAACTACACTATTGGAGACCAGGAACTCTTGGCAATCAAGTCTGCCTTGGAAGAATGGAGATATCTTCTGGAAGGGGCTAAACACGTGTTTACTATCTACACAGATCACAAGAATTTGCTGTACATCAAATCCGCACAGTGCTTGAATCCTCGCCAGGCAAGATGGGCACTTTTCTTTTCCCGATTCTCGTTCATTATCAAGTACCGGGCCGGGAGTCTCAATATTAAAGCAGATGCACTTTCTCGTTCACAAGTTTCCTCTGACGAGGATGAACCTCCGGAGCGAGGTTTAATTCTGAATCCAGTTTCTGTCTCTGTTGCTTTAACTACTCCAGCTCCTCCTCCTGGAAGAATGTCCGTACCAGCTAGATTCCGCTCAAGGATACTACTGTGGGTCCATAACTCCAAGTTTTCCGGTCATCCCGGCGCTCAGAAGATGTACAAGTTTCTGCAAAGATCTTACTGGTGGAACACCATGAGGAAGGATGTACAAGATTGCGTTAATTCCTGTCCCCAATGTACACAACACAAATCTCCTCGTTTGCCTCCTGCAGGGTTACTTCGTCCTCTGCCTATCCCTGTGAGACCCTGGACTCACATTTCCATGGACTTCGTCACTGACCTGCCCTGTTCCAAAGGTTTCAACACCGTTTGGGTTATCGTTGACCGTTTTTCGAAGATGGCACACTTTGTGCCCTTGACTGGTCTTCCAACAGCACCGAAACTGGCACTACTGTTTATCCGAGAACATTTTCGTTTGCATGGGTTGCCACAAGAGATTGTTTCTGACCGAGGAGTACAGTTCACCGCCAGGTTTTGGAAAGCCCTTTGTTCGACTCTGCAAATCAAACTTAAGTTTTCGTCTGCTTATCATCCCCAAACAAATGGACAAACGGAACGTGTCAATCAGGATCTAGAGACTTTTCTTCGTCTGTACCTCTCTCCTTCACAGGACAATTGGGTGGAGTTGCTGCCTTGGGCGGAGTTTGCCCACAACCATTTGTTTCATTCTTCCACTGGGGAATCACCATTTTTCGTCAATTACGGGTTCCATCCCCGTGTTCCGGAATTTCCAAGCCTTCCGTTAGTAGAGGTTCCTGCTGTAGTATCCACTCTACGACACTTTGGACAAATTTGGAGGAAGGTTCATGCCAATCTTAAGCAGGTTTCGGCTCGGTACAAGTTCTTCGCAGATAAGAAACGGCGAGCTGCACCTCAATATAAAGTTGGGGACAGGGTATGGCTGTCCACACGGAACCTCCGGCTGAAGGTGCCTACCATGAAATTCGCTCCAAGGTTCATCGGGCCCTACCCTGTGCTAAAAGTCTTAAATCCTGTGGTCTGTAAACTGGGTTTGCCTGCCCATCTTCGAGTACCTAACGCCTTTCATGTTTCTCTACTCCGTCCCCTCGTTCTGAATCGGTTCCACTCAGCACTCCCTAGGTCAACGTCAGTAGTGGCAGAAGCCGGAGCAGAGTTTGAAATCAAAGCTATTCTTGACTCCCGTTATCTTCATAAAAAATTACAGTACTTAGTGGACTGGAAGGGTTACGGTCCTGAGGAAAGAAGTTGGATTGGAGCTACTGAAGTAATGGCTCCTCGTCTGATTCGGATCTTCCACTCCAAACATCCGACTAAGCCCGGGAAGTGTCCAGGGGCCACTCCTGGAGGAGGGGGTACTGTTACAAACCTGCAGCGGCCGCGGCGGCCGCGCTTGTCCCTACGGGTGGTCTGGTCTGCCCGGCGCCTCGTTCCCCCTGGCGGTCTCCGGATTCAGTGGCGGGTCGGCGCTGCTCCCCGGCGGCTTCCCGGAAGCAGGGACGCCGCCATCGCAAGTGAGGGCAAGCAGGCGGAGCAGGTCTGACGTCACCTGCCTGCTCCGTCAATCAGGCTGGGGCGGGGAGTTTAAAAGCGGATACCAGGCAGAGATCCGGTGCCTGAGTATCTTCGTTTCTCCTTCGGAAGCTGTGATTCCAGAGCTCCCTCGTCCTGTGCCTCCAAGCATCCTGTGCCTCCAAGCTCGCCCTGTGCCTCCAAGCATCCTGTACCTCCAAGCATCCTGTGCCTCCAAGCTCGTCCTGTGCCTCCAAGCATCCTGTACCTCCAAGCATCCCGTGCCTCCAAGCACCTCCGTGCCTCCAAGCACCTCCGTGCCTCCAAGCACCTCCGTGCCTCCAAGCACCCCGTGCCTCCAAGCACCTCGTGCCTCCAAGCACCTCCGTGCCTCCAAGCACCTCCGTGCCTCCAAGCACCTCCGTGCCTCCAAGCACCTCGTGCCTCCAAGCACCTCCGTGCCTCCAAGCACCTCCGTGCCTCCAAGCACCTCCGTGCCTCCAAGCACCTCGTGCCTCCAAGCATCTCCGTACCTCCAGGGGCCTCCTAGCACGCCCTGTACTTCCAGCACCTCAGAACCCCAATACCGCGGAGCCTCCGACATCACGGTACCTCTAATATCTCAGTACCCCAGCCTTCAGTATTTCTACGAGTCTTGTCTTACAGGAGACCGTCAAGAACTCCTCTGTGCCTCCCGCCTGCCGACGTAGTCCTGCATGAGGAAGTCCTACATCCGGCCATCCCTACTGCGACCCAGTGGCGGTTCCTCTTCCCGGTCATCGGAAGAAGCCCCGAGTCCACAACACTCCCAAACCAGGTCAGTGATAGCCATAGTGGAACTTACCACTCTACAGTTGAAAATAATTTCATACTATAAGTAGGACTGTGGGAGGAAGCAGTGCTAACCTCTGTGCCCAGCCAGACATCTTCCTGGCTGTAAGCCACCATGAGACTCCATACTGGTCCTTATTCAGTGACTGTGCCTCACAGGAGCAACTGGCCCATCTAGTGCTGCAGTGCAATGGAAAGCTGAGGCAATGCAAGATCACTGAAACTCTGTTCTTCTAACATTGCAAGGTCTTGCAATAACCCTACACAGCCCTTAGGAATAGAACCCTGTACAACAAATTAACATCTTCTAGGCGCACCCCTGGAGAATTACACAGCACAGCAGACAGGCACCCCTGGAGTTAAACAACAGTGGGGCAGCACCCCTGGACAGATAGGGAAGAAGTGCAGCACCCCATATAGGGCAGCACCCCATGAAAGATGTGACAGACAAAGAAAAGACATGCAAGATGGAATTGACCTTGGGACCTCCCACCCTTTTGTTGTATAATCAGGACATGCACACTTTACCAAACCAATCATTTCAGTGACAGGGTCTGCCACATGACTGTGGCTGAAATAATTGGTTTGTTTGGGCCCCCACCAAAAAAGAAGCAATTAATCTCTCCTTGCACAAACTGGCTCTACAGTGGCAAGATGTCGTTCTCACCCTCAGATTCCACCCCTTCAGTGTTTACATCCTCATCCTCACAGATAAATAATATTTTTTAAAAATCCAAATCATTTAGGTGTCAGTGGACTGCTTACGCTATTACCCAAAGTTTCTGAACTTGACAATGACTTATGATGAATGCGCTGCAGGTGACGGATAAGGGAGGATGTTCCTAGGTGGTTAATGTCCTTACCCCTACTTATTATGGATAGACAAAGGCAACAGATGGCTTGACACCTATTGTACAGATATGTGGAGAAATTATTCTACACTGAAGAGGTGGCTTTTTTGGTATTTTGCCCAGGCATGAAAATGGGCTTTTTCATCCCATGAACAAAAACTGTCTCCACTGGTGCCTTATTCAAACAAACTACATCACCATCAGAATCCTCATCTTCAACTTCCCTGCAACACCAGCTACACCCATATACTCCTCATCATTGTGTACTACTACAGTGACAACCTCAATCTCAATATTAGCAACTGGACTGGCGGTGCTTTTCCCAGCACTTGCAGAGGGCGTCCAAATGGTGGTAGGAGCCTCCTATTCCCATACAGTGTTGTGAAGGTCGGGCCTAGACATCGCAATTGTGGACAGTGCCAGCACCCCTGTATTTTCAAAACACCCCTGTAATATTATAGCAAACAAGACAAGGCCAATGTACTATTATTTTCACAGCACCCCTGTAATTTACAACATACAGGGACAGTGTACTTTTATTTTAACAACAGCACCCCTGTATTTTTACAGCATACAGGACCAGTGTACTTTTATTTTAACAACAGCAACCCTGTATTTTTACAGCATACAGGACCAGTGTACTTTTATTTTAACAGCAACACCCCTTTATTTTTTTACAGCATACAGGACCAGTGTACTTTTATTTTAACAGCAACACCCCTGTATTTTTTACAGCATACAGGACCAGTGTACTTTTATTTTAACAGCAGAACCTCTGTATTTTTACAGCATACAGTACTAGTGTATATTTTTTTACATAAGTACCCCTGAATTCTTACAGCGTACAGGACAAGTGCACTTTCATTTTATCAAGGGCACCCCTGTATTTATACAGCACATAAGACAGGGCTTGTATACATTCATTTTCACTGCACCCAGAATTTTTACAGCATACAATACAGGGCAAGTGTACATTTATTTTCCCTGCATCCCAGAATTTTTATAGCATACAAGACCAGTGTACTTTTATTTTAACAAAAGCACACCTGTATTTTTACAGACCACATGACCAGTGTACTTTTATTTTAACAACAGCGCCCCTGTAATTTTACAGCATACAAAACAGGGCCAGTGTACATTTTTTTTACTGCACCCCAACTTTTTACAACATACAAGACAGGGCCAGTGCACACTGAATTTCAATGCACCCCAGACTTTTTACAAAATACAGCACAGGGCTATTGTACATTGATTTTCACTGCACCTCGGAATGTTTACAGCATACAAGACTGGGCCAGTGTACATTTATTTTTTCTGCACCCCTGTATTTTACAGCACACAGAGCCAGTGTACTTTTATTTTAACAGCAGCACCCCTGTATTTTTACAGCATACAGGACAATATACTTTTATTTTAACAGCAGCACACTTGTATTTTTATCACATACAGGACCAGTATACTTTAATTTTAACAACAGCACCCCTGTATTTTTACAGTATAAAGGACCAAAATACTTTTATTTTATCAGCAGCAATCTTGTATTTTTACAGCATACAGGACCAGTGTACTTTTTATTTTAACAGAATGACCCCTGTATTTTTACAGCATACAGGACCAGTGTACTTTTATTTTAACAGAAGCACCCCTGTATTTTTACAGCATACAAGACAGGGCCAGTGTACATTTATTTTCACTGCACCCTAGAATTTTTTACAGCATACAAGACAGGGCCAGTGTACATTGATTTTCACTGTAACCAAGAATTTTTACAGCATATAAGACAGGGCCAGTGTACATTTATTTTCACTACACCCCAGAATTTTTACAGCATACAAGACAGTGTACATTGATTTTTACTGCACACCAGAATGTTTACAGCATACATGACAAGGCAAGTGCACATTTATTTTAACTGCAACCCTGTATTTTACAGCATACAGGAACAGTTTACTTTTATTTTACACAGGAGCAACCCTGTATTTTTACAGGTTACAGGACCAGTGTACTTTTATTTTAACAGTAGCACACCTGTATTGTTATAGCATACAGGTCCAGTGTACGTTTATTTTAACAACAGCACCCATGTATTTTTACAGCATACAGGACCAGTGTACATTTATTTTAGCATCAGCGCCCTTGTATTTTTACAACATACTGGACCAGTGTACTTTTATGTTAACAACAGCACCCCAGAATTTTTACAGCATACAGGACCAGTGTACCTTTATTTTAACAACAGCACCCCTGTATTTTTTTACAGCATACATGACAGGGCCAGTGTACTTGTGTTTTCACTGCACCCCAGAACTTTTATAGCATACAAGACATGGCCAGTGTACTTTTATTTTAACAACAGCACCCCAGTTTTTTTACAGCATACAAGACAGGGCATCCTGGTATCCTCATTTATTTTCACTGCATCCCAGACTTTTTACAGCATACAAGACAGGGCCAGTGAACTTTTTTTTAACAACAGCACCCTTGTATTTTTACAGCATACAAGACAGGGCCAGTTTACTTTTATTTTAACAGCAGTACCCCTGTATTTTTACAGCATAAAAGACAGAGCCATTGTACTTTTATTTTAACAACAGCACCCCAGAATATTTACAGCATACAGGACAATTGTACTTTTATTTTAACAGCAGCACCCCTTTATTTTTACAGCATACAGGACCTGTGTACTTTTATTTTAACAACAGCACCCCTGTATTTTTACAGCATACAGGACCAGTGTACTTTTATTTTAACAACAGCACCCCTGTATTTTTACAGCATACAAAACAGGGCCAGTGTACATTTATTTTCACTGCATCCCAAATTTTTACAGCATACAAGACAGGGCCAGTGCACACTGATTTTCAATGCACCCCTGAATTTTTACTGCATACAAGACAGGGCCATTGTACATTGATTTTCACTGCACCTCAGAATATTTACAGCATACAAGACAAGACCAGTGTACATTTATTTTCACTGCACCCCTGTATTTTACAGCACACAGAGCCAGTGTACTTTTATTTTTATTTTTTTTTTTTTTCGTTCTCAGGGGGATTTATTTTTTTTCCGTTGCTTCTGCTAAAACAATTGCATGTATTAGTGGGAGGAGGGGAGGGGGGTGGGGGTGGGAAATACGGTACGGCGAAGGCAGCTCAGTAGAAGACAACACAATGCATATTTCAAGTCAATCCAATTATACAGGTAACATTAAAACATTTGCTGGCAAGGCAGATTCTGAGGATATGAAAGTTTCATTATTCATCAGGATAATTGCCGGCGTACCGGGTGACTACCAAAATTAATGGCAACTGCATATTAATGGTGTACATGATAAACATTAAACTTTCGCTGTATAGAAAAATGTGTTGAGCAGCTCTAGACCTCACACTGACACTGTGATACTTTTATTACAGACTAGTTCCACCCTAGCATTAGTTTTTTTTTTTTTTTTAATATATTTTTATTGAAGAGAAGTCGAATATGCTGGTACAAGACAAACAGGAGATGATGACTCCAAATGAGATATTCAAAATTACATACACGTTATCCCGTGGGGAATAACCAAATGTAGTATCAACAGGGAAGTACATCATCACTACCAGATATATATATATATATCGACAACAATTTTTTTTGTGTTTAAGCTTAAAAATAAAGAGAAGGATAGAAGGAGAAAAGAAGAGAATAAGAGAGAGAGGGGGAAAGGGGACGGGGGGGTGGGAGAGAGTGGGGGATCATCATAGTAACATACATACAAGGTAGAACCATGTCAAGGGAGGTAGCACCTCCTAACTGCACTCTTTACCAATTTTACAACTGTGGACAGTATATTACTTCGTTTGCTTATTGAGAATCATATGACGGAGGGTATCACACTCCGGTATTAGAGGGCGTAGTGTAGGTGAACCAAGGATCCCATATCCTCCTATATTTCTCTGACCTGTCCCTTAAGGAGGCCGTGATTTTCTCCATCATGGAAATATGCCATATTTTGGCTATCAACATGCTCCTAGGGGGGGGAATGGTTTTTTTCCAATTTTTAGCTATCACACATCTAGCGGCGTGTAGAATTTGGAGTACCAGGCTACTCGCCTGGGTATCAAAGTTGGGCAGGGGTAGACCCAGGAGGGCCGACCAAGGACTCAATACTACTTGCGAGTGGAAAATGGAACCGATGAGGGTTTCCACCTGTGCCCAAAACGCGCATATTTTGGGGCAAGACCACCAGATGTGCTTAAAGTCTCCAGTCTGGCCACATCCGCGCCAACATAATGGGGATGACCCGGGAAAAATCTTATGCAGTGTTGCTGGGACCCGATACCATCTAGTATAGACTTTATAGGAATTTTCTTTCACTAAGGAGGAAATTGAGGACTGGGCTACATTTTGCCTGATGATTTCCCATGAGTCCTCTGCAGGGGGTGGGCCAAGATCCTGTTCCCATTTACGCTCATGGGGAAGTATGTTCGCTGCTTTCAGAGAACGTAGTAAGCCATAAAGTATGGAGATAATACCCTGTCGCATAGGAGAATAAATACACAAACGTTCCAAGGGGGTAAGTTGACGTATGACTTGGGATTTTGAGAGGGAGCTTAGGAAAGAACGAATTTGTAAATACTCATAAAATGCAGGTTGGGGGATATCATATTTGTCCCGTAGGGACTGCAGGGAACGCCATGAGGAACCCTCTATGAAGTCAAACACCAGTCCCGGGCGCGGGTTCAGGTGGAACCATGGGTGGGACCGTAAGGTGGAGCCAGGGAGGAATTCTTGATTGTCCCAAATGGAAGTGATGGGCGAGGGGAAAGTAGATAAACCATAATGCCGAATGCAGAAACACCACAGGGAGCAGGTAAATTTAGTGGGGGGGGGGGGACATGTTTGCAATATCTGGACTGACTTGGTCGGCGTTAGTAGGGATACCAAAGTGGAGACCCCGGCAGCCAGCCGCTCAATTCGAATCCAGGGTAGATGGGGCGCTGGGGAAAACCAGGCGACAGCCTGGCTCAGGTGAGTTGCATGATAATATTTACGAATGTCCGGCAAACCTCTGCCTCCAGCTAGTGGATCACGTACCAAAGTAGAGGTCTTAATTCTAGGAGGCTTGCCTGACCATATAAATTTTAGGAAGAGTCTCTGCATTCGGCCCAAGGCCTCAGCGGGGATGCGTACGGGAATTGTTTGAATCAGGTATAAGAGCCTGGGTAGGATGTTCATCTTTACTGAGATTATCCGTCCGAACCAGGCTATAATCTGCTTGTCCCATGCCCGAAGGTCCGACTCTATACACTTAAATAAGGCTGGGAAGTTCTCTGAGTATAGGGAATCGTAGGAGTTTGTGATGAACACGCCAAGGTATTTAATTTTTTTGGAGCGCCAAGCGAAATTAAAGTTAGCAGCTAGGAGAGATCTGGTATCCTCATTGAGATGCAAAGGGAGGGCCTCCGATTTAGAATAGTTAATACGATATCCCGAATAATGTGAATATAATGATAGGGTTTTAAATAGGTTGGGGATAGAAATATTAGGTGAAGACAGAGTTAACAGAACATCGTCTGCAAATAGTGACAGTTTGAACTCCTCATCGCCTACAGTGATGCCCTTAATATCAGGATTGGCCCTAACCATGCACGCCAAGGGCTCGATGGTCATGGCAAAAATTAACGGAGACAGGGGGCACCCCTGGCGCGTACCGTTATTGATTTGGAAGAGGGGAGAATCTTTACCATTAACCCGGACCCTGGCAGAAGGGTTGGAGTAGAGTGCCTGTATACCCTGAAGTAGGCTTCCTCCCAGGCCGAACCTACGCAAGGTAGCGAACATGAAAGGCCACAGTATTTTATCAAAGGCCTTCTCCGCATCAAGCGAGAGAAGGACAGAGGGCAATTTAGCTTTATTGACCAGATGGACCAGGTCAATGGTTCTGCGGGTATTGTCCCTAGCTTGTCGGCCTGGGATGAAGCCCACCTGGTCTGCGTGGATCAGACGTGGGAGAACTGAATTTAGTCTCAGGGCAAGAATTTTGGCAAAGATTTTAATGTCGTTATTTAGTAGAGAGATGGGGCGGTAGCTAGCACAAGAGTTGGGATCCTTCCCAGGCTTGTGAATTAAAACTATGCGTGCCTCTAGAGCCCGGGGTGATAGAGGGTTACCTCTGAGGAAGCCATTGAAGAGCCTACAGAGGTGGGGCAGTAGAATCCCTTTAAATTTCTTGTAATACATAATTGACATCCCGTCAGGGCCAGGAGCTTTACCAGATTTCTGAGTTTTAAGTGCATTATCTAACTCTTCCACAGTTATTTCTGAGCCTAATTGAGAGACTGTCGACCTGCTCAGTGACGGTAGGTCACACTTATCTAAGAGGGATTTGATCCCCTCCTCGAATCTCGATGAGGACGACGAAGGGACTGCCTCCGTATTATACAATAGCTTATAAAATTCCTCGAATTCACCCAGAATGCGGTCGGGGTCGTGTGTTAGTGTTCCCTGTTTGGTGCGGATAGATAAGATATTTTTTGAGGAGATCTGAGCCCTCAACTTCCTGGCCAAAATCTTGTCTGCCTTATCCCCTTTTTCGTAATAAATCTGGTTGAGGCGTCTAAGGCATTGTTCAGTCTTATGAGACAGCAGCATATTAAGTTCACCCCTAACTTTAAGTAGTTTGTCTAAATCGGCAGGGTTTAGAGAAGACTTATGAACCTCCTCCAGAAGGTGGAGTTGGTCAGAGAGCTCTAAGATCTTTTGGGAGCGCTGTTTGGTGAGCCTGGCCGCGATCTGAATAAAATGGCCTCTAAGGACCGCTTTATGCGCCTCCCACAGGGTCATGTCCGATATACCAGGGGTTTGGTTGTCATTAAAATAATCATTCAATGCCTGAGTAACTTGTTGCGGCACATCGGTCTGTTGGAGGAGGGCATCGTTAAGGGACCAAGAGGGGGGGGAAAGAGTGCGAGCCAGCCCAGACAAAGATAAGGATATCGGGGCATGGTCAGACCACGTAATTGGGTGAATACAGCATTTCTGGATTCGGGAAGTGAGGTCTCTTCCTACCATAATCATATCAATTCTAGTGTATAGATTATGCACTGGGGAAAAGAATGTGTAATCTTTAACTAAGGGGTCGACAACCCTCCAGGAATCGAAGAGTAAGTGATTTTTAAGTAGGGACTGCAGGGCTCGGGAGTTGCGGGTATGTGTATGAGTCTGGGATGTTGGCAAGGAACTGGAGCGATCAAGACTATGATGGAGTATGGTGTTGAAATCTCCTGCCATTAAAATGTCGCCTTTCCTACACTGAGCAATTTTAGAATCTAAGGAGGCGAAAAACGAGGCTTGATTGACATTGGGGGCATAGATATTGACCAAGGTGATGGGGACATTGTTAAGCTTGCCTACTATAATGAGGAACCTTCCGCGCTTGTCCCTAACAATTTTTTCTGATTCTAAGTGTAGATGAGCGGGGATTAATATGGCGACCCCTCTTTTCTTCTGGGAGTGATCACAGGCGTGTATAGCAACAGGATGGCGTTTAGAACGTAATTCAGGGTGGGAAGTACCTTTAAAATGTGTCTCCTGGAGGAATACCAGATCTCCCCCCACCTGTTTCAAAAAGAGAAATAGTTTGGTCCTCTTTTGGGGACTATTGAGACCCTTCACATTATAGGATATTATGTTAACAGACATGGTTGCACAGGAGGAGACACAACTCTAATGGCCCAAAGGGCCCATAAATGATCTCCCTGGGGGACGGGGGAGAGAAGAGGAGAGGAGTGGGGGGTAGAGAGAGAAGAGGAAAGAAAAAGGGGGATAGAAACATAAAGAACAGAGCAAAACGAAAAGAAATGAACATGTATAACATACCGAGCCAATGACCCATTGTACGTATCGTACGGGTCTGGATGTTTGAGCTCCCGTATGGGGTATTAAGGGAGAGTAGTTCTCCCCTATGCTCAAAACTGACTATACTAGCTCGGTGGGGGGTATGGCCTGGAGTATCAAGGGGCCCACCGACCAGACATATGGGGGAAGGCGACCTGGGGGGACATAACAACAATTAACCGTGATAAACCATTTTTGACTCTTATGAACAAAGAGAACATATGTTCAGAAATATGAACACTAGCAAAAATTAACCCGTAAACCTTTAAGCTAGTATACAAAACAGTAGAAAATAACATATAGTAACCCGGCACTGCAGCTGTGGAGAAATGTTCACGAGGGGTCATGTCTCACAGAGGTTTTTGCCGGGACTGTCAACCAAAGGCGTCGAGGCGCCCGTTGCGGGAGGGGTGAGACTGGAGTACGTTGAAGAACTGGAGCTTCCCGTGTGGAGTCAGGATTATCAGATTCCGGGGGGGAAAGGTTAAGTCTCGAAAGAAGCCTGTGAGCCTCCTCCCTCGAACGTGCCGACAGTCTCTTCCCATCGAGTTGCACAATAAGGGCAAAAGGGTAACCCCATCTGTAGCGAATTTGGTTTTCCCTGAGGATTTGGGTGTACTCCCGCAGGTCGAAGCGCCTCTTTAGAGTGGTCGGGGATAAGTCCTGAAACACCATTAGCTTGTGGGTGTCAAATATACACAAGTCTCTATTCCGGGCCGCTGTTAGAATTTTTTCCTTGGTTTTGAAGTAATGACATCGTAGAACTACGTCTCTTGGAGGGGACGAAGTCGAGGGTTTTTGGCGCAAGGCCCGGTGAGCCCTGTCCAGGAGGAACTGTTCCCGCGGGACGTCCGGAAGGAGGTGTTGGAAAAATCTAAGGAGGAAATCTTCCAGTTGTGTTGGTTCCACCGACTCCGGAATGTGTTTAATGCGCAGGTTATTACGTCGTGCGCGATTATCTGCGTCTTCTTGTTGGTCTTGGAGCAAGTAAATATCCTCCTGCATAACATAGACTGAGTGTTCCAGTTCCTGCTGGAAAGCAATGACTTCGTCGATTTTTTGTTCAGCGTCATTAGTGCGGGCCCCAAGATCAGATATTTCCGCCTTGAGCCCCGAGATGGCTTTATGGATCTCAGAGTGAAAAGCTTGTTTCAGCGACTTCATCTCCGCCAGGATAGAGGAAATGCAATCTTTCATGGAGGGGTCTGGGGCAGAAGAATCTTCCTCAGATTCTGAAACCGGGGCGGGCGGTGGGACGGCCGGTATTTTAGTGGACTTAGGCTTCATCTTAGAAATAAAGGAGGAGATTTCCGCAGAAGAGGTATTTTTCTTGGCTTTGGACTTAGGCATGGTGTGTGACAGTCCCGGAATTAAGAGAGGTCATAGGGCATATCAGAGTAATAGCATAAATAGCTAGTGATCCATCACGAGACAGAAATTGAGAGTTCACAAGAACAAGACCCCCATGGTCGCGCCCATAGGCAGTCAGCAGCACATTTCTCTGCTAGGTAATAACATAGGAGACTGGAATGTATATAGCAGGCGTTGTTGCAGGCAGAGACCAGGAGATGGCGCTCCCTGGCTTGTGATATTGTAATACAGAAAAGTCCAGCACAGAAGGGGAATATCAAAAACCTTCAGCAAGTTATATGAAATTTTAATACTGGGGGGGTGTTGGAGCCTGTATAAAGCCCTTCTGTGGCAGGAAGAAGGCACTCTGTTTAGCCCAGTTGCACCTCAGGGCAGGGGGGGGGGGGGGAGAGGGCCGACTTCAGCAACCGTGATGGCCGTCGAGTGGGGCTCCCCAGTGACCAGATAAGATCTGCCAGCCGGGTGTCACCTAGCAGGTCAGGTAAGGGGAGGGTAGAGGGTTTCCAGAGCCCCCGAGCTTGATATGGCTGGTGATGTCCCTTATGAGGGCTAGAAGGCTGCAGGGTCGGGACCGAGGGCCAGCCTCAGAGAGAGGACAGTGTAGGTGCGGAGCTGCTGCGGTGCTGTGTCTCCCCCCGGCGTTCAGCACGAAGGAACCGACAGTGTCCGCCCGCTGGCGTGAAGCACATGCAGCGGTAGGAGGGAGAGTGTGTTGGGGGACCAGCTCACCTCTTGATGTAGTGGAGGCCGCCGGGTCCCGAGTCCGCCGCTTTGTCCCGGGGTGAGAGGTCTAAAATGGCCGCCGTCTCCGGAGCTCTTGATCCCCGGCGTCCGCACTCCGGCCAGGTCCCCGCTCCTCTGCCACCTCCCCCGTCCCGTCAGCACGGGGAGACGCAAGTCAGCTCCCAGGGGGTCCGCGTCAGGGCACTTGAGGGTGGCTCAGGGATGGTGCTGAGGTTCCGTGAGGCCCGCAGCTGGAGACTCCAAAATTTAGGCCCCGGCTTCTGGGTGGTGGGTAGGCCGCAACCCGCAGGAGCCGGGAGACCAGCTCCCCGATTCCGCAGCACTACCCCACCACCGGTGAATGTTCCCTCCGTCAGGGGGAGCAAGTCTGGAGGGGTTTTCTCGGGCAGGGAATGATTTTTAGAGGCAAAAATCCCTGTTCTCTGAGGAGCTCACAGAATGTGCTGCCTTCCTGTTCAGCCTCCAGGCCACGCCAGTGTACTTTTATTTTAACAGCAGCACACCTGTATTTTTACAGCATACAAGACAGGGCCAGTGTACTTTTATTTTAACAACTGCACCCCATAATTTTTTACAAGACAGGGCCAGTGTACATTGATTTTCAGTGCTCTCCAGATGTTTTACAGCATACAAGACAGGGCCAATGTATATTTATTTTCACTGCAGCCCAAATTTTTTTACAGCATATAATAGAGGGCCAGTGTTCATTTATTTTCACTGCACCCCAGATTTTTTACAGCATACAAGACAGGGCCAGTGTACATTATTTTCACTGCACCCCAGATTTTTTAAAGCATACAAGATAGAGCCAGTGTACATTTATTTTCACTGCACCCCAGATTTTTTACAGCATACAAGATAGAGCCAGTGTACATTTATTTTCACTGCTCCCCAGATTTTTTACAGCCAGCACCTCTGTATTTTTTCAGCATACAGGAAGACAGTGCCCCTGTCCCCTGTACAACACAGTGACAGCCAGGACAGCAACACCCATGTACAGCTGTAGCACCCCTAACAGCACATGAAACACCAGTGACAGCCAGGACAGCACCCCTAACATCACAGGTACACCACCATGACAGGAACAGCACCACTACAGAGCACACACTGAACCCACCTGACACCACCACCCACAGAGAGACTGAGTTCTGTCTCCATCACTCTCCAAGTCTGTACTGAAAATGGCAACAACGCGTGGCTGTTTATATGGCATCTAAAACCCATGAGAATCTGACAGCGGGATGATGACATTTTGCCTCGTTCTGGTTTTAAAATCTGGCAGGAAGTCCTGAGCTGGTTCTCGGATTCTGGCTCAGAACGGGATGTTCGGGGGGTCCGGTTCTCTGAGAACTGAACCCGCTCATCTCTAATATTTAGATTATGTTGTATATTTCACCAGCCTAATAAAGTACAAATATGTTTTGTCTGTATTTTGCATCTTTGTCTCCAGCTAGATTAGCACAACATGTCTGCTCACTATGCAAATGGTGCTACCACACATAAAATCTCTTTACAGATAGTCTATTAATCAGAGGGAAGGTGAAGGATGGGCTGGGGGTACCTCCTGACATGTAATAATAATAATAATAATAATAATCTTATTTATATAGCACTCTTTCTCCAGTAGGACTCACGGCTCTTTTCAGATACATAGTATAATATAGTACAGAAACAATGAAGTACAGAACAGCTTTTCATAAAATACAGAAGCATGTAGATACTAAAGGGACATTATGGAAATGCTTGATTAAACAGGAAAGTCTTGAGTCTATTTTTGAAGGATTCTATAGCTGGGGCCTCTCGCACTGTGTGGGGAAGTGAGTTCCATAGAGTTGGAGCTGCATGACTAAAAACTCGACCACCAGATGAATTACGCGAGATTTTAGGTACTGCTAAAAGTCCTCATCTACAGATCGCAGTAATTGAGTGGGGCAGTATGGAATCAGAAGCTGCTTCAGGAACCTTGTGCCCTGGTCATGTAGTGCTTTGAAACTCAGTAAGCCAATCTTGAAAAAGATTCGCCATCTTACAGGCAGCTAGTGAAGGGAGTAGAGGATGGGTGTTATGTGGCTAGAATGTGCCTGTTAGTTAACAGCCTGGCAGCTGTGTTTTGCACAAGCTGTAAGTGGTGCAATTCTTTTGCTTGGAGACCAAGGTAGAGGGCATTATAGTACTCTAATCGAGGTGATACAAATGCATGTATGACTTTTTGCAGATCTTATGAGGGAAGTAAGTGCTTGATTCTGGCTCTGTTCTTCAGGTGAAAGGATGAGGATTTGATTGTGGCTGATATTTAATGTTTAAGTGTCAAGTTTCAGCACCTTAGGACTGCAGCTTCATAGACCCTGTTCCCAGGGGTACACTTTCCTATCTCATTATAGTACAGTACTGCCTGCATTATTTTAGCAATGTGTGGGTCTGGATGTGTTGTCCTTACACTTTTAAAGCCACATTAACTTATTTTGAGCTTTATATAGAATATCTGCTATACACATCATTTTTAGCCTTTTACATTCTGTAATAAGTTAGCAATGGAGGCAGGGGAATTCACCTAAGCACAATTTTTCTACTCAATACTTTGCCCTGTGCTTGGCAATGCATCCTTTTTGGCATTGGGGCCTGCGTGATGTCTTGGCTGTCTGCAGGCTCTATTAAGAATAACAGTCACTCTGATTTTTTTGGATGACCACAGTGCCTAATACATAATTTGGTTTAACAGATTGTAGCCTAGAGTGCACAGCATAAAGGAGACTATCCATTACAATAATGAGGTTGAGTTGTCCCAAATAACCCCCTTAAATGTATGAACACAAATTATTTACCTTTGCGCTGCGAAATTAATTCACTTATTGTGGTTTATTTTGACCTCAGGCTATTTCAAGTGGCACTAACATTTACGGTAAAGCATGCTGGGCTATACACTGGATCTTAGTGCTGCTTTAAATTTTCATCTCAAACCCACGGAGAAGAAAGCCACTGCTTCATAAGTATAGCTCCTACTCTTATTTAAGGAACTTAAGCTATCCAGACACTAAGATTTTTCTTGGTCATTTTAATAAATTCAGTCAAATAATAAATTTTCATCTATCTCAGTGAGCACAATAAAGAAAATAGAAGCAGCTGAGAGTAATACATTTTCAGTTGCTTGCAGTAATGAACTCGCTCCAAAGCAAGATAGAGGGTAGAGAAATAAACTGGGTTTAATTAAATACAGTTGGGAAGCCAGGGCAGCTATTGGAAGTACAGTAGCCTGTACGAGGGGATTCAGTCACCATCTCAACAATCACAATGTAGACAGACATTGATGGTATTTCAGAGTTGATTGCAGCAGCAACTTTGTTAGCTGTTGGCAAAACCATGTGCACTGCACGGGGGGCAGATATAACACGTGCAGAGAGAGATAGATTTGGTTGGGGTGTGTTCAAACTGAAATCTAAATTGCAGTGTAATAATAAAGCAGCCAGTATTTATCCTGCACAGAAACAATATAACCACCCAAATCTAACTCTCTCTGCAGTGCACATGGTTTTGCCCAACTGCTAACAAATTTGATGCTGCGATCAACTCTGAATTACCCCCATAATGTAGACAATACAATGTCACCAGTCGTACTGTAAACAACACAATATCAACAGTTATGATGTCAACATTGTTGACATCTACAGAATGTCATCATGATAACAGTGCTGACATCTGAAATGTAGACGTGTGAAATAATGACATTCTGCAGAATACCGACATTAGGATTCTGAAACAGAGGAATAATGTCAGGCTAATGGTTGGAATGGTTAGGGTTAGGCAGTAGGGGAGGATTAGGCTGCAGGGGTGGAGTGTTAGGATTAACAATAGGGGCTAGAATTACTCAGTGTCAAAATTGAAGGATGACCATCGAAACTCACCATCACTTGATATAGAAGACATCGCCAGTGCCGCTAAAGATCAACTATCAGGTATGTCGATGTAATGAATGTCGAGTTTGCAAATGTCACTCTTCATGTTAACATTCGGACCATGTCCTCATTGTCATGACAACATAATGAATGTCAACACAATACTGTAAATCACTGTTTTGTTTTGTTCATTTGTTTTTGTACTTTGTTAGGTGCTGTGGAACCCTTGTGGTGCCATTTAAAATAATAATAATAATAATAATAATAATAATAATAATAATATACCAACCCCCCCCCCCCCATAGGAAGTATAGGAAGAATGCATGATGCACATCTCTACAGCTACAACATACTACAGCACCCTTGAGCAGCATTTATTAATTTTGTGTATGTGTATTTACAAATGGTCTACAAATGCCTTGTGCAGCATCTCTTCTTAGTACTGTCACTAAGGAGTCGCTCAAATGCCCTGGAAAACTTCCATTGGTAAATTGTGATGACAGAAGGTATTTGCTAATCAATTTATTGCTTAGAGTCTGAGTATGTTGGGTTATAGATGGAGTCACTACATATATTTTCCAAGACAAAGTTTGCTAGTTGTGTGTCTATCACTGGCGATGACAACAGATACATTATCTTGGGAGTTTTAAAGTTTGTAAGTTTTAACACCAAAAATGAATTACAATGGTTACACATAATTTGAAAGAAGACAGTCCCCTACAGTATTTCAAACAAGGTTGCCCCGATGTGTGTGTGAAACAGTACGGGAGGTTTAGGGCATAATATGCTTTCTGCAATCTATGGGATACATTATTTTCCGTAATATTGTCTACTGATTTTGTTTGAAATATGGGACTTCCCTTTTACAACTATAAGTGCCTCCATAGATGCTGTTATGGGAGGGTGACAGAGCACAGTTAGAGCCCATAGCCTACAGGTGTTCACATGACAAAAACCGGTAAGGGGACATAAAATTTGAAAGAGGGGACATACCTTTTTCCAACATCTGTGGCCTTACATGTGTGTTTGTGCCTACAGGAATAAGAAAGGTCACCTTAAAAATGGCAATGCCTGGTAGTACTGGGTAGCACTGTTTTTGCCTGGTTATCACACTGATCACAATTTCACAACTTCACGGGGCACCTAGTTTGGTGTCAACTGTAGTTATTGACACTTTACTTTTTGGTTACATAGAAAGTCATTAACACAAATTGCAAAAACTAAAAGGCATAATCCTGATACATGTGGTAGTTATGCCAATTGTTTCCCAGTCTGTATATGTTCCATGTGTAACATCACTCTCATTCTATTCTTAAGATGGTTATCAAACCCTCTACAAACATTTTCCCCTAGTTTTAATATTTTCTTCAAATGTATAAATCTGCCGTATGGAACAATAGTAAATATTTTCAAATAAATCTATCACATACTGTATATTGTACAAAACCCCATTGCAGCTTAGCTCCTCATGAAGATAAGATTGGAATGACACAATGAAACTATGGCAACACAGTATTATGAATGTATTTGCTATAATATATTTCTTCATAGCATAACATAGTTTTCATACAGTATATATATATATATATATACATACTGTATATATATATATATATATATATATATATATATTTATATATATATTTTTTTTTATAAATATTTTATGTTAGGCTTACCAGTGTATAATTTTCTAGCTTCAATTTTTCCATTCTCCTATATTGTTAATATGTTGCTTAACACCATTCATGTGATACAGAACCTATTGCAGTAGTCCATACAGTATCACATGGTTAAGGATACTCATGTGCTTTAATATGTTTACACATACCTGCACATACTCCTTAATCAGACAAGTATTCCCTTATTTTGTTCAATAGCTTTTATCAGAACTTTTGTTCCCACTTTGCAAATTTAAAAAAACTATTTAATATTTACATAAATTCCTCAAACAAATCAAAACTGAAGTCCAAACAAACATGTTTTAGTGGCACAAAACATGCCTCATCATGTTTTGGGTATTTAGATCTGATTACAATAGTTACTGGATTACAATAGTTACTGGGTTAACACAGGTATAAGTGATAGGGCCTGATTTCCATTTGTGTGCACATGCCTACGTAGCTGCGATTTTTCAACCTATGGACTTGCTAATCATCGCAAGTGAAGGAGCCACCCAGAAAAGAATAGAGATACCAATCGGAGCCATCACAAAATGATAAGCAACTTCATACACATATGCAGCATCAACGTGGAACATAGGCTCCCTGAGTGAGTCTATGGTCACACAGACTGGCCGTAGCAGTAGCGACACTGGTGCCATGTTTCTCTATGTACATGCTTGCAGCTGTAATCAGAAATACGCCTTGAAAACAGCCATGACATGCCTGAGTTTTTGCCGCCACTCCACAGTACCTACCTCTCAATCACTATGTGTTTAAATCCTCTTTGCGAGCATCATCGCAGCGGTACTTGATGTGTGGGCAGTGCCATTGCGGCATGTGTGCAGTCTACCAATAATTGCTTTGTTGCATGAACACTAGCATTGCATGCAAATCATAATCAGACCCCTTGTTCTTGTTCTTTTACATTTTTTCTAAATAATTCACTTGTATAAGACCAATGGACAGTTGCACTAAGCCTTGGCGAATGATAAAGTGTAGAGCGTAAAACTACCAACTACTCAGCTGCTATCTGTAATTTTTCAAACACAGCCTGTAACATGGTAGTTACAGTAGGAACTCATTTGCTGGTACTTTAGCTCTCTCCACTTTATCTCCAAGACTTAGTACATATGCTCACTAGTGAGTAAAGTTTTCATATTTATAGATGATACAAAATTGTTTAGCATTATTAATGTGGAAGATAGTGGGGTAAATATAATAGTCTGCAGGCTAACTTGCAGACATCAGAAAGTTCCTGGCCAGTCTGTCCGATGTTTTAAAGTGGCAATCAGTTAAAAGGCAAAATCAATCTACAGTAGTTTCGCCTTTTATAGGATTGCTTTTTTAAAACATCCGGCTGACTACATTTACCCCAGCATGCCTCTGTTCAAGATTTAAAGACAGTGAAAATTGACCAGGGAAATGTATACACATGTACGGTTTATGTTTATGCACTGAGTCAACATTATACTTACTGTAAGTTATGTATACTGTACATTAAGGGGTATACATTCATGTGAAAAAGTGGGTAAATTACTGTATCTTTCAAATCTGTAATTTTAGATATACAGTAAGAGCATTATTACCAATAAACTACTCCTCACCAAGGGGGTGAATCAGACCTGATTGTTGGGCTGCTAACTTTGCTGTTCTGCGTTCAGATAGTTGTCACCCAAGCTGTGCAAGTGTGCAATCGCATGTGTACGCCGACCTGCAAAAATCCATTGTGTGCAGTCTCTGGGCAGCCCAGGACGTACTCCTACAGTCCGATGAGAACAGGCTGATTAAGGCCAGAGCGGGTGTCAGACACCCTCCCTAAAAATGCTTGGGAACGCATGCATTTTTCCGGGCACTCCCAGTAAATGGTCAGTTATCACCCACAAATGGCCTTTTCCTGTCAATCACCTAGCGAACGCCTGTGCAAATGAAATTTTCGCACCATCCTGTCGCTGACTGGCGAAGCCCGTTGTTGGCTGATGTGAGTGTGCATTGCGGTGCATATGCATGCGCTGTCTATTGCTGTTTGCCCACTGTGCAAAAACACACAGCAGCGATAAGGTCTGATTCACCCCCCAAGTCCTAAAGTTTGATCTAATATCACGTTACAAAAAACACTTACAATTTTTCATTATAATTTATTTATTTAGATATATATGAGATTAGATTATAAAATTTTATGACTTAGTGATGACTAGATGATTGTCTCAATATTATTTATTTATTAGTTATTACCAGTTATTTATATAGCGCACACATTTTCCGCAGAGCTTTACAGAGAATATTTGCCCATTCACATCAGTCCCTGCCTTAGTGGAGCTTACAGTTAATGTTTCCTACCACACGTACATGCACACACATACAAACTAGGGTTCATTTTTGTTGGGAGCCAACTAACCTACCAGTATATTTTTGGATATGGGACAAAACATGTTTGTTTTGTAATGACTATGGGGGTATTCAATGAGCCGTGGGCTATCCAATTAGCCCCAAAAACTGGCACGAGCCATGGCTAATCAGGGATTTTGTTTCACCTGCCTCAGGGAGGTGAAACCAAATCCCCGAAATCAGACCCATTTTTGTACGAAAACAGCACAATTTCTAGGGAAATCTCACAGCTTTCACTGAACCAGTGTATTTTCAAGAGGTTTTTTTTTTGGTTCACCTAATTAGATCGTCTACCAAAAAATATTGGAAAAACATCTTGAAAAATCGTGAAAAAAACTTTTTTATGGTCCTGATGTTTGTTTGCACCAAATTGTATACCCCACTATAACTTAGAAAATCTTTAATAAAAAAGTTTTCAGAATACTATAAACCATAAGCTAAACAGAAGCAGCTGAAAAGGCTAAATTTGGATTTATTACTTTTTATGGCATACAATTGAAATACCACTTTAGGTTTACAGTTGCTCTTTGATTACCGTCACCTTGGTTGAAACTGGAGATCTTAATTCACTAAACTTTCCTTATAGAAAGGAATACTATAATTATGCCTCTCTATATTTGGCAGAGGCACATAGAAGTAAATACATATGCTATATTATCATACATTATATTATGTATCAGCTCTTTTTTTATATGAATAAGATTGTTCAGTTCAGGGTTTATTGACTTTCACTTAAGGGTTTGGTCACTGACAGTTCTTAGAGGTGAAATGAATGGTGCAGAATCTAGTGCTGCTTGTCAGTATTTCAGGAGCCTGCATGATTTGTATACTCTCAACAGGCTTGATAGATGAATTGATCATTTCAATAACAGTTCAGTGGCTAAAAGTTTAATTGATTTATAAAGTCTTTAAGTTGAAAAAAATACAATATCACCTGAGGCAGACACATTTTCCGGCACATACGAATGATCTATTGCAAGAGGGTCACATTTATTCTATGCGTATTGTCCTGCACTGATTAGGATAGATAAATCTTTGAACTCGATTAAAACTGTATGTAAACCTTGTAGAGTTATTATAAGGTACTACAAATGGAACCAAGAGATGTCATTCTGTCAATTTTGTCTTTTTATACATTTACAAGAATTGCTGGTTGAAATAATATGTTTAAATTGTGTAACAAAAATGCGGAGAAAGTTACCTTGTAGTAAAAAAGTTTTATACTTTTGGTGTCTAAGGCTGACTACACACCTACAGATATATATGTCCAATCTGGGTGGCCGGAACCAAGATCTGGTGATGTATGAGACCATTTGCTCCCAAACACTTGAAAACAAGCAAAACTGGTCCTTCAAACAAAGTGATTATATCCCTCTGATTTAACCAATTTATTTAAACCCCTTTTGTCTGATATACACACACACACACATATATATATATATATATATATATATATAGTGTATTTGTATAACCGCCACTCCTTGCTTCCTTTAATACAAATAACCCGGTGCCTTCCTAAAGGATAAAAGTTATATATGGTCTACGTCTGATTATTTACCTGTGAGTGTCACCTTCACAAACCTTTGTGTATATATATATATATATATATATATATATATTAGAGATGAGCTGGTTCGGTTCTCTGAGAACTGAACCCCCTCGAACTTCAAGTCCCGAGCCTGGATCCGAGCCCGGCTCGGGGCTTCCCGCCAGACTTGGAAACCAGAACGAGGCAAAATGTCATCATCCCACTGCTGGATTCTCGCTGGTTTTGGATTACATATAAGGAGCCACACGTCACCGCAATTTTCACTCCAGTCCTGGAGAGTGTAGTGAGAGGATGTCTCTCTCTCCTCAGTGTCTATCTGGGTGGGAAAGTGGTGTGCCGACCTACTCTTATGTGTCATTCCAGTGCTGTCTTGTGCTGCATCAGTCCAGTGGTGGTGTCTTGTGCTGCATCAGTCGAATCACATTGGTGGTGTCCTGTGCTGCCATAAGCCCAGTGCTGCTGTATAAGTTCAGTCCAGTGGTGCTGTCTTGGCTGCATCAGTCCAGTGGTGGTCTCTTGTGCTGCATCAGTCCAGTCACAGTGGTGGTGTCATGTGCTGCCATAAGCCCAGTGGTGCTGCTGTATAATTACAGTGCAGTGGTGCTGTGTTGTGCTGCATCAGTCCAGTGGTAGTGTCCTGTGCTGCCATAATTCCAGTGGTGGTGTCCTGTGCTTCCATGAGTCCAGTGGTGCTGCCGTTTAAGTCCAGGGGTACTGTCGTATAAGTCCATGGGTACTGTTGCATAAGTCCAGGGGTACTGTTGTATAAGTGCAGGGGTACTGCCCTATAAGTCCAGTGGTACTGCCATATAATTCCAATATAACTGCCGTGTTAGTCCAGTGGTACTGCCATATAAGTCCAGTTATACTGCCGTATATGTCCAGTGGTACTGCTGTATAAGTCCAGTGGTACTGCCGTATAAGTCCAGTACAGTGTTACTGCCATATAAGTCCTGTGATACTGCCGTAAAAGTCCAGAGGTACTGCCAATTAAGTCCAGTGATACTGCCATAAAAGTCCAGTGGTACTGCCAATTAAGTCCAGTCCAGTGGTACTGCCATATAAGTCCAGTGGTATTGCTGTATAAATCGAGTCCAGTGATACTGCTGTATAAGTCCAGTTGTACTGCCGTATAAGTCCAGTGGAACTGCCGTAAAAGTCCATTGATACTGCTGTATAAGTCCAGTGGTACTGCCATATAAATCCAGTCCAGTAGCATTGCTGTATAAGTCCAGTGGTACTGCCGTATAAGTCCAGTTGTACTGCCATATAAGTCCAGTGGTACTGCCATATAAGTCCAGTGGTACTGCCATATAAGTCCAGTGGTACTGCCATATAAGTCCATTGATACTGCCTTGTAAGTCCAGTGGTACTGCTGTATAAATCCAGTCCAGTGGTACTGCCGTATAAGTCCAGTGGTACTGACGTATAAGTCCAGTGATACTGCCGTATAAGTCGAGAAGTGCTGCCGTATAAGTCCAGTGGTACTGCCATATAAGTCCAGTGATACTGCCGTATAAGTCCAGTGGTACTGCCACATAAGTCTAGTGATACTGCCGTATAAGTCCAGTGGTACTGCCACATAAGTCCAGTGGTACTGCCATATAAGTCCAGTGGTATTGCCATATCAGTCCAGTGGTACTGCTGTATGAGTCCAATGATTCTGCCGTATAAGTCCAGTGGTACTGCCGTATAAATCCAGTCCAGCGGTACTGCCATATAAGTCCAGTGGTACTGTTATATAAGTCCAGTGATACTGCCGTATAAGTCCATTGATACTGCCATTTAAGTCCAGTTGTACTGTCAAATTAGTCCAGTGATACTGCTGTATAAGTCCAGTCCAGTCCAGTGGTACTGCTGTATAAGTCCAGTCCAGTGGTACTGCCATATAAGTGCAGTGGTGCTATCCTGTGCTGTATATTATTTACTTCAAATAAAGAGGTTATTAATATTTCATCCAAATAAATTTTACAGGGTTTGCCCTGTGGGGTGTAGGGGTATTCTCTCCTGTGCCGCATATTGTTATATAACTCCACAAAAATAATGGAGAACAAAAATTTGGATGATAAAATAGGAAAAGATCAAGAACCACTTCCTCTTAGTGCTGAAGCTGCTGCCACCAGTCATGACATAGATGATGAAATGCCATCAACGCCGTCTGCCAAGGCCGATGCCCAATGTCATAGTAGAGGGCATGTAAAATCCAAAAAGCCAAAGTTCAGTAAAATGACCCAAAAAAATAAATTTAAATGGTCTCAGGAGAAACATAAACTTGCCAATACGACATTTACGACACGGAGTGGTAAGGAACGGCTAAGGCCCTGGCCTATGTTCATGACTAGTGGTTCAGCTTCACATGACGATGGAAGCCCTCATCCTCCCACTACAAAAATGATAAGAGTTAAGCTGGCAAAAGCACAGCAAAGAACTGTGGTTCTAAGATGGTATTACAAATCCCCAAGGTGAGTCCAAGTCTGTCGGCGGTTGCGATGCCTGACCTTCCCAACACTGGACGGTAAGAGGTGGCTCCTTCCACCATTTGCATGCCCTCTGCAAGTGCTGGAAGGAGCACCCACAGTCCAGTTTCTGATATTCAAATTAAAGATGTCACTGTTGAAGTACAACAGGATGAGGATATGGGTGTTGCTGGCGCTGAGGAGGAAGTTGATGAGGAGGATTCTAATGGGGATGTTTTTTGTTTAAATCAGGAACCGGGGAAGAGAGAGTTGTTGTCCGTGGGATGAATAAGCCCATTGCATGCCTGGGCAAAACACAAAAAAAACCACCTCTTCAGTGTGGAATTATTTCTCCACAAATCCGGACAATAGGAGTCAATCCGTGTGTTGCATTTGTCAATCCGTAATAAGTAGGGGTAAGTACGTTAACCACATAGGAACATCCTCCCTTATACATCACCTGCAGTGCATTCATCAGAAGTCATTGTCAAGTTCAGAAACTTTGTGTAAGAGCGTAAGCAGTCCACTGACACCTAAATCCCTTTTTCCTCTTGTACCCAAGCTCCTGCAAGCCACACCACCAACTCCCTTAATGTCAATTTCCTCCTCAGTCAGGAACATCAGTAGTCCTGCAGGCCATGTCACTGGCATGACTGACGAGTCCTCTCCTAATCGGGATTCCTCCGATGGATACTTGAGTGGTACGCCTACCGCTTTTGTTGCTGCTGGGAGTCGATTGTCATTCCAGAGGGGAAGTTGGAAGACCACTTGTACTACTTCAACTAAGGATTGACTGTCCAACAGTCCTTTGTGAGGAAGATGAAATATGACAGCAGTCATCCTGTTGCAAAGCGGATAACTGTAGCCTTGACAGCTATGTTGGTGTTAGACATGCATCTGGTATCCACTATTGGTGCACTTGGATTTAAACAATTGATGGAGGTAGTGTGTCCCTTGTACCAAATTCCCTCTAGATTCCACTTCACTAGGAAAGCGATTCCCGGACTGTACAGGTACATAAAGAAAAGTGTCCTCATTGTCCTGAAAAATGCAGCTGTACCCAGTGTCCACTTAACCATGGACATTTGGACAAGATGAGCAGGGCAAACTAAGGACTACATGACTGTGACAGCCCACTGGGTAGATGTATTGCCTCCCGCAGCAACAACAGCAGCAGGACAAGTAGCAGCATCTCACAAATGCCAGCTCGTTCCTAGGCAGGCTACGCTGTGTATCACTGGTTTCCGTAAGAGGCACTCCACTGACAACCTCTTACGGAAACTGAGGGACATCACCGCACAATGGCTTATCCCATTTAGACTCTCCTGGGGATTTGTGATATCGGACAATGCCACCAATATTGTGCGTGCATTACATCTGTGCAAATTCCAGCACTTTCCATGTTTCGCACATGCAATTCATTTGGTGGTGCAGAATTTTTTGAAAAATTACAGGGGCGTGCAGGAGATGCTGTTGGTGGCCCAAAAAATTGTGGGCCACTTTCGGCATTCAGCCACCGCGTGCCAAAGACTGGAGCACCAGCAAACACTCCTGAACCTGCCCTGCCATCACCTGAAGCAAGAGGTGGTAACGAGGTGGAATTCAACACTCTATATGCTTCAGAGGATGGAGAAGCAGCAAAAGGCCATTCAAGCCTATACATCCACCTTATCACACTCGGCGTAAGTTGGGGTTCCGAAAATCGAGTTTTAGCTGAAGGGACAGCTACCTGTGAGTAGAGTCAACGAGGTGGCTGAATGTAATTCCTCCTCATGGAGTGGAAGCCAAACTAAGTGTTAACATTGGCCGGAGGGCGTAAAGAAAAGGAGGACTTCGTAGGAAGAGAACTGTAGTTTTAATGAATAATCAGGCTGTACACGAATATTGGACAAATTGAAGAAACTGGAAGAATTAGAGTCTATGGTTAAATAACTTGAAGAGTGAAGCTGAAGAACTCCGGTAAAGAAGAACTGAAAACTGTGTTTTATGATTAAAAGACGAGGCTGAAGTACTTGGACTTTGAAGAAATGAGGATGTGGTTTGTGATTGAAAGATGAGGCTCAAGAACTTGGAATTTGATGAAATAAAGACTGTGGTTTGTGATTGAAAGATGAGGCTGAAGAACTTGGACTTTGAAGAAATGAAGACGTCTGTAGGAACCACCGTTAGCACCTGGAGCTCCTCTACGACCTGGTACCCTATGAGCACTTCCACGAGTGGCAACGGACTTAGACAGCAGGACTGCAGCAGCGTTTAGTTAACCGATGGATGAGAGCAACCAGGACCAGGGAACCAGAAGTAACCTGGGAGCACAGAGCTGGAGAACCTTTCACAAGGAGGTAACTTGAAGCACTGGCACTCTCCCTCTGAGCCAGGCCCTTTTTTAAGGGGAGAACACGCAGGATTGTCTGGACACAGATTGGGAACTTCATTGGTAAATACTCTGGTCTCCAACATGGTTACCCCCAGCACAGGAGACCTACTTAGCTGTTAGCAAACAGCTTTAGCCAGTTTCTGTCTCTGACACACAATACTGTGTCACCACTAGAGGACCTTACCACAGCGATCCCCGCCTCAGCGCCCGGCTCTCCAGACCCTCAACCCCTAGCCCTTGGCAGCCGCACATCTATCCAGGAGGACCCACCGCCAGCAGCTCCCTGCAGCCGCAGCCGCACCAACCAGCAGGATGGTAACCCGCAGGAGCACCCACAGGAGGTAAGGCTCCGGAGCCTTACACAACTACAATATAGGCAAAGGAGGGAGAATGCACCTGACTCAAGCACAGTGGAGAATGATTTCCGTCTTGTGCAAGGATCTCCAACACTTCGAACTTGCCACACGTGAAGTCAGTTCAGACACTGCCAGCTTGAGTCAGGTCATTCCCAGAAGCAGCTGGAGAAATTGAAGGAGGAGCTAAGATGGAGCGATTCTGCTACGTATGTGGGACTTGTGGATGGAGCCCTTGATTCCCTTTGCCAGGATTCAAGGGTGGTCAATCTGTTGAAATCAGAGCACTACATTTTGACCACTGTGCTCGATCCTAGGTTTAAAGCCTACGTTGTATCTCTCTTTCTGGCAGACACAAGTCTGCAGAGGTTCAAAGACCTGCTGGTGAGACAATTGTCAGCTCAACCGGAACGTGACCCATCAACAGCTCCTCCTTCATTGTCTCCCGCACCAGGGGCTGCGAGGAAAAGGATTACATTTCCAAGCCCACCCGCTCTCGGTGATGCAGGGCAGTCAGGAGGAAGTGCTGACATCTGGTCCGGCCTGAAGGACCTGCCAACAATTACTGACATGTCTACTGTCACTGCATATGATGCTGTTACCATTGAAAGAATGGTGGAGGATTATATGGGTAACAGCAGCCAAGAAGGCATGCCAGACAGTCTGTATGTATACTGGCAGGAAAGAGAGGCAATTTGGAGGCCCTTGAAAAAAAAATGGCTTTATTTTACCTAAGTTGCCCCCCCTCCAGTGTGTACTCAGAAAGAGTGTTTAGTGCAGCCGGTAACCTTGTCAGCGATTGGCGTAGGAGGTTACTTCCACAAAATGTGGAGAAGATGATGTTCATCAAAATGTATTAAAAATTCCTCCAGTAAGACCTTTACCAGCAATTGCCTCCAGAAAGTACACAGGGACCTGTGATGGTGGATTCCAGTGGGGACGAATTAATACTCTGTGAGGAGGAGGATGTACACACTAAAAGGGGTGAGGAATCAGAGGATGAGGACGACATCTTGCCTCTGTAGAGCCAGTTTGTGCAAGGAGAGATAAATTGCTTCTGTTTTGGTGGGGGGATTAATTGCTCTTTTTTTGTGGGGACCCAAACAAATCAGTCATTTCAGCCACAGTTGTGTGGCAGACCCTGTAGCTGAAATGATTGGTTTGTTAAGGTGTGCATGTCATGATTAAACAACATAAGGGTGGGTGGGAGGTCCCAAGGGCAATTCCATCTTGCACCTCTTTTTCTTTTTCTTTGCATTATGTGCTGTTTTGTGCCTAGTTTTTAAAAGTGCCATCCTGTCTGCCACTACAGTGCCACTCCTAGATGGGCCGGCTGTTTGTGCCACCCACTTGTGTCACTTAGCTTAGTCATCCAGTGACCTAGGTGCAACCTTTGGGCCTAAAAACAATATTGTGAGGTGTTCAGAATAGACTGGAAACAAATGCTATTGAGGTTAATAATACCGTAGGAACAAAATTACCCCCAAATTCTGTGATTTTAGCTGTTTTTGTGTTTTTTTCAAAAATCATCCAGATCCCCAAAAAAAACCAAAACCCGAAAGTGTGGTTTTGGCCAAACCAATCAAGATACAAAACACGAGCGGGGATCCAGATCCAAAACTAACACACGAAAAGTGCCCGCCGCACATCACATATATATATATATATATATATATATATACATATATACACACACACACACACACACACACACACACATATATATACATACATACGTACAGCATGTATATTTCTTTGCTATAAATTCTGGGAGTATTTTCGGAAGTCATTATTTCTTTTAGGCTTCAGGATAAGATGTAGGGTCATAAGGTCGACAGTTAAAAGGTAGAAAGTTAAAGTGTCAACTAAGCAGTTGCTGCTAAAAGCTGTCAGCTGTTAAAAGCTCCTAGAAATTGGCATTCTCCAAATCCATAATCAGCCCTGCACCTCTCAGCATAGGCTGATATTGAAAAAACAGCATTGGGTTCCCACTATTTTCCCATAACCAATACCAAGCTGAACCAGCTGGGCAGGTGGGGGGTGGAAGGCACTATAGCAGGGAGACAAACACCATGGGATCCCCCAGCCACAAGTTATTCATTTCCAAACTGATCAGCCCAAGGCTGGAAGTCCTTAAAAAGTTGGGACCCCAGAAATAAAATGCCTTCCCCCAATGGAGCAACCAGCCTTGTGCTGAAAACCAAGGGCTATTCCCTACACACATTGGGGCAGATGTATTAAACCTGGAGAAGACATAAAGAAATGATAAAGCGGTGATAAATGCAAGGTGATAATACACCAGCCAATCAGCTCTAATATGTAAATTGACAGTTATGAGCTGATTGGATGGTGTGTTATCACCTTGCACTTATCATCGCTTTATCACTTCTTTATGCCTGCTCCAAGCTTAATACATCTGCCCCATTATGTCAACATAATGATTGCTGAAATGCACTGCCGTGTTTCCTCTCTTGACATTAATAGGGGACCCCAGACCACTATCATGCCTCGGATTCTGTATGGTCTTTCTACAGCTCTGATTTCACATATTATAAAAAATATATATTGAATATGGGAATTATATTTAGAACTTTAGAGACCACACCATTGCTAGCTTGAAGCATGTGTAATGCCATGTAACACCCATCATTTTCTGAAAAACATGTGACAAACAACAACAAAAATAGTCAAATACAGTATAGTCAAGTATAATTTAAGTGAAAGTCTACACATGGAACATGAGATCATAAAGTATGTGCCACTTAGCCAGATTCATTTATCTTTGATAAAATATGTTCTACCTCTATTATAGCCCTTTCAGACATATGCTCTGGGAATTTGGTTGCGCAGACCCAGGATTTTCAAACCAGGACCAACCCAGGATTTTGCTTATGGACCCCATCTCACACTACACATCATACCTGGGAAATTACCAGGTTGAACCCTTGCAGACATAAGCCATGTTTTTCAGTGTTATGCTCAGTTTTTCACCTTTTTGTCATTTAAAGGAGATGCTTTGATGGCTAAAAACAATGAGGTCATGCAAAGGTGGGGCTAGCAGGGTTACCATAATGCATTGCTGCTATAGCCGCTGAGGTCATGTGGAGTATGGAGAACTTGTATGTTCTTGTGGATTTGCTGTACTATACAGAAAATGATGCATGAATAAAGCTACTCACACTGGGGGTCATTCAGACCTGATCGCATGCTACGTTTTTTTGCAGCGCTGCGATCAGGTCAGAACTGCGCATGAGTATGCTCCACAATGCACAGGCACGTCGCCCCTTCCCACCCTGTGACGGGAATTGCCGGACAGCGATGGGATTAATGAAGAAAGTGATCGCATCGGCGATCACAAGAAGATTGAAGGGCAGAGGGCATTTGTGGGTGTTACCTGACCATTTCCAGGGAGTGTCCAGAAAAACGCAGGTGTGTCCAGCCATTGGAAGGGAGGGTTCCTGACGTCAGCTCTGGGCCGGATGATCGCACTGGAAGAGTAAGTCCTGAGCTGTGCAGAAGTTTGTGCAGCTCTCTGCACATGCGGTTGCACCCCTGCACAGCAACTACCCCCTCCCCCTGTAGGCGGCGACTACCTGATCGTAGGGATGCAAAAAATGCACCCTAGCGTTCAGTTCTGAATTAGTCCAACTGTTCTGTGCTGCACAGGGTGAGGTGCAGAGAATGGAGATTTTTTTTGGTTAAAGTATATATATATATATATATATATATATATATATATATATATATATATATAGTACTGTCCATAAACTAGAGAATCCCACAGGAACCAAGTTCAGGACAGACCAGCACACTATTCAATCATGAGAAAATCTTTCTGTATTTTTGTAAAGTGCAAAAAATCAAATGAAAACATGCAGCACAAGTAATTCAGCAGCAGCAAAGTGTCATATGCAATAGTATACTCAACATCCCGTTTGGGATGTTGAGTATACTATTGCATATGAGACTTTGCTGCTGAATTACTTGTGCTGCATGTTTGCATTTGATTTTTTGCACTTTACAAAAATACAGAAAGATTTTCTCATGATTGAATAGTGTGCTGGTCTATCCTGAACTTGGTTCCTGTGGGATTCTCTAGTTTATGGACAGTACTGTATTATTTATCTGACCTGGCACCTACACATTGACTTGGAAGTGTGCTGCAGCTCTTTTCATGGAAATTTATATATATATATATATATATATATATATATAAAAATCCAATCAATGGCAGACAATAAGGCACTCCAGAGGCTTAATACAAAAAGCAAATTGTATTGACAAGAGCGACGTTTCGGGGCAGGGCCCCTTCCTCAAGGTATACCAATACATATATACAATATATATATATCGCCTAGGGTTGTAAAGAGAGCACTTATGAGAGAGAGACAAATCTTTAGGCAGGGACAAACTGGAAGTCCTAAGAAGGAGCTGGACAGAATGGTTGCCACCACCCAGTTTGATGTCAACGCTCCGGTGTTTTCAACTGGCCGATCATTGGTACGGACAGTAAATCATTAAAAAATATTGGTAAAAGGCCATTCATTTCTTTTGCACAAGGCCCCAATTTGAAACAACTATTGATGCAACCAACTAAGAGCCGAGGACCCAAAATACATGGCTCAAAACAAAGAAGTTTGGATGCTTCAAGTGTGTGGGGTGCACGACATGAAATGGCATGCTTACTGGGAAAACCTTTGCACATCTACATATGTGCAGGAAGATCCCGATCAAGCCCTATGTTATAGATGCAATGAGTTTTTATTGTCTATATCCTGATGTCCTTCTGTGGGTTGTATTATGTGGGGAAGACCACGACAACCTTCAGGGAACGTATGGCGACTCATCGCCTATCGGTTAGGCAAGCAGTGATCAAAGGCCATAGTGACAAACCAGTGGCCCACCATTTTTTTGAGATGGGACATCAGATATCCTCCCTCAAAAGAATGATTATTGACCATGGTGGTCATTCCGAGTTGATTGCTCAGTGCCGATTTTTGCTACGCTGCGATTTGTTGCTAAATGCGCATGCGCATAGTACGCAGCGCGCATGCGCTTAGTTATTTAATGAAAAACTTAGCAGTTTTGCTGTTGTCTGTGCGGCGCTTTTCAGTTGCACTGCTGATCGGTGAGTGATTGACAGGAAAGGGGCGTTTCTGGGTGGTAACTGAGCGTTTTCCGGGAGTGTGCTAAAAAACGCAGGCGTGTCAGGGAAAAATGCGGGAGTGGCTGGAGAAATGGGGGAGTGGCTGGCCCAACGCAGGGCGTGTTTGTGACGTCAAACCAGGAACTAAATGGACCGAACTGATCGCAATCTAGGCATAGGTCTGGAGCTACTCAGAAACTGCAAGAAAATATTTAGTAGCAATTCTGCTAATCTTTCATTCGCACTCCCAGAGGGCGGCGGCCTAGCGTTTGCAATGCTGCTAAAAGCAGCTAGCGAGCGATCAACTCGGAATGAGGGCCCATGTTCCTATAATGGATAGAGGTGGTGACAGAGGACGTTTGTTGCTTCAGAAGGAAGCATAATGGATTTTTTATTTGAATACATAATCCCTTAGGGGCTTAAATGAAAAAATTAACTTTCGCTGTTTCTTGTAATCTGTTCAGTCACACTGGCCATAATTTATGCAATTTATGTGGGTCATTTTTGTGTATATTTTTTGTATATGTTTGTATATTATGTTGATTCATGTTTATATGTAAGGTTGTATGTGCCTTTTTAACTAATACCTGTGAGTCATACATGATATTGACTGCCTATGTATAATATTTGGCTGTTGGGACCTGTGGATGATTTAGACAGTATAGATTGAATATTGCACAATGCACATTATACACATGGATCTTGAGCAGGACTGAGTGACGACACCTGGAATCACATGGTATGGTTTATTATTTTTATATTTATTTTTTATTCTTTATTTTTATTAATTATTTTTTATTTAATTTAATTTATGATTTTCCTTTGTTTATTATTTATAATGTTTTGGTTTTCATAGTGCTCTGAGAAGTCCTGGCGTGTGCTACTGCGATCTGAGTTGGTGCTACTTTGGTGTAAATGACTATGGGGGTCATTCCGAGTTGATCGTAGCTGTGCTAAATTTAGCACAGCTATGATCATCATCCCTCACATGCGGAGGGACGCCCAGCACAGGGCTAGTCCGCACCACATGTCAGTCCAGCTCCCCCCCCCACCCCACCCCCCACACAAGTACAAAAGCTGTGATTGATGCTCTCAAAGGCAGGGATTTGCCAGGTTATACTTGTGAGATGGACATATAGAGCATTGTTTAAGAGCCACTCTCCAAATGATTTTAAAGTTCCCAACTGGATGGTGATGAAGAAATGTACAATAATAAAAAAAAACTTTTGTCTTATGATGAAGATTTAGTGCCTTTGCATTGGATTTTTTTTTGTTTATACCTGTACCATTGGGGCAGACTATAAGGCAGCACCTTGAAGTGAATAAGGAATAGACTGTGCGGTTGTTTATAAGTAATATATATATATATATATATATATATATATGTAGAGGCAGGGGAGAAGAACAAGCGCCATATGGTGTAGTATTTTAAATAAATAGGAGTATTAAATACGTGTATAAAATGTAAGTACCGGATGGATTCTTGAGATCAGGCCTGTCTGTCTCACTCTATTCTTGGTGGCTGTTCCCCACCTATATGTTAGGAGACAAAGATCATCGCCATATAGTGTAGTAACCTCGGATATATCTTAGGGAACCCTCCCCTATATTTCATGCGTACCAAAAGAAAAATTCAATATAGCATATGGGATATACTTATATCCAGGTGGATCAAGTCGGTCCAGTATGATGTATTGGCTCAAACAATCGCCTGCTAATGCTGATTGGTATAAGCAGTAGGTAGGTCAGTCTCAACGCGTTTCGCCTCCAGGGCTTCCTCAGGCTTCAATCAGCATTTAATACTCCTATTTATTTAAAATACTACACCATATGGCGCTTGTTCTTCTCCCCTGCCTCTACAGAATTGCATGACTGAATATACCCAAGTCATATTTTGAAGAACTGAGCAGCCACCAAAGAAGCTTGGGAGGTGTTCATTGACGGAGCATTCACGACCGATTAAGTCCAAACAGCAGGACTTTCTGACGACCCCTTCCTTCAAAGGAACATTTGGACGTTAGACTAAGCGCACTGACCTATAAAACTCTCTCCACATATATATATATATATATATACATACACTGCTCAAAAAAATAAAGGGAATTCTAAAATAACACATCCTAGATCTGAATGAATGAAATATTCTTATAAAATACTTTGCTCTTTACATAGTTGAATGTGCTGACAACAAAATCACACAAAAATGATCAATCGAAATCAAATTTATTAACCCATGGACATCTGGATTTGGAGTCACACTCAAAATTAAAGTGGAAACACACACTACATGCTGATCCAACTTTGATGTAATGTCCTTAAAACAAGTCAAAATGATGCTCAGTAGTGTGTGTGGCCTCCACGTGCCTGTATGACCTCCCTACAACCCACACAAGTGGCTCAGGTAGTGCAGCTCATCCAGGATGGCACATCAATGCGACCTGTGGCAAGAAGGTTTGCTGTGTCTGTCAGCGTAGTGTCCAGAGCATGGAGGCGCTACCAGGAGACAGGCCAGTACATCAGGAGACGTGGAGGAGGCCGTAGGAGGGCAACAATCCAGCAGCAGGACCGCTACCTCCGCCTTTGTGCAAGGAGGAACAGGAGGAGCACTGCCAGAGCCCTGCAAAATGACCTCCAGCAAGCCACAAATGTGCATGTGTCTACTCAAACGATCAGAAACAGACTCCATGAGGGTGGTATGAGGGTCCGACGCCCACAGGTGGGGGTTGTGCTTACAGCCCAACACCCTGCAGGATGTTTGGCATTTGCCAGAGAACACCAAGATTGGCAAAATCGCCACTGGCGGCCTGTTCTCTTCACAGATGAAAGCAGGTTCTCACTGAGCACATGTGACAGATGTGACAGAGTCTGAAGACGCCAAGGAGAACGTTCTGTTGCCTGCAACATCCTCCAGCATGACCGGTTTGGCAGTGGGTCAGTAATGGTGTGGGGTGGCATTTCTTTGAGGGGCCACACAGCCCTCCATGTGCTCACCAGAGGTAGCCTGACTGCCATTAGGTACTGAGATGAGATCCTCAGACCCCTTGTGAGACCATATGCTGGTGCGGTTGGCCCTGGGTTCCTCCTAATGCAAGACAATGCTATACCTCATGTGGCTGGAGTGTGTCAGCAGTTCCTGCAAGACAAAGGCATTGATGCTATGGACTGGCCCGCCCGTTCCCCAGACCTGAATCCTATTGAGCACATCTGGGACATCATGTCTCGCTCCATCCACTAACGCTACGTTGCACCACAGACTGTCCAGGAGTTGGCGGATGCTTTAGTCCAGGTCTGGGAGGAGATCCCTCAGGAGACCATCCGCCACCTCATCAGGAGTATTCCCAGGCATTGTAGGGAGGTCATTCAGGCACGTGGAGGCCACACACACTACTGAGCCTTATTTTGACTTGTTTTAAGGACATTACATCAAAGTTGAATCAGCCTGTAGTGTGTTTTTCCACTTTAGTTTTGAGGGTGACTCCAAATCCAGACCTCCATGGGTTAATAAATTTGATTTCCATTGATAATTTTTGTGTGATTTTGTTGTCAGCACATTCAACTATGTAAAGAACAGAGTATTTAATAAGAAAATTTCATTCATTCAGATCTAGGATGTGTTATTTTAGTGTTCCCTTTATTTTTTTGAGCAGTATATATATATATATATATATATATATATATATATAAAACAAACAATATCCAACTGCACTAGTATATACAGTACTGTAAATTCAGTTTAAAACTGGGAACGCAGAAGAATTTTTCTCAGTAGACCAATCCAAGGTAGACTGTACCAAGGGTCTTTATTAGCTGGATCAAAACCTGAAATGGACACTCTCACCAGAAATATCACTCAAGAGAAAAAGAATACACCAAAATTACAGTATACAAGTCAATGTAGAGTAGAGATGTAACCCACCCTCACCTTAGCAAAGGTGTGAGCTCTGGGTGGGAGGCACAAATACAGAGACATGAAGTGTGCAAATTGGTGAACCCTATGCAATGACATCTTCAGGGTGACTCTTGCTGAAATGGTGCAAACTCAACATTGATTTTATTGTGTTCCAGGGGTACTAGCAACCCCAAATTTGGCAGGTGGACATCAGGGTGGACCTTCCACCAGTCCACGGAGGTTCAAAATTTTGGGGGTCCAGGAATGGTACCGGCTGAGGGGGCAGTATCCCCCGGGACCTAGTGCGCCCAAAATGGGGTCCAGAAACTAACGGTCACAGGTTTGGGGTAGCCAGTCGCCCTGGCTACCTGGTCCTTATTGGGGGTCAAGATTTCAGAAGGGTTGGGGTACTGCAAAACTTGGCCCAAAGTCTTTCGTGAGCTCCACAGGTCAGGGATCATGACCTTTGACCCTGACCCCTATGAACCAGTGGAAGACCAAAGTCTCCCCTGCAAAACATTTATCTCAGATTTTTGAAAAACTCAACTGGACCAAGCAGTCACCCTCAAAACTGACTCCCCCAAAAAAGTCACACAGATTATCCAGCAAACTGGGGGGGCTAGAAATTCACTGGGTGGGTTCATCTGAAAGGGGAGGTTCAGCTTGACAAAACATATATCTCAGATTTTTTTTGGACCCCCAGAAGCGGAATTAATCATTCCTAAATATACCTACAAATACCATAGACTTTCACGGATCCGCGTCTGGGGGTGGAATATTAAGTTTGGGAGGGGTATTGCTCCAGTTCTACTGGGCCAACTTATTCGGGACCAATACCATTAAATATCCCTGGTTATCTACTTTCAGAAATGGGTTGGGGCTTAATTCTGGGGTGTGTTCCAGAGCTTGGTGCAGCCAAACCACCAAAACCCCAGCTGATCTCAGGTGAAAGCAACTTTAAGACTTCATTTTTCAGTGGGGGCTTGCGCCCTCCAGGTCTGGGGCCCAATAACTCCGGAATCAAATGACCCACCAGCTCAGAACTGGAACCCCCTTGTAGCCAACACCCCTGGGCTTAATATCCGAGGTTGCACTTAATAGTCTGAGTTTCCGTTCCGGAGATATGGGACTTCCAGGGACCGGTATTGTCGGAATGGCTTACCCAGGCTAAGCCCGGGTAGATATAATGGATTTTCCTGGTCTGTATATCTGGTTATGTGGGACAAAATCACTCCAGAGTTGGCACACTGGTAGGGTGGATACTCTTCTATTAACCCTCCAAAGTTCATTTAATTAGCTCTTCCAGAAATGGAGATCCAGGACTTCCAGGCACCGGTACTTTGCATAGACTTGCCCGGGGCTCTGCCGCAACCACTCAACTGAAACACAGTCCACTCCAGGGTGTGCTACTTTCATAAATATATCTCATCCATTACCAAAATACAGTACTTCCAGTCACCGGTACTTGTTCAGAATTTAACCCATCCTCTCCTGGGTAGAAATATGTCATTTTGCCAGTCTATATATCCAGTTCTACTGGACCGGTTTACACCAAATTTCACCAATTTCATGTAATTAGCTCCTCCAGAACCGGAGATACAGGACTACCAGTCACCGGTACTTTGCATAGACTTACCCGGGGCTCTGCCGCAACCACTCAACTGAAACATGGTTTACTCCAGGGTGCATATCTTACATTCCAGGTGTGCTAGGAACCCCTAATTTGGCCAGTAGACAGAAGGATACTTTCTCGACCTCCCTACCAAGGTTTAAAAATTTGTGTGTCCACGAAGGGTACAGGTGGGGCTCACTACCCCCCGGAACTAGCATCCCCAAAATGGGGTCGGGAAACTTGGGGTCACAATTTTGGGGTAGACAGTTACCAAGGCTACCTGGGACCTATTGGGGGTCAAGTTCTCAGAACGGTTGGAGTACCCCAGATCTTTACCCAAAGTCTTTTGTGAGCACCACAGGTTTTATAGTCACACAGGAACCAGAGGTACAACCGTTCAAAGATGACCAAAATCCCCATAGACTATAATGGAGCGGTTTATGGTTGGGGACACCGGATTCCAATCAATGCAACTCCAGTTCCTGGGGTTCTATATTCAAGCAGATTGGTTTCTTGAGTGAGGAGATCCAGGCCTACAAAACATATATCTCTTATTGTTTACAGACCCTCCAGAACCAGAAATATCACTGTTCAAAATTGACTCAAAACTCCCTAGACTTTAATTGGACCCATTAATTCACAGTTGAACCAGGATATCTCTGCCAACTTTAGTGTCATAAATTTGTTTGTAGAGTCTAAAATTAAAGACGACTCTAAACTATCAGGGGACACAAAAAGCATGTTTCTACCTATCTGGGAATTGGAGATACAAGCATTCAAAGTTGACCCCCTGGCCAAAAGTTAAAAAAAATGACTAAGTCCTCTTTTTGGAAACCGGAGTAGCGAGTGGAGGTTTGATCGCATTCCACCTCCTTGCACCTCCTTGTACCTTTGATCTTGTTGGAAAGACGGGACCCTGGGCATTTGGGTACCATTGAAAGCTAGTTTCTAGCCCATCCAGAACCGGAGATATTCAATTCCAAATTCTGAGAACTTTAGTTCAAAATTAACTTGGATTTCCAATCGGTGTAACTCCGGTTTCTAAAGGTCTAAAAATATGGGGATTGGCTCCCCTGAAAGCTGAGCTTGCCCTCTTCAAAACTACTATCTCTGTTCTCTAATAACTTTCTTGTACCCAGAGATATTCTGGCTCAAATCTGGTCCATTGTATATACACAAGGAGAAAAGTATGACTCTTGTTTGGGCGCACTCTTGTCTTAGTATCTAAGTATTAATTGCTGGGTGATGTGCCCAACATCAATAAAGCAGTCTTTATTCCTGCTCTTTGGGATACATAAAAACTCATCAAGACATATACAACATAAGTAACTGTGGATAAATCAAGTGGGAGATGTTTACTCCAAATTTGTGGAATGTTCAGATCTTAATTATGCCTGGATAACCGCATATTGGAAGATAGCTACATATTATGCTACTTCCGTCTGCCTAAGATCTGTACAAACTGTGTTTGTATTAATGAACCCTTAATTCGGTTGGATACGTGGGTGGGAAAACCCACACATTGATAGACAATTCTATTTATCGGCCACTGTCATGGAAAGGTCGTGACGGATAGAGGTTCAAAAAGTAGTAGGATTGAGTGTAAGTGGTGATACTGCTGTTGGTGTTGTTTCTATAGGGAAGGAAGTCCTCCTACTTCACTGAGTATTCCCTAGAAGTCGCCCGTCTAGGTACTGACCCAGCCCACCTCCGTTTAGCTTCCAAGATCGGACGAGATTGGGCGTGAACGCAGGGGTATGGTCGTAGGAAGGTTGGACCCTATAGCACCAATGAGAGTGCACCGAAATTTCAAACTGTGTGTACTATGCTTTTGCTTTCTAAGGGCAAGACACCCAAGTGATTGTTATACAGGGCATAATCTATTTGCCTTACATACTAGTTCCTACTACAAAAATCATTAATTGTCCAGACTTAATAACTCTCGACCACTATCATAAGTGACATTTAAACCTACTAGGGATTCAATGGAATGTAATTTAGGTGTTCAACTCAATATCTTCACCACCCTGCAGATATCTTCCTACTCTGCGCCCCCTCTTTTTCCCACTAGGCTTCCTTCTGTGAACTCTCATCCACGATTCTGGGGAACGTGCCCCCTCAGGAGACACGCCTCTTCAGTCTAATGTGCACAGCAGATTCACACCTATCCAACTGCTGCTTTCCCCTCTTCCCCACGCAGTCCTATCTTTAATTTTTTCTGAGGAGGACCTAATCCTTCCGTTTCGGTGCACTCTCATTGGTGCTATAGGGTCCAACCTTCCTACGACCATACCCCTGCGTTCACGCCCAATCTCGTCCGATCTTGGAAGCTAAACGGAGGTGGGCTGGGTCAGTACCTAGACGGGCGACTTCTAGGGAATACTCAGTGAAGTAGGAGGACTTCCTTCCCTATAGAAACAACACCAACAGCAGTATCACCACTTACACTCAATCCTACTACTTTTTGAACCTCTATCCGTCACGACCTTTCCATGACAGTGGCCGATAAATAGAATTGTCTATCAATGTGTGGGTTTTCCCACCCACGTATCCAACCCAATTAAGGGTTCATTAATACAAACACAGTTTGTACAGATCTTAGGCAGACGGAAGTAGCATAATATGTAGCTATCTTCCAATATGCGGTTATCCAGGCATAATTAAGATCTGAACATTCCACAAATTTGGAGTAAACATCTCCCACTTGATTTATCCACAGTTACTTATGTTGTATATGTCTTGATGAGTTTTTATGTATCCCAAAGAGCAGGAATAAAGACTACTTTATTGATGTTGGGCACATCACCCAGCAATTAATACTTAGATACTAAGACAAGAGTGCGCCCAAACAAGAGTCATACTTTTCTCCTTGTGTATATACAATTTTTTTTCTTTGACTCTGGGCGCACCGCCATACGGACAGATAGGAATTTCCGTACACATTGTCCACTTCTGGCCAGTATTTGATTAGTAACGTATTTTGAATCTAGGTCGGTGCAGGATCAAAAACTCTTCTTTTTCAAATCTGGTCCAATCAGTCCCATTGACTTATAATGGCGAAGCGTTTTTTTTGCTTAATCAACAGGTCATAACTTTTGATCCTGAACACATAGAAACTTGGGTTCCAGGTTCCTCTGAAATCATAAGTATTTAGATTTCGAATGACACTAGAACCAAGTCTCTACATGCCCGTTAACCGGAGATGCATCCCTGGGAATGAGCAAAAATGAGACAGGATGCGGTTGAGGCCTACCATTCATCCAATTCATTTCTATAGTAAAGTGAGTGGCCGTCATTTTGCCAGTCTATATCTCCAGTTCTAAAATTTCATAAACTTAGCTCTTCTAGAACCGGAGATACAAGACTTCCAGGCACCGGTACTTTGCCATTGACTTTAATCAGGCAGTGCCCGGGTCGAGATTTTGGACTTTGCCGGTCTATATCTCCGGTTCTTCTGGACCGAATCACCCCAAATTTGACACACTGGTAGATTCGATACTCCTCTTTTAACCCTCAAAAATATAGCTTCTCCAGAACCAGAGATACATGACTCTTAGGCACCGGTACTTGGTCAGAGCTTTACCCGTCCTCTCCCTGGTAGAGATAGGTCACTTTTCTGGTCTATATCTCTGGTTCTGCTGCACCGAATCACCCCAGATTTGGTACACTGATAGAGGGGATACTCTTCTATGAGTTTCATGTAATTAGCTCCTCCAGAACCGGAGATACAGGACTTCCAGACACCGGTACTTTGCCATTCACTTACCGAGGCAGAGCCCGGGTAAGAACTTACCAATTTGACTGTCCATATCTCCAGTTCTATTGGACCAAATCACCCCATATTTGGCCTATAGACAGAAGCATACTTGCACTACCCCCTTCCCCAACCCGAGTTTTAACTTTTAGGTGTTCGGGAAGGGTACCGCCTGGGGTTGCACACACCCAGAATGTAGCATCCCCAAAATGGGGTCCAGAAACTTGGGGTCACAGTTTTGGGGTAGCCAGTCGCCAAGGCTATCTGGGTCTTATTGGGGATCAAGCTTTCAGAAGGGTCAGAGTACCCCAAATCTTTACCCAAATACTTTCAAGAGCTCCACAGGTCATGGTCTGCGACCTTTGACCCTGACCTTATGTACCAGGGGTAGGCCAAAGTCTACCCTGAAAAATATATATCTCAGATTTTTTAAATTCCTCAACCGGACCAAGCAGTCGCCCTCGAAACTGACCCCCCCCTAAAAAAAAGCCACACGGATTATCTAACGATCCAGGGAGCTAGAAATTCAGTGTTGGCTCATCTGAAAGAGGAGGTTTGATGAACAAAACATATATCTCTATCTTTTTATACCCCCAGAACCGTAGATATTGGGGGATCAATTAGACCCTAATTTCCCATTGACTTTAACGGAGCCCTCCCTGGGTAATAGTTATCCGCGTTCAACGGTCAATATCTCCGGTTCCTGTGAACCTATCTTCACCAAATTTGGAAACTCTATGGAGCTGTCTACAGATGGTTGTCCAATTTGTGAATGGATCGGTACACATGGACTGGAGAAATTAACCACTAAAATATGGAAGTCCCAACCGGGGCAAAGACTCACCTGGTTCTGGCGCCGTTGTCTCCAGTTCCACTGGATCTACCGACTCACCGCAGGGTTCATCAGAGAGCTGAGCTACAGAAGAACACCGTTCCCATCCTCCTGGGTGCCCGGGTTCACAAGATAAATGAGCTTATGTAGACCAAAAAAAACACCCCTGGCTCCCCAGTTCAAGGTGCGAGGTCCCCGGCCATGAACCAGGACCTAGATTCAAACCTCTCAGGGGTACTTTAGACTTTTGGGGTTAAAAAATTAGGAGAAAAGGATTAAGGATAGGTTCCAATTAAGGAAATAGAGTTCGACAAAAATTAAAGAATCGTAAGATGACTTACTAATTTGACTAAAAGCCAGATGTGTGGGAATCATTCATCAATTCATCAAGTAGGTCTCAAATATTTTGATATTATCTAAAATAAATAAATTCTATTTATAAATTCATTCCAAATACATGTACAAATTTTTGGTGGAAGGGGAGGGTACTTGCTTGATAAAATGGAAACAGATTCCCTTGAACGGGATCTTCAAACTCAATTAAAAAGTGGCATCCAAAATCACCCAGTGGCTGTTTAGAAGTATTATAATTAATGGATCATATCTAATGGGACCACAAGTGGATGACTCAACACATAAATTTCAACAATACATAATACATATAAGTACATACCTATAAAAATTGTTCACATTAGTGACCAGTATACTCACTGGAATAATGGGAACCACATCTATTTTGTACCTTTAGAAAAAGGAAAAAAGGGAAGTCTCAAATACTTTCTAAAACCTTGTGTAAAATTACCCAATGTAACAAGAACTAACCAAGGTAACAAACTTTAAGCATATTGGTAAAAATGACCCATAACCACAGAAACAGCTGCCTATTATCAGGCTGTTAGGTCTAATGGGACTAGCTATAACATTTAGCTTAATATCAGTAGATTATTCCTACCATTTACACTGTTTATTCCATAAGAAGCTATTCATTAATACTATTATAACTTGTGTATAATCTAAACAACTATTATTACAACAATGTGTGAAAGTGAAAGTTATTTAGCCACAGACAGAATGGACAAAATGGGCAGCAGTACTTACAGACTCCAAGTGGATGTGTGTGCATGGATTACCAAGCTAGATAGTGATAATGGTGACCTACTAGTTATTTATATTTCCTGAGTGTGATGACATTTCCTCTTCCCAATTTTGGTGTAAAGACGAACTTTTATGTACTATTTTTAATACATTGTAAAAATAATACAATGTTTGATTATTATTTTTCTCTTGGGTGATATTTCTGGTGAGAGGGTCCATTTCAGGTTTTGATCAAGCTAGTAAATACCATTGGTAAAGTCTACCTTGGATTGGTCTACTGAGACAAATTATTCTACATTCCCAGTTTCAAACTGAATTTATAGTACTGTATATGCTAGTGCACTTGGATATTGTTTGTATTGTGTGATTTGTAAGGTTCCCACTAACAGGGGTTCCATCTATAGTGCTGCTCTGTCACAGTGCAAAATAGGGCAAAGGCCGGCACTCTGTTTTTTTTGTATTTATTTTTTTGCGCAGTGCCCTCCCGTTTTTCCGAACTCCAGCCAGAGATCGGAACTAATATAGTGAGCATTGAGTAGCATTCAGATGTCTTTTGAAATAAAGCAATGGATCCCAAGTTAGCAGTCAATATTTCAGAGTTTTTATTTATACTCTTTAGTTAGGATACAATCAAAGTGACAAAGGGGGTTTAAACAGGTCAATACATCCTGACTTGTGAAAATCATATATCATAAATTATACAGAAAATGTTATAAAAATAATGATAACTGACAGTGTTATGACAAGATTATGGTAAAAGGAGACCATGCAGTGGATAGGGTATAGTTATACTGGAGATTGATCACTGCGTGCTTGTAGAAGCATGTGCTTGAAGAAAACAGAATGTTGCTAGTAACGTTCATGTTTTCCAAAATAAATTCTGTTGAAAAAAACTTCAATGTTTCAATTATACTGAACAGCCAATTAATGTCTGTATGAAACCAAGTAATCATAGTTATAATAAAGTATTCTGCTAGACTGTTATCTTATACATATCCGGAAGAATTTGGTATTAATCTAAATTATCTTATGGTTACAAAGGTTTAACAGGGGGTTACTACACTAAGGAACATACACATTTCAAGAATAATGAATAGTAATTAAAAGAGTAGAATGCCATTATATCCATTGATTTTTTTTTTAAAGAAAACAATGTACAGTAGTCCCAATTGTTCATTCAATCCGTGCGGGACCAATGTCTGTAATGTAAAGATCTACTTGGATTCTAAGCATAACAGAGCTCTGGCTCTGTCACCCCCTCTTCTCATTGATGGAACTAGGTCTATAAAACGGTATCTTAATGTTGCTAAGCTATGTCCCGCTTTCAGAAAGTGTTGAGCAACTGGTTGGTCCCTATGTTTTTTCAACAATGCATTCTTAATAGTGCTTTTGTGATTTGCTAGTCTCTATTTGAACATGGTCTCAGTCTTGCCTATGTAATTTAAACTACAAGGGCAAGTGATCATGTGTATCATGTAATGTGTAGTACAAGTTACGTGATGTGTAATATTGTATACCCCCTATTTTCTGGGGTGTCTAAACGTGTCTCCACTAATCATAGAGTGGCAAGTAATACAATTGGCACATTTGAAACATCCCTTTTTGCGTGTGCCCAGAAGCGTAGTGCTGGGTTCCCGTAGCTGTATGACATCAGTTTTTACCAACATGTCTATGAGATTCTTACCTCTTTTGTAACATTGCATGATGGATTCGTTTTTAAACATCAGTAAGTCTGTGTTCAATGTCACTATTGGGCAAAGTTTTTTGATTTGGACTCCCGTTTTTAAACTTAACAGGTTGTAGTGATTAACCCATGTAATACGGTTTTACTTCCTGGTTTTATGAGCCTGTCCTGTAAGTAACATTGATCGAGGACATGATAGTGCCCTGAGTTTTTGTTTCTCCAAGTGCACTTGATCATATCCTAGCTCCACAAATGTAAACATTTGTCTAGTTGTTGATGTAAGACGTTTGTGTCACTAATGAATTGGCATGCACGGAAGAAACTGGGAGAAAGGAAGACCCTGTTTTAGTGCAGGAGGATGGAAACTTCTATGGTGCAAAAGATTGTTTCTGTCTGTTGGCTTACAGGACAGGCTCATAAAACCAGGAAGTACAACTGTATTGCATGGGCAGAGCCGGCCCTAACCAATATGATGTCCTAGGCAAGATTTTGGCTGGTGCCCCCTAGCACCACCGCTAGTTCCACCTCTGACCCTGTACCCCTTTCCCAGCACCATCAAACCCCCACCCATAGCAGTCCTTTTTTTTCCCCTACCCCCTGTAATTTAAATAAGAACAGTGTGCACATTCGGCGCACAGCCCAAAAAGGTATGTGTTTTTGCTGGCAAGGGGCATGGCCACACAATAGTACCCCCAATTCAAATTATGCCTCACAGTAGTGCAACTTTATTCACAATTTATCATACGATAGTGTCCATTATTCACATTACATCACACAGTAGTACCAATTTACCTTATATACGTTACTTCTCACAGTAATGCCCCTCATTCACATAACATCATACTGAATTGCTCCTTATTCACATTACACACCATATTGCTCTTTATTCTCATTGCACCACACCATATTGCTCCTTAATCACTTTACATCACACCATATTGCTCTTTATTCACATTAGACCCCACAGTAGTTCCCTTTCTATACGTTACGCCACACAGTAGAGCACCTTATACACATCCACACATTGGTAATGCATTTATACACATAATACCACACAGTAATGCCCTTTACACATATGACACACATTATTAATCTCCTTATAAACATAAAGTGCCTTACACATTATGCCAACCCTTATTAATGCCCTTATACACATAATATCCCTTACACATATGCCGCACATTGTTAATGCCCTTATACACATGACACACATAATGTCCCTTACACATATTCCGCACATTATTAGTGCCTTTAAACACATAATGACACACATAGTGCCCCTTACACATATGTTACACATTATTAATGCCCTTATACAAATAATGACACATATAGTTCCTGCCGTGAGTCAACTGGCAGCTCTGCTAACGTTGGGTGCCTATTTTTTTATGAAAATGCATCTTATTTGCATTGCTTTGTGGCTAGGATGCACAAGCAGCTTCTGCTGATTAAAATGATATGCAGCATGCCTATATACTGTGTGCGACTGTGGCTGTATCTGCATACGAAATGCTACACACAGAATATAGGCATGCTGCATATCATTTTAATCAGCAGAAGCTGCTTGTGCCCCTAGGCATACCAGATGCCCTAGGCAATTGCCTAGTTTGCCTATGCCTAAGGCCAGCTCTGTACATGGGTTAATCACTACAACCTGTCAAGTTTAAAAACGGGCGTCCAAAACAAAAAACTTTGGCCAATAGTGACATCTGACACAGACTTACTGATGTTTGAAAACTAATCCATCATGCAATGTTACAAAATAGATAAGAACCTCAAAGACATGTTGATAAAAACTGTCACACAACTGCAGGAACCCAGCACTATGTTTCTGGGCACATGCAAAAATAGATGTTTCAAATGTGCCAATTGTATTACTTGCTGCTTTATGATTAGCAGAGATATGTTTAGATACCCCAGAACAGGGAATGTATATAATATTACACATCACGTAACTTGTACTACACATTACGTGATATACATGATCACTTGCCCTTGTAGCTTAAATTACAAAGGCAAGACTGAGACCATGTTTAACCCTGCTGCTGTGCCCGGGTCTACTATACTCATGTACTGTTCAGGTCAATATGACCCATATCATAAAATTATGCTTTTCATTAATATTCAAACAAGGGATATCGAGGATATTGCGGATTCAAACAAGGGATATCAAGCAGGATGTCGAGGAGGATCAAGTTCTTATTTTATTTGTTCATTTTTTTAAAAAGAACATATGGAGTTGTAGCAACGGTTTCATTTACAATGTCATCCCCATTGTGTGTAAAAATGTGAAAAGATAAAATAATCCAAATGTAAACCAATGACCTGACACTGTATTCATAATTTTCATAATTTTTATTGTTGAAGTAATGTGTTTCTAAACAATTATGGTCACTCACTAGTATAATATTCACAATGGGTCATATTGACCTGGAAAGTACATTAGTACTAACTACTCATAACTTGGAAAAAATAATAAAAAGAAAAAAAATGTTTTGTTCATAACAACTATTAGCCAAAAAAAAGTCATAAAATATGTAAGTAATAATTACATAAATAATGAAGTGACACCGAAACGAATTTCATTTTGGGTCAAATAGACCAGAACAGTACAGCAGGGTTAAAAAGAGAATAGCCAATCACAAAAGCGCTACTAAGAATGCATTGTTAAAAAAAAAACATAGTGACCAACCAGTTGCTCAACTCTTTCTGAAAGCGGGACATAGCTTAGCAACATTAAGATACCGTATTATAGACCATGTTCTACCAATGAGAAGAGGGGGTGACAGAGCCACAGCTCTGTTATGCTTAGAATCCAAGTGGATCTTTACATTACAAACATTGACCCCACACAGATTGAATGAAAAATTTAAACTACATTGCTTTTTTTTTTTTTTTTTTTAATTGCAATGGATATTATGGCATTCAACTCTTTTAATTGCCATTCATCCCAGAGACACCTATCTCCATACCATATGCCTCACTGTCCTGTGCTGCTACCCTAACCCATAACCCAATACACTGCACAATATGACTGGCAACAATCTTCCTGGTGCAACCAACAGGGACGTGAAATTCAAAACATAGACAACTGTAGGACTCCTTTCCCTACAAACGTCAATCTTTTCCTCTATCAATACAGAAACTCCTGTTCTTACAAAAACCATAAATATGGGAAAATCACTGCCACAGCAATGTGTGCTGCATATGCAGTAGAGATGTCACCAGGGAACGCAATGCAGGTGACACATTTTCAAATACAGTACCATCGCATGTGCAGTAGACTCTGGTGCAATGCCAGCGTGCACTGCACTGCCCCATAGGAGGGAGCTCAATCATAGCCTGCACATTGGCCTCCTCTTCTCTTAAAGTGCCTTTGACTGTATTAGAAATAATTTATGGCATTTTCTTACATTTTAGAGCAGCACAGATTATACAGAATTGTTTAGGCCAGCACAAATGTAGTAACTAAGAGTGATTTCTTATCTACATATATATCATACTTTAATAGATACCTAAAGTGAATGTAGATATTATTGTATAATATAATTAACCGAGAAGTAAGACTCTTGACAAAATAAATACTGATCTTAATGACAGCATGTCTATGTTAAACTGTCACTTTCCTGAAAGTGTCTTGAAACTATGTGACTCATGCAAGAATGAAATCAACACATGTAAAAATAATTAATTCAGGCATTATTCCCACTTAGGGGACATCTGACACTGTTTGGTATAAATTTCTTCATGCTTTTCCAACAGCAGCAAAAATGTCATGTTATATATATTGCACAGTACCCACTCGTCAAAGTTAAGCACTGAAAATGATAGTGTTCAGTATTTCCCCAAAAACCTAATAATTTTAGGTTGTATAAAAGGAATCAATTAAATAATTGTACAAATGTAAATATATATATATATATATATATAGGATGGAGGGGGACGGCGGCACTCAGAGTCTTTCACAACCAGGTAAATCAAAGCAGAAAGTGCATTTAATGGTCAACGTTTCGGGGGACGGACCCCCTTCCTCAGGACACTGCAAACTAGTGACAATACTAAGAAAAACAACTTAAATACCTTACCTATCCCGGGTGCCTGCGTCTGCATCCACGTCCGCACCGTCCAGTGTGTGGAGCCCGCACTTCCGGCAGCGTGTGGCATGCGGCACCCGGAAGTCGCGTCATCCCGCTACACGGACCCGCTGGTGAAGTGGCTGCAGACAGAGGAAAGCCGGTTACCATGGAGACGCGACGCAGCATAGCACCGCTGCGCCGCCTCACGTGACACATGAAACATAGAAAAACATAATTCAAGTGCTTGCATGAATAAATAAAGATAAAAAAAACAAGTGTTCTATAAAATGATAAAACGGTCAAAGATCATGTAAACAGTGAATATGGATAAATGATGCATGAATGCAAAGGTTAACAATTGACATCAGCCCTAAATAACCACTGGTGGAACAAACATGACCCTATCATAAAAAAGAACTAATTGAAAAACTTGTATACATAAAATCAATTCAACTGGACATCATTAAATATACAAGGAGTGTGATCCCTACTTAACCCCTGTGTTGCTAGCTGCCTAGACCTACAACAAAAACCTAATCTCACTCAGATCAGGGCAGAGTATTACTTAATGCTTATTCTAACTATGCGCTTTTTAAAAAAAAAATGCGCTTTATAGAGGAAATATAAGGTTTACTTGTGAAAAAAGTTGTAGGCCAACTATTGAAAAGAATACTAGAGAGAAAACGAAAATGGTCAGTGGCTGGTGCCAGGCCCACCTACAGAAAACACTGTAAATTCAGTTGTTCATTTAGGCCTCTAGGGTGGATGGTATCTAATTTAAAAATCCACTGGGCTTCCAATTGAAGTAATTGGGCTGCTCTGTCCCCGCCACGGGGGGAAGCCGGGATGTGGTCCACAATTTTATACCTGATGGCTGCCAGACTGTGCCGCATCTGGGTGAAATGGCGAGCGACCGGTTGGTCGCTTTTGCCGGTGTTGAGGGCGGCCCTGATGGCAGACCTGTGCTGGGCCATTCGTTCCTTGAAAAGGCATTGTGTCTTGCCTACATAATATAGGCTGCATGGACAGATCAGTACATATATTACAAATGAGGAACTACAGGTCAAAGGCCATAGGATGTTAATTTTTCTCCCTGTATGCGGATGTAGAATGAAGTCACCCGTCAACATGTAGCTGCATGTAGTGCAGCCTAAACATTTGGAACAGCCTGACTTGCAGGTCAAAAAGTGTGAGGCTGTCGTGGCTGTTTTAAAGCCGGTGACATAATTTTTGACCACTAGGTCCTTGATGTTGGCGCTGCGTGTGTAGCAAGGCATTATTTTGGTATGTTTAAGGGACGATAAACCAGGGTCTGAACTAATGATTGGCCACATTTGTTTGATGCGCTTATTGGTCCTAGAGCTGGTAGTATTAAATACGTTGACCCAGGTTATTTTATCGCTTTTTACTTTAGGGCTTTCACCTCTCAATGCCTCACTTCTGCTTAGGGCCATGACCTTTTTACTTGCTTGTTTCAAAATGTCATTGGGTTAACCCCTCTGGCGAAATTTTTCAGACATAGAGTCTAACTGTTTTTCGAGGTCGTCAGGTTCGCTAGTAATTCTGCGAGCCCTGAGAAACTGTGAATACGGCAGACCCTTCACCAAGGGTCTTGGATGGAAACTGTCATACCGTAACAGGGTGTTACGATCTGTAGGCTTACTGTAAAGTGTAGTAAGAATCTTACCATCATGCAACATAATTTTGATATCCAAAAAACAAATTTCATTGGCATGTGAATTAAGGATAAACTTAACCGGACTAGCTGACCCATTGTGTTCCTCAATTAAGGTGCATAATATTTGGGGTTCGTGTGTCCAAAACAAAAGTAAATCATCTATATACTGAACATATAATGAAATATGGTTAGAGATGGACACATTTTCAAAGAACAAATTACGTTCTATCTCCCACACATATGCATTAGCCAGTGATGGAGCCACCGCCGACCCCATGGCACATCCTTTCTTCTGGATAAAAAAACGTCCGTTAAACAAAAAATAATTATGTGTTAACGTAAACTCCAATAATGTGATGAATAGATCTATGTCTGGCCCGGTGTATAATGGATTATTAATAATAAGATGTCTTACTGCAGATAAACCCGCTTGGTTCGGAATACATGTGTATAAGCTAGTTACGTCCAGAGTATTAAGTGTGGTATGGTTATCAACAGGCCCAATATTAACCAACTTCCTCAGTAGAGTGTTGGAATCCATCAAGTGAGTAAAAGTGGCCTGAATGCAAGGCTGTAAATACACATCCAGGTAAATGGCTAGTGCCTCACACAGTGATCCCCTGGCGGATATGACGGGCCGGACAGGGGGGTGCTGGCATCTTTATGCAATTTGGGAATGGCATAAAATATAGGGGTGACAGGGAACCTACAACACAACTTGTTATGTATTTCTTGTGCAATAAGCCCTTCAGTCAAAGCTATGTTTAAAATGTCATCAAGCTCAGATTTAAATTCCTTGGTAGGGTCTGCTGGCAGTTCACTGTATGTGTCGCTGTCCGCCAGTAGACGGTCACATTCTGCAATATAGAAGTCCGTGTCCATAACGACAATACCACCACCTTTGTCTGCTCCTCTCACGATTATGTCCTGCCTCTCATGTAAGGACTTGAGGGCCAGCTGTTCTACTCTTGTGAGATTTTTGTTGGCCCGGGGGGCGGGAGCATCCTGTAGACTGTCCATCATGCGCGTGAAAGTTTTGATGGACGAATTGGTGGATACGGGGTCAAATTTGGAGGCAGTGCCTAGTCTCCTAATCTGCAGTTGTGAGCTTGGTTTGATTGGATGTGTGGTGGATTTGTCAAAGTGTTCACGGAGCTTGAGTGATCTATTAAATCTGAACGTCTCTATCTTCCATTTAAACTTATCCGGGGACTTGGTGGGGACGTACGCCAGTCCTTTGGCTAAGACAGCTGTTTCCGCCGGAGAAAGAGACACTGAAGACAGGTTGAAGATTACGTCCGAGTCGATCTTGGGGGGCATCCGCCCCTTTTGCCGCCTCGACTGCCCGCCCCTGCGGGTGGGTGTTTTCTTCTGCCGGACGCCACTGCCCTGGTAATTGCCCCTAAAGGGGCCCCCTGGGTGGAAGAGGTATGGTCAGATGTGGGAATGTCGTCAGTTTCGCTAGCTGAGGTACTGCGCTGAGAATGATAGGTCCATTGTCTACGAGAGCCTCTACCCCCGTGCTGAACAGTGGGTGCTGCGGTATTTGATAACCAGGTGTAGACGCGGTGTTGTTCATAGTCAGCTTGCACTTTCTTTAGTTTATCCTTCTTAAACTTGACTAACTCAGTGCGGTACGTTTCAATCTGGGTATTTAATTTGTCTAGACAATTGATGGTCTTGTCCCCAGTAAGAGTGTCAAGATGCTGTTCCTCGAATGCTTTTAATTTGTCGCGTGTGCAGGTGACTTCTCTAGTGGACTCCTCGATCACCAAGAGCATCAGGTCCATCGCACATTTATTGAGGACTGCGATCCATCTTTTACAAAAATTTGGGTTGTGACGTCCAATTGTGGGGGAGTTCTGTACTCGAAACCCCCTGGGGATCTGCTTATTTCTGAAATAGTCAGAAAGCGTGCGGCCATGGAACATGAAATCTATTTCTCGTTTCCTTAATTTATAAAATTCACGGTATAGTTCCTCATTCGTGGTGCCTGTGCTCTCATCAAAAGCTGATTCCTTTAAAACCTGGGGTCCACTATATATATTCCATGAAGACAGCCCAGGCTCAAGCCAGTGGTTCCATTCGGCCAAGGCACCTGTACGTTTTTTACCTTTTTTCAGTCACACAGGATTACAGCTTTCTCCTTGCACACAGGGGATTTTGGCACCATTCTTTTACTACAGCACACATTTGCACTTTATTGCACTGGCACTTTAGTGCACCATTGCTTGTTTTTGCACAGTTACATTGACACAGCGTGTTTCCATTGCTGGATCCATCCGACATCATGTCGGCTGCCGAGCCGACACGGATACTGGAGATGCCATGTCATACATCCTTCAATGTGATACGTATGACACATTAAGCTTTTCTGACCTGGAGGCGGAGCACATTTTATTAAAGGAATCAGCTTTTGATGAGAGCACAAGCACCACGAATGAGGAACTATACCGTGAATTTTATAAATTAAGGAAACGAGAAATAGATTTCATGTTCCATGGCCGCACGCTTTCTGACTATTTCAGAAATAAGCAGATCCCCAGGGGGTTTCGAGTACAGAACTCCCCCACAATTGGACGTCACAACCCAAATTTTTGTAAAAGATGGATCGCAGTCCTCAATAAATGTGCGATGGACCTGATGCTCTTGGTGATCGAGGAGTCCACTAGAGAAGTCACCTGCACATGCGACAAATTAAAAGCATTTGAGGAACAGCATCTTGACACTCTTACTGGGGACAAGACCATCAATTGGCTAGACAAATTAAAGACCCAGATTGAAACGTACCGCACTGAGTTAGTCAAGTTTAAGAAGGATAAACTAAAGAAAGTGCAAGCTGACTATGAACAACACCGCGTCTACACCTGGTTATCAAATACCGCAGCACCCACTGTTCAGCACAAGGGTAGAGGCTCTCGTAGACAACGGACCTATCATTCTCAGCGCAGTACCTCAGCTAGCGAAACTGACGACATTCCCACATCTGACCATACCTCTTCCAGCCAGGGGGCCCCTTTAGGGGCAATTACCAGGGCAGTGGCGTCCGGCAGAAGAAAACACCCACCCGCAGGGGCGGGCAGTCGAGGCGGCAAAAGGGGCGGACGCCCCCCAAGATCGACTCGGACGTAATCTTCAACCTGTCTTCAGTGTCTCTTTCTCCGGCGGAAACAGCTGTCTTAGCCAAAGGACTGGCGTACGTCCCCACCAAGTCCCCGGATAAGTTTAAATGGAAGATAGAGACGTTCAGATTCAATAGATCACTCAAGCTCTGTGAACACTTTGACAAATCCACCACACATCCAGTCAAACCAAGCTCACAACTGCAGATTAGGAGACTAGGCACTGCCTCCAAATCTGACCCCGTATCCACCAATTCGTCCATCAAAACTTTCACGTGCATGATGGACAGTCTACAGGATGCTCCCGCCCCCTGGGCCAACAAAAATCTCACAAGAGAAGAACAGCTGGACCTCAAGTCCTTACATGAGAAGCAGGACATAATCGTGAGAGGAGCAGACAAAGGTGGTGGTATTGTCGTTATGGACACGGACTTCTATATTGCAGAATGTGACCATCTACTGGCTGACAGCGACACATACAGTGAACTGCCAGCAGACCCTACCAAGGAATTTAAATCTGAGCTTGATGACATTTTAAACATAGCTTTGACTGAAGGGCTTATTACACAAGAAATACATAACAAGTTGTGTTGTAGGTTCCCTGTCACCCCTATATTTTATGCTATTCCCAAATTGCATAAAGATGCCCAGCACCCCCCTGGCCGGCCCATCATATCCGCCAGGGGATCACTGTGTGAGGCACTAGCCATTTACCTGGATGTGTATTTACAGCCTTGCATTCAGGCCACTTTTACTCACTTGAAGGATTCCAACACTCTACTGAGGAAGTTGGTTAATTTTGGGCCTGTTGATAACCATACCACACTTAATACTCTGGACGTAACTAGCTTATACACATGTATTCCGCACCAAGTGGGTTTATCTGCAGTAAGACATCTTATTATTAATAATCCATTATACACCGGGCCAGACATAGATCTATTCATCACATTATTGGAGTTTACGTTAACACATAATTATTTTTTGTTTAACGGACGGTTTTTTATCCAGAAGAAAGGATGTGCCATGGGGTCGGCGGTGACTCCATCACTGGCTAATGCATATATGTGGGAGATAGAACGTAATTTGTTCTTTGAAAATGTGTCCATCTCTAACCATATTTCATTATATGTTCGGTATATAGATGATTTACTTTTGTTTTGGACACACGAACCCCAAATATTATGCACCTTAATTGAGGAACACAATGGGTCAGCTAGTCCGGTTAAGTTTACCCTTAATTCACATGCCAATGAAATTTGTTTTTTGGATATCAAAATTATGTTGCATGATGGTAAGATTCTTACTACACTTTACAGTAAGCCTACAGATCATAACACCCTGTTACGGTATGACAGTTTCCATCCAAGACCCTTGGTGAGGGGTCTGCCATATTCACAGTTTCTCAGGGCTCGCAGAATTACTAGCGAACCTGACGACCTCGAAAAACAGTTAGACTCTATGTCTGAAAAATTTCGCCAGAGGGGTTATCCCAATGACATTTCGAAACAAGCACGTAAAAAGGTCATGGCCCTAAGCAGAAGTGAGGCATTGAGAGGTGAAAGCCCTAAAGTAAAAAGCGATAAAATAACCTGGGTCAACGAGTTTAATACTACCAGCTCTAGGACCAATAAGCGCATCAAACAAATGTGGCCAATCATTAGTTCAGACCCTGGTTTATCGTCCCTTAAACATACCAAAATAATGCCTTGCTACACACGCAGCGCCAACATCAAGGACCTAGTGGTCAAAAATTATGTCACCGGCTTTAAAACAGCCACGACAGCCTCACACTTTTTGAGCCGCAAGCCAGGCTGTTTCAAATGTTTAGGCTGCACTACATGCAGCTACATGTTGACGGGTGACTTCATTCTACACCCGCATACAGGGAGAAAAATTAACATCCTATGGCCTTTGTCCTGTAGTTCCTCATTTGTAATATATGTACTGATCTGTCCATGCAGCCTATATTATGTAGGCAAGACACAATGCCTTTTCAAGGAACGAATGGCCCAGCACAGGTCTGCCATCAGGGCCGCCCTCAACACCGGCAAAAGCGACCAACCGGTCGCTCGCCATTTCACCCAGATGCGGCACAGTCTGGCAGCCATCAGGTATAAAATTGTGGACCACATCCCGGCTTCCCCCCGTGGCGGGGACAGAGCAGCCCAATTACTTCAATTGGAAGCCCGGTGGATTTTTAAATTAGATACCATCCACCCAGGAGGCCTAAATGAACAACTGAATTTACAGTGTTTTCTGTAGGTGGGCCTGGCACCAGCCACTGACCATTTTCGTTTTCTCTCCAGTAGTCTTTTCAATAGTTGGCCTACAACTTTTTTCACAAGTAAACCTTATATTTCCCCTATAAAGCGCATTTAAAAAAAAAAAAAAGCGCATAGTTAGAATAAGCGTCAAGTAATACTCTGCCCTGATCTGAGTGAGATTACGTTTTTGTTGTAGGTCTAGGCAGCTAGCAACACAGGGGTTAAGTAGGGATCACACTCCTTGTATATTTAATGATGTCCAGTTTAATTGATTTGATGTATACAAGTTTTTCAATTAGTCCTTTTTTGGATAGGATCATGTGTGTTCCACCAGTGGTTATTTAGGGCTGATGTCAATTGTTAACCTTTGCATTCATGCATCATTTATCCATATTTACTGTTTACACGATCTTTGACCGTTTTATCATTTTAAAGAACACTTGGTTTTTTTTATCTTTATTTATTCATGCAAGTACTTGAATTATGTTTTTCTATGTTTCATGTGTCACGTGAGGCGGTGCAGCGGTGCTATGCTGCGTCGCGTCTCCATGGTAACAGGCTTCCTCTGTCTGCAGCCACGTCACCAGCGGGTCCGTGTAGCGGGATGACGCGACTTCCGGGCGCCGCATGCCACACGCTGCCGGAAGTGCGGGCTCCACACACTGGACGGCGCGGATGTGGATGCAGACGCAAGCACCCGGGATAGGTAAGGTATTTAAGTTGTTTTTCTTAGTATTGTCACTAGTTTGCAGTGTCCTGAGGAAGGGGGTCCGTCCCCCGAAACGTTGACCATTAAATGCACTTTCTGCTTTGATTTACCTGGTTGTGAAAGACTCTGAGTGCCGCCGTCCCCCTCCATCCTGCATATTGGGGCTTCCATACCCCTAGGAGGGCACCGGAGCGATACCCCTATGGGGACAACGGAGTGCCGGGCTGTCTTCATGGAATATATATATATATATATATATATATATATATATAAATATATTTAACAGTTGGCCTATACTGTAATTCAGATACACAATCCCAATTTTTATGCAATTAACAGTTGACTGCGCATATGCCTCAAAGGTCTTGCAATGGTGATTGCAGAGAGGATTTATTCACAAAGTGATTGACAGAGACTGATTGGGGGTGGTTAATGGGAGGACCAGCAAAAACGCAGTCATGTCTTCACCATTTTTGGACATGACTCAGTTTGTGATCCTATATGGAGCTGCAGCATCTTACTTCAGCATTTCAGGGAGATTGTGAAAGTAACACACCTATCAGCGTGGATGTGTACTGCTATATCTGAGAGGCATGTCAGAAAAATGACTTACAGTACATCCAAATGTAAATGAGCCCCAAAGTTAGTAAGATCTACTTGTTGAAGAAAAGACACTGATGTTTTTTAGGATTTGTTCATGCATTGTATTTGACTCGAGGTTCCATATACTGTTGGTGGCCATGAGAAACCTTATTTAAAATGCATGTAGCCATAGTTACCATTGTGCCTTACAACCATTGCAGGAAAATGGCACTGATGATCCTATTTGAATGTATGTATCTCTGATTTTGTTATTCCCCCCAAGAATTTAACAGCTACATAATGCGTGTAATGCAGGTAATGTGCAACCAGTGAGATTGCTAGACTGTTCAGGGAGTCAGGGAGATTGCTACTATTTCAGGTAGGATGGCAGCGATGCTTTTGTACCTGAAGAGTAGCTCCTTACCAGTGCAGCTCCTGCGCGCTGGCAGGGAGCTACCCGTCACTCTATGGGTCGCAGCGGCTGTGTGTGATGTCACGCAGCTGCTGCGGCCCACCTTCTCGCATGGTCATGGCACGCCTGTCTTGCTCTGACCGCACCCCCAAATGGCGGCCCAATGCCGCCGGCCTACCTCCTTCTGCGCAGCGAACACTTCTGCCTGTCAATCAGGCAGAGGCTATCGCTGGGAACAGATGCCGAGCGCATCTCTGGCATGCACTGGTGCACTGCAGTGCCCACTCCTGCACAGTTCAGACCTGATCGCCTGCTGTGATCCGGTCTGTATTAGCCCTAGAGTTTTATGAACTACTGTGTTGAGATTTTTCTACTTACTGTAGGTACTTACTGTAGGATTAGGTTTTTTTGTCACATAGTAATTGTTAGATAATCACTTGTATCTGACCTGTATTGTGTACTTTTCCCTAAACTTTTGTGGCAAGCTACTAACTATCTCTTAGAGGTATTGAGGATAGTCACTTTTTGCTTCATTGGTATCTTTCTTTTCTGATCTTCCACTATTTTTACTCATGATGACAGAGTGGCATGTCCCTCTATTGTCTTTATCTTTTATCTACAGTACACAAGTAAGTATTTTTCTTTCAGACTAACGTGGCTGTCTGGGTTTGTTTCCTTTCTTGACAACTATTTAGTTTTTTGTCAATTCAATTTTGTGTAAACTTTTAAGAACACTTTTTTTATTTTTAGTATATGGTAACTCTCACATATTAAGAACAAAAATGTAAATACACAAACATTATCTTTAATTTTCAGGAACATTTCAGCTCAGGAATTATTTTTCCTCTATGTCTCCTTACAAGTTAAACAGGTAATTAAGTTATAAACAACTTGTTATTGTGTCTTAATCCACAACTAAAATAAACTGTCTTTCAAAAATAAATGAATTAAAGTTTTACATTAAACTGCCTAGCAACTCTATGGCCAAGTTTATTTACTTATAACAGAGTTAAACATATTATAATAATAAATGACACAACTTATTAAACTAATATACTTATTACAGACTTCATATATAATTTTATGTTTCCTTTTTTAACTACAATGTTTTTATAAAATAATTTCCAGAACAAAAATTATAAAGGAAGGGGGAACAGAATGCAAAAAATTGGATGGAAGGAAGGGAAAAATAAACAGATGATCAAATCCTTATTAAACATCATCCAAAATACTCATATCCCGAGTTTCTCACCATCAATGTAAATCAAATAGTGATTATCTTAAAAAAAAATGAAGATCATATACATTTCAATAGAATACATTATATTGTATATTAATAGAGACAAAAACCAATGGATTTTGGACCCTACTAGTGTTCATGCCTTAATTGAACTAAAACACCAGGGGCTGAAGGGCGAAATGCTCAACTACTTTTAATGTAAAATTGCCATGATGCTCATTTCCTCAAAGAAGTAATGGAAGTAAGAGCGTGAGAGGTTATATGTATATCCTGTTCATAATTATGCTGGATTTTAACAATCACTGTTTACAGAATGGAAGAGGTAGGAGATATCCCTGCTGGACTAAACTGGGCTGAAAAAAAAAAAGTTCCTCTCATTTCAGTGCCAAAAATGGCATAGCTGTCCAGTACCAATATGACAGAGACAAGTGGCCTAGCACAGGAAGAGAGGTGAGATGTTTTTTCTCAGCCAGGCAGCATTCTAAAATACAGTACACTAGGAAACATCTTGAATAGCTAGCAGCCAATCAGAGGAAAGAGAGCAAGACATCTTCTGATTTGTGCTAGCTAGCTAATGACAAGAAGCTAAGGGCCTAATTCACCATGGAATACTGCTGCGGCAGTGTTTGCATGTTGATGCCATATGAGGCGCACGCACAGAAGCCACACTGTGTGTGTGCATGCATTGAGATGCAATGGCATCTCACATGTGTGCAGTTAATTAAGTGTGGATTGTGGTTATTATTTTCATATTTATACGGGATATTGACTACTATATAGGTTTGCTATCCTCTCTTTCTTAACTCGAGATTCAGTGGCACATCCAGCTAATGCTCCTATCGGCTCTTCAGAGAGAGTAGAGTTCAAACCTGACTTAAGATTATTATTATTTTTTTAAATGTTTTTAATTGTTTTCAATAATTCTGATTTTTCTTTAGTTTATCTTGTTTTTTTTTATTAATGTCTCATTTTCTCTGAAATATATAAAATAAACACAATATGGTATACATATGTACAAAATGTTTGTTCACATGTATGTTCACATATATTGATCTAGCTACCTCAGAGTTTATAATTTACTGAATTTATTTTAGAGTAATAAGTTTCCTCTGTTTTCCATAACATAAAAGGTCTAGATAATACTGTGTCTGCCTTTTTGCTCCCTACAAAACACTCTGTTGTGATTCACTAAGTATTTTACCACTTGACAAGCTGACGTTGCTGAGTTTCTTAATTAATTAATTGATCATTGACACCTGTATGAATGCAATCATTTGCTTTATATACCGACACCTGGACTGAGGGGATATACCTTTGAGAAAGTCACATGGAGCATGACGAAACGTGTTAGAACTCCTCAATTTTTTTTTTTACCTACTGGACTTCTACACCCTGCCTAACAAGCACTTTGCACGATAAGCACTTTCATCTATATTATAAGACCAACATCAGCCTTGCAGCCCTTGCAGCGGTTCATCACTCTCTGCACGCTGCAGCTGACATTGAGGCCCACCGAGCGGCATTGGCAACACAGTCTCCATAGCGGCTTCTTTATACCTCCAGCAGCGTCTCCATGTAGGACTCTGTTCGGTGCAAGCTCTGCACTCTCCCTCCCAGTGACAGCTATGTGGTGGGAAACACAGGATAATCTAACCGAGGATGCTTGGTTAGAAATCAGCCCATGGGAGAGGTAATTTTGACTCTATCTGACATCGGAGTATTTCTATATAACAGAGCTCTATTAAAACATTCATGGGACTGTACTTACCATTCTAGAACCTATGAATTACTCCACATTTTAACATTTCATTCATATCCAGGATATGATACTGTTTCTACTTGATGGATACAAATGTTACTTATTGTTACCGCTCACATTACAAGTGCTTGTTTAATCTGATATCTAGTACAGGGTATTTGACTATTTTCCCTATAAGGTTTAAGTCCAGATTATATGTTTTATTGCATGGAATTTTCTTTTTTACATATTGTCATATTCAATTCTTTTATAATATATCTCAGCATACGCCAGCTTTTGTTCATGTTTCCAATTTCATTGCGCAGCTGAGTCCTTTTCCAATCTAGTTCCCTTCAATCAGGCAATTACACAGTGCCTACACAGCAGCGCATTGAAATTGTGGAATTGTTCTATAGAATAATTTATTGCGAGGCGCTTTCAGCAGTTTTTGTTTGTTTTAGTTTCATCTCACATGTGTGGCTGCCTTGGTCTGATTGAAAGGCAGTCTTTCGCGGGGCGGTGGGGGGGTGTTGTGTTGGCAATTTTGTGGCATTGCGGTGGCATTGGGGGGCATGTCAGAACAATGCAGGCATATCCGGACTGTTTGCAGGGCAGGCTGCGCTGGTTGTGTGATTTCACATGCAGCCGCTGCAACCCAAAAGAAAGCAGGTTGCTGTCTGCCTTAGCAGCTAGACTGCGTAGGCAGAGGGCAACCCTAAAGATGCGAGAGCATCTCCATTGTGAGATGTGCTTGCATGTTTGCGCGGAGGGGAGGGCAGGACCCGGTATTTGGAGGCGAATTGCCATGTTCTGGGCATCATCTGCATGTCAGTGTAATGGGTCGTAGATGTGCAATTTTCGCACATCAACAATCGATGCTGTTGTAGTAGCAGAGTCTGTGAAAGTAATATCGGCTTTTAAGAATAAGCCCTGCATGGTGCAGTGGTCCTCCAACTGGGGACAGCATTGTATACATGTCACCAGAGTGGCTCTACATGTTTTATTTAGAAATGCGCTGTGCCTATCCTCGGGTTTTGTGTTTTGGATCTGTATCTCCTTCGTGTTTTGGATGTGTTTTGGTTTTGCCAAAACCGCCCTTATGTGTTTTGGATCATTATTAGTTTTTACCTATATTTTTTGAAAAATCATAAAAACAGCTAAAATCACAGAATTTTATCACAGAATGTTTTTGTTCCTACAGTATTAGTAACCTCAATTACATTAATGTCCACTCATTTCCAGTCACTTTTGACCACTTCACAGCTCACAATATTGTTTTCATCCACTTTAGGCCTAAAGGTTGCAGCGAGGTAGCTGGATGACTAAGCTAAGTGACAGCAGTGGGTGGCACAAACATGTGGCGCTTAAAAAATCCAACATGGTACATCTAGGAGTGGCACTGCAGTGGTAGACAGGGTGGCAGTTTAATAAACTATGCAAAAAAAAGTCATCAATGCTCCAAACAGCGCATAATACAAAAGAAAAGAGGTGCAAGATGGAATTGTCCCGGGCCCTCCCTCCCACCCACCCTTATATTGTTTATATTAAACAGGACATGCACAGTTTAACAAACCAATCATTTCTGAGACAGTAACTGTCACTTGTGGCTAAAATTACTGGTTTGTTTGGGCCCCAACAAAACAAGCTGGCAATGGGCAGTGCACAAACTAGCTCTACATAGGCAAGATGTCATCATCAGCATCTGATTCCTCATTCCCATCAGTGTATATATCCTCTTCTTCGCACAATATTAATTTGTCCCCACTGGAATCCACTGTATTAGGTGCCACTTTATTTTGTGGATGTAATTGTTGATAAAGGTCATCCTGGAATTGGTAATTCATTTTGATGAACATAATTTTTTCCACATTTTGGGGAAGTAACCTCCTACGCCGATCGCTGACAATGCTCCCAGCTGCGCTGAAAAATTCTGAGTGCACACTGGAGGGTGGGTAACTTAAGTAAAGCAAAGCCAGTTTTTGCAGGGGCCTGCAAATTGCCGTTTTTTTCCTGCCAGTAGTGAAACGGACTTTCTGACATGCCTATTTGGATGCTATCACTGAAATAATCAGCAACTAATCTTTGAATGGTGACCGTATTATATGCCGTAACAGTAGAAATGTCAGTAATTGAAGACAGCTCCTTCAGTCCGAACCAGATGTCAAAAGTTGTTCGTGACTGATCTGCATCATCGCAAGTGGGTATCCTTGGAAAATTGAGTTTTTTCCCCGTAGCCGAGAGAAACAGAAGGCGAGGTTGCCATGTCACGTGCCACTTGAGATGACAATTTTCTCACCAACAGCTATTTGCATCTCTTCAGATTGGTGTCCGCCAGAAAGAAAGATACAACATAGGATTTAAACCTAGGATCAAGCTTGGTCACCAAAATATAGTGGTCTGATTTCAAGAGATTGATGACCCTTGAATCCTTGCGATCCCACTGAAGGTCTTGATCTACAAGTCTGACATGCTTAGCATACTCGCTTCCTTTCAGCTCCTCATTCGATTTGTACAGCTTATTTTTAATAAGAGAAATGACCTGACTCAAGATGGCAGTGTCTGAACTAACTTCACATGTGGCAGCTTAGAAGGGTTTGAGAACCTTGCACAACACAGAAATTATTCTCCACTGCACTTGATTAAGGTGCATTCCTGCTCCTTTTCCTATGTCAAAGGTCAATGTGTAGTTTTGGATGGCCTTTTGCTGCTTCACCATCCGCTGAAGCATATAGAGGGTTGAATTCCACCTCATTACTACCTCTTGCTTCAGCTGATGGCAGTGCAAATTCAACTGTTCTGCAAGTGCTGCAATCTTCTACATGCACTTGCAGAATGGCGAAATTTTCCAGAAATTTTCTGGGCCACGGACAGCATTTCCTGCACACCCCTGTCACTTTAAAAAAAATTTGCACCACCAATTTAATTGTGTGAGCAAAATACTGAACGTGTTGGAATTCACCCAGCTTTAATGCTCTCACAATATTGGTGGCATTGTCAGATATCACTAATCCCGAGGAAAGTCCAAGAGGGATAAACCATTTTGCAATGATTTCCCTGAGGTTACAGCGGTATTCCTCTTAGTGAAACCGGTGATACACAGAGTAGCCTGCCTCTGAATGACCTGGCATTTGTGAGATGCTGCTGCTGTTGGTGCTGCTAAAGGCAATACATCTACCCAGTGGGCTGTTAAATCATGTAGTCTTGAGTTTGCCCAGTTCCGCGTGTCCACATATCCAAGGGGTAAGTGGACAGTGGGTACAATGGCATTTCTGAGGACTCTAATAATGCTTTTTTTAATGTCCTTGTACAGGCTGGGAATTGTTTTTCTAGTGAAGTCAAATCTAGATGGGATTTGGTACTGGGGATACAGTACCTCAATCAACTGTCTAAAACCCACTGCATTAATGGCGGATACTGGACTCACATCTAATACGAGCATAATTGTTATGGTGTCAGTAATCTGCTGTGAAACTGGATGACTGCTGTCATATTTGCTCCCCCTTGCAAAGGATTGTTTAACAGTCAATTGTTAAGTTAAACTATAGTACTTCAAATAGTCTTCCTGGTCCACTACTGTATAGCAGCTGCAATAGCAACAATCATTGAACTCAAGGATGCTTCTGAGAAAGCCCGGATAGGAGAGTAGTCAGTCATGAAATTGGATGCAGGACTACTTCTGATCATCACTGAGGATGTTCATGATGCAGGTGTTGGTGGTAGAGATTGCAGGCCCTTGGATTTAACACAGAGGGCTTTTTCATATCATGGGCAGCAACTGTCTCCCCAGTTGCCTTATTTAAACAAACATCATCCTCATCTTCAACATCCTCATCAACATTCTTATTAGCGCCAGCTACATAAATATCCTCCTCATCCTGGTGTACTTCTACAGTGATATCTTCAATTTCAATGTCAGCATGTTGACTAGTGCTGCTCCTTCCAACACTTGCAGAGGACATGCATATGGTGAAAAGACAATGTGCAAACAATAGAATGTGACTACAAAAGGTGCGCTTTAAATCAGTGTGCCACCAGACAGCTTAATACCAAATGGGAGGATTCTCCTCATATCCACCATAACATATAGAAGAAAAAAAGAATGGTGTATCTTATCCGGCGATACTATTTGAAAGATGCTTCCGGTAGAATTTCTTTGCAAACCTCTCTTTGTGAGAAGAATTTGAATCCACAATCACCCAAAAGAGATCATAAAGGGATGTACATAGTGACGTACAATTTTAATAAACAATGAACATAGAAAATCACAGCTCTACTCCACATGTAACAAACAATCTGCAATGAAATTACCAGATTGGTTTGAACTGAATGAAACAGTTCAAAAACAGCAAGCGGACATACTTGCAGACTGGTCGCCAGGAGGATACTGTGTTGAGTGAACCCAGGGAGGCGGACTCAGTATAATTGGAAGGGGACATAGTTGCGGACTGGTCGCCAGGAGGGTACTGTGACGACTGAACCCAGGGAGGCGGACTTAGCATAATTACCATCAGTGGGAGCCCGGGCCTCACATTCCTATGCTGTTTTTGCACTGTTTCATTCAGTTCAAACCAATCTGGTAATTTCATTTTGATCCCAGTTACCTAGCCTACCATTGCAGATTGTTTGTTACATGTAGAGTAGAGCTGTGATTTTCTATGTTCATTGTTTATTGTTTATTAAAATTGTACACATGTATATTACATACATATATGTAATCTGAGGGGGCCTCAGAGACTTACTTTACTGGGCCTCAAGATTTCTGTTGCAGGTCCTGCTAAAGGTACTTGAAGCAGCTTCTGATTCCTTACTCGATTACTATGATCTGTAGATGAAGGACTACTTACTAACAGTACCAAGAATCTACCTGAATTCATCTGGGGATCGAGCGTTCAACTTTGTGGCTCCAACTCTATGGAACTCTCTTCCTTGCACAGCTTGAGAAACCTCCATTCTAGAATCCTTCAAATATAGACTAAACACTTACCTATTTACTCAAGCATTTCACTAATGCAGTATCTACTGTTAACATTGTTTTGTATTTTGAGCTGTGAAGACAAATATAAAGAACTTTGAGTCCTATTAGGAGAAAAGTGCTACACATAACTAAAAATGTTATTATTATTATTATTATTATTATTATTAGAGAACAATGCATGGGTGATGGGAAGACATGACAAAGTCATAGGGACTAGTATGGAGTGAGTTTTTTCTCCCTGTACACAGTGCCGGATTAACAATGGGGCGGATGGAGCTGCAGCTCCAGGCCCCCCCATTGAAAATAGTCCCACAGCATCCCAGGCAGTGCAGCCAGTGGTGACAGGAACATTTTTATTCCTGTCACCAACACAAACACTCCTCTCCCATCTGGCAGACATGCCGATCACAGCATGGCCTGTCCCGACTCCCGTGTCTCTGAGTCTCTTCTCCTGCACCGAGTCAGACCCACCCATACATGCCGAAGCTCTGCCCCAGACCATCCAGAGCCTTCATTCTATTTCCAACTGAAGCTCCGCCCCTGGATGCGCTGTAGCTCTGCTCCCAGACCAGTTAGAACATTAATTATCTTACCGGCTGAAACTCTGCCCCTCACCTGTATAAGCCCCACCCCTATACCAACCAAATCCCCACCCTCAGGAAAGTCCAAAGCTTTCTCCTCAAGCTCCTGATATCTCTATTACTGTTGAGAACTCTGAAATCATCCCTACCCCACAAGCGCGCTGCCTAGGTTTCATTCTTGACTCTGAACTGTCCTTTGTTCCCCACAATCAAACTGTCTCAAGATCATGTTACATACATCTAAGAAACATATCCAAAATATGACCGTATCTTACACAAGACACAGCAAAAACTCTAATCCATGCTCTCATTATCTTCCACATTGATTATTGTAATAATCTCCTGACTGGTCATCCCAAACATAGGCTTTCACAACTACAATCCATTTTGAATGCAGCTACGAGGCTAATCTTCCTCGCTAGACGTTCATCATCTGCAGATCCGCTCTGTCAGTCCCTCCATTGGTTACCAGTATTTTACCGGATTAAATATAAAATACTTTTACTGACATACAAGGCTATTTACCAAACTGCACCAACATACATCTCTTCACTCATCTCAAAATATCTCCCTACCCGACTTCTCCGCTGTGCACAAGACCTACGTTTCTCATCGACACGCATGATTTGTTCACACTCTAAATTACAGGACTTTATCCTGGCTTCACCCACTCTGTGGAATGCCCTCCCACGCACAATAAGACTTGCCTCTAGTCTCCAAACTTTTAAACGCTCCCTGAAAACTCACCTCTCCAGACAAGCCTATCAAATTCCAGACTCACCCACATAACCTTCAGTGCTTCCCTATCTAATTACATCCTCTCTGTACAGTTTACATAACATCACATATCTTGTCTTTCTTTACTTTCACACCATCCTGACACTTGGCCAACAATGCGGGGTAATGATGTCATACAGCCCATTAAGAACCTAGAAATCTGGTGGACCATTATGCAATAGGTAGCATCTATCCTTGTGTATCAATGCCTATTTCCCTATAGATTGTAAGCTTGCGAGCAGGGCCTTCCTACCTCTATGTCTGTCTGTTTTTATCCAGTTTTGTTCTATTACTGTTGCTCCAATTGTAAAGAGCAACGGAATATGCTACGCTATATATGAAACTGTTAATTAATAATAAATAAATAATAAGCTCATACCGATAGGAGCTCCGCTGGGTGGTCTGTATCCTGTCTGAAGTTGCTGCTTATTATTTCACTGCTTCCCTGGGGGATTAGGCAGCTATTTCTGAGGCGATATGGGACGTGGATTTCACAGCAGAGTGGATGTGCAATGAAGCACAGAGCACACTGGGCCAGGTCTCCTGCTCCCCCTATTTCAGTAAATGGTCTGTGTCAGTAAGTTTATGCTGTGTGTGTCAGTAAGTAATGTCTGTCAGTAAGAAGTATTTGGTAATGCCGTTTGGTCTCAGTAATGCTCCTGGCATCTTCCAGGGATTTGTAAGTGAAATCTTTTGACATGCTTTACTAGAGCGTAGTGGTCTATTTGGACGACATTCTGATCTTCTCCAGAAACCTCTTGGAATATAGGATGCAGGTCAAGGAAGTTCTTAACCATCTTCGTAAGAACCACTTGTATGGCAAGCTCTCTAAGTGCACCTTTGAAGTACCATCAATTCTATTCCTTGGATACATCATCTCGGGCACAGAGCTTCGTATGGATTCGGAAAAGGGTGCAAAGCGGTGCAAAGATTCCCGGGCTTTGCTAATTACTACAGGAAGTTCATAAAAGGTTTCTCCACCATAGTAGCACCCATTACTGTCCTGACCAGGAAAGGCTCTAATCCAAGTCTATGGCCTCCTGAGGCTGTAGAGGCGTTTTCTTGTATAAATCAGCATTTTTGTCTGCTCCGGTGCTTCAGCAACCTAATCTTGAGAAATCCTTTGTCCTGGAAGTAGATGCATCCTCAGTTGGTGTCGGAGCTGCACTTTCATAGTACTCTTCGAATGGGAAATAACACCCGTGTGGCTATTACTCCCGAAAATTTTCGCCTGCAGAACAAAACCATTCCATAGGAGACCAGGAACTTCTGGCAATAAAATCTGCCTTGGAGGAATAGAGATGTTTACTGGAGGGTGCTAAACATCCTACTACCATCTACACCGATCACAGGAATTTGCTCTACATCAAGACTGCTCAATGCCTTAATCCTTGCCAAGCAAGATGGGCACTCTTTTACACTCGATTCTCATTTATCATTAAGTATTGGAACGGAACTCTCAATGTAAAGCTGACACGTTGTCTCGCTCCCTGACCGCCTCTGATGAAGAAAGTTTGGTTGAAAAGAGCCTAATTCTCAATCCAGTGTCCATAACCCACCTCTCTGGGTCTTCCTCCAGGAAGGACGTCCATTCCGGCTGAGATTTGCCCAAAATTGTTACAATGGGCTCATATCTCCAAGTTTTCCGGTCAGCCAGGAGTACAGAAAAGTACAGAAAATGTTTGAGTTTTTGCAAAGGGCTTACTGGTGGCCCACCATGAGGAAAGATATTCAAGATTACGTCAGCTCGTGCTCTCAAAATCCCTCGTCTTCCTCCTGCCGGGTTGCTAAATCCATTATCCATTCCTAGAAGGCCTTGGACCCATATCTCTATGGACTTTATCACTGAATTACCCCTCTCCAGGAGATATAACACCATCTGGGTGATCATTGACCGCTTCTCAAAAATGGCACATTTTTTCCCGTTGAAAGGTCTTCCTATGGCTCCCAAGTTGACTCAACTGTTCATCCAAGAACATTTTTGGTTGCATGGGTTACCACAAGAGGTGGTTTCCGACCGAGGGGTGCAATTCACCGCAAGATTTTGGAGAGCTCTCTGTGCTGCACTAAAAATTAAACTCAAGTTTTGCTCCGCCTACAACCCACAAACCAATGGACAAAGCAAGAGAGTAAATGAGGACCTGGAGACTTTCCTTTGTATCTATCTCTCTCCTTCACAAGATGACTGGGTGGAGTTATTGCCCTGGGTTTGCTGTCTCACTTTCGAATACCAAACTCCTTCCATGTTTCTCTCCTCCGTCCTCACATTTTAAATCATTTCCATTCGGATTCACCCAGACTAACTGCGGTGGAGACCGAAGCTGGAATAGTATTTGAGGTCTATCGTAAGAATCTGCAGTACCTGGTGGAAAGGAAGGGTTATGGACCTGAGGAGAGAAGTTGGGTGAATGCTACCGACATTTCTGCTCCATGATTAGTTTGAATCTTTCATTCCAAGCATCCAAAGAAGCCAGGGAAGTGTCCTGGGGACACTCTTAGAGGAGGGGGTACTGTCACAAATAGGAAGCGGCGGCTGCCGCGCTTACCCCTGTGCTGCATGCTGGGTCTCCAGAGTGGTCTCCCTCCGGTGGGCTCTGGGTCCCGGCATGTGGTCAGCATTTCCTCTGGCATCTCTCCAGATCATGGATGCTGCCATTGTGCCCAGCATCCACGTGGGGAGAATGGGCCAATGGTGTGGTACAGGCTCCCTCCACCAATGACAGCAGAGCGGGCAGTTCAAAAGGAGGCACCAGGTAAGTCTACGGCATCTGAGTATCGTCGCTACACTTGCAACTCCCAGGCTCACACTACCTTTCATGGAGGCCTGTTTCCCATCTCTCAGTGAACTCCAGTATTTCCGGTGTGTTTCCAGTGTCTTTCCTAGCTCTCAGTGAACTCCAGCATTTCCTGTGTGTTTCCAGTGTCCTTGCCAGCTCTCAGTGAGCTCCAGCGTTTCCAGTGGGCTTCAAGTGCGTCATCACTCATTTCTTCATTCAGTGTTCTTCAGCATTGTTCACAAGTCATCACTCATTTCTTCATTCAGTGTTCCTCAGCATCGGTCACAAGTCATCACTCATTTCTTCATTTGTCTTCAGCATCATTCACAAGACATAACTCATTGCTTCATTCAGTATTCTTCAGCATCGTTTTCAAGCCATCATTTAATTTGTTCTTTCAGTGTTCCTTGGCATCGTTCTCAAGTTACTTATAAATCTGCATTAGGAAAACCTACATTCGTCCGTCGTTATTTAGACCCAGCTACGGTTCCTCTTCCCGACCATCGGAAAAATCCCTGAGTATCCAACTCTCACATCCCAGGTCTGTGACCACTCTTTTGTGCAAGAGACTAAATAAAACCTCTTTTTTGGGGGCACTCTTAGTTATAGTATTAAATCATAACTTTTAGTGATGTTCAAGTAAGAAAACAAGAGCAATGAAAAGTTTGTATCCACACAAACATATATTTACATACACACAGGGCGCAATGGAGATGCCTGCCTCCGGGCTCCACAAGCCATGAAGGCGCACCTGCATGTACAGCAGAACCTGTGTGGTTCACAGCAGGATCCAAGTGTGACTACTGTTCTTCCAATGGAGCTCTGCGGCGCACCCACTGCTGCTATAGAGTTAATCGGCTCTGCCCCAGGAGCCATGCTAACACCTGCAATAGGGAAAAGGACAGCTCCTGCCTGGTACCACTCAGCCTATGCTAAAGGAAGTGACAGTCAGGGCCAGCCCGACTCATACTCTGTCTATGCGGCTGTATAGAGTGCAACAGTGATGAGGGCACTGCTGTAGAGTTGGGTACGGTGTTGGACTGAGGAGCAGCAGTGACAGGGGTGAGGATTTGATGCTGGGGCATGAGGTGCAGCTCATGGACCGGCAATGGAGGGACAGCAGCGGCATTTCTGTGGTGCCAGCTGCGAGTGAATTGTGGCTAGTGATCCGGCAGCCAGGTGGTGGATTACTGCAGTAGCCTTCATGTGTCCTGGCCTTCAGGTACCCCAAATCTGTGGCTGTTACCATGCACTAAGCACACAACCTCTCTGCTGATGCCATCTTGACAAGTTTCTACCCTTCATTAGGGTACCCTCATTTTGCAGACAGGTCTGCCAGTGACCTCGGGTTCTGTAGGCCTGCAGCAATGCTTAGAGCTCTACTCGGCAGTCTGAAGACACTGCAGAGTCATCTGAGATTGGAGCAGATAGCTGTGTTATCTGGTGGGTGCAGACTGATGGCGCACGGCTGGATGCTGCATGCATTGGGAGCATCTCACCTTGCATGCCATGGCTGACTTCCACATTTTCCCTCTTGGCACCCACAGTCCGCTACAGTCTGTTTGGACATTGAGGTGTTCAAAACCCCCAAGGTGCCTCCAGGAGGGGTGAGATCCTTTTTCACCTTCAGGAAAGAGATGGAGCTGCAGGGGCTTGCAGAAGTGGGTAACAGGAGCAGAGAAGAAAAAAGCTGGATGACCTACTCTCAAGTCACCCTGTAAGCATAGGTGTTTACAGGGGGGGTGCCTGGTGTGCACAGGCACCCCCTAATGTCTGGCACCCCGATCTCACATGCCTGATGCAGCGATCGCCGAGCAGGCTGATTACTGACCCCTCTGCGCTGCACCCTGTCAGGACTGTATTACTGACCAGACGCCTGGGTTAATCAAGGGTGCCACTTCCACCGGCTTTCAAACTCCCGGCTCCACCTCCATGTACAAAAATAGCGTGATGTGACGTGATGATGTCATGCTGCTCACACACCCACCCGTCACATGCCCACCTCTCTCCTTCTGTGCTATGACAATGCCAGCCACTGATGAGGAGCAGCATGCAGCCATCGCTCAATACTGACAGGCGGTCGACAGCAGCATTGACACGTTACTCGTTTTTCCAGCAGCAGCAGCACTAGTCTGCGACTGTCAGTGTCAGTGAGTGACTTGTAAATAAGCTGCTGCAGCTTGCAGGGGAAAGAGAGGGAGAGCCAGACCAGGCTGAGGAGGAGCAGTGTAATTGCAGTGAGTGCCATCAGGGGTGTTTGTTTGGTGCACACCACAACATCTGACAATGTATCTGCTTTATTAGGATTGATACAAGGGTGGATATTTATATTGCGTTGATGTCAATAGATGGTGCTAGACACGCCCAAAAGGCGGTGCTAGACACGCCCCTCCAATGGTGCACCCCCTAATAAAATATGCTGCGCACGCCTATGTCTGTAAGTACTCAAGTGGCATCGGGAAGAGTCAGTTGCCACCTCCCACTTCATTGCACCCAGGCCCATGGAAGTTGCAGTGTCCTAAAACATATGAGATATGCACTTACTGTATTATTATGCTACATATACAGTGCATCCAAAAAGTATTCACAGCGCTCCACTTTTTTCCACATTTTGTTATGTTACAGCCTTATCCCAAAATGGAATAATTTCATATTTTCCCACAAAATTCTACACACAATGCCCCTTAATGACACCGTGAAAAAAGATTTTTGAGATTTTTGCAAATTTATTAAAAATAAAAAAATAAGAAATCACATGCACATAAGTATTCACAGCCTTTGCTCAATACTTTGTTGATGCGCCTTTGGCAGCAATTACAGCCTCAAGTCTTTTTGAATATGATGCCACAAGCTTGGCACACTTACTGTATATTTGGGCAGTTTTGCACATACCTCTTTGCAGCACCTCTTAAGCTCCATCAAGTTGGAAGGGAAGCGTCGGTGGACAGCCATTTTCAGATCTCTCCAGAGATGTTCAATTGGATTCAAGTCTGGGCTCTGGATGGGCCACTCAAGGACATTCACAGAGTTGTCCTGAAGCCACTCCTTTGATACCTTGGCTGTGTGCTTAGGGTCATTGGCCTGCTGAAAGATGAACCGTTGCCCCAGTCTGAGGTCAAGAGCGCTTTGGAGCAGGTTATCATCCAGGATGTCTCTGTACATTACTGCATTCATTTTTCCCTCTATCCTGACTAGTCTCCCAATTCCTGCTGCTGAAAAACATCCCCACAGCATGATGCTGCCACCACCATGCTTCACTGTAGGAATGGTATTGGCATGGTGATGAGCGATGCCTGGTTTCCTCCAAACATGACACCTGGCTTTCACGCCAAAGAGTTCAATCTTTGTCTCATCAGACCAGAGAATTTTGTTTCTCATGGTCTGAGAGTCCCTCAGGTGCATTTTGGCAAACTCCAGGTGGTCTGCCATGTGCTTTTTACTAAGGAGTGGCTTCTGTCTGGCCACTCTACCACACAGGCCTGATTGGTGGATTGCTGCAGAGATGGTTGCCCTTCTGGAAGGTTCTCCTCTCTTCACAGAGGAATGCTGTAGCTCTGATAGAGTGACCATCGGATTCTTGGTCACCTCCCTGACTAGGGCCCTTCTTCCCTGATCGCTCAGTTTAGACAGCTGGCAAGCTCTATGAAGAGTCCTGGTGGTTCTGGACTTCTTCTTCCGTTTATGGATGATGGAGGCCACTGTGCTCATTTGGACCTTCAAAGCAGCAGACATTTTTGTGTACCCTTCTCTAGATTTGTGCCTCGAGAGAATCCTGTCTTGGAGGTCTACAGGTATGCGCCTTTCCAAATCATGTCCAATCAACTGAATTTACCACAGGTGGACTCCAATTAAGCTGTAGCAACATCTCAAGGATGATCAGTGGAAACAGGATGCACCTGAGCTCAATTTTGAGCTTCATGGCAAAGGCTGTGAATGCTTATGTACAGTACATGAGATTTCTTAGTTTTTTATTTTTAATACATTTTCAAAAATTTAAAAAAACTTTTTTTCACGTTGTCATTATGGAGTATTGTGTGTAGAATTTTGGGGACAAAAATGAATTTATTCAATTTTGTAATAAGGCTGTAACATAACAAAATGGGGAAAAAGTGAAGCCCTGTGAATACTTTCTGGATGCACTGTATCTAATTATTAGACACATTATTGCTATACTTATCACATGTGGCCTCTGTTTCTATAAGTGAAAGAACAAATGTGTGTCACTTAGACCAGTGTGGTGAGTAGTGCTCTGTGTCACTGTCTACTGATGGCATGACAATGATCATTGTAGTACTTGGCTCTGATTATTATTTAAGTGTATTATGCAAATAATAACACAGACTACTCCTAACAGGGTCTTAATGTATACACATACAGTGCCATTTAGTCTATTTGTTGGTTATAGAGAGGTTATAAAATATGGACACTATCCTCTGTCTCTTCTTAAAATTTTTCTTTATTCCGGAATAACATTCCCCAGTTCGAGCTGTCTGTTTTCCCTCTCTTCATAGTGCCTCTCCTCTCTTCATAGTACCTCTCCTTTCTTCACATTGCCTCTCTCCTCTCTTCATAGTACCTCCCCTTTCTTCACATTGCCTCTCTCCTCTCTTCATAGTACCTCTCCTTTCTTCACATTGCCTCTCTACTCTCTACATAGTGCCTATCCTCTCTTCACATTGATAGTAAAGCTTTGGTTTCCAGAGTTTGGTACTTAGGGGTCAGATCATAGTTCCCATTGATAATATAATAATGGGAACTCTGATCTGTACCGATAGCCTTTTGCAGGAGATTTCACAGAAATCTCTTGTATTAGGCTCTTAGTACATAGCGGTGCTGCAAAAAAATTATACAGAAATTATAGTTTCTGAGTAATTTAATAAAAACCTACTTAATATATCTGCACCATGGTGCTTTAACTTTATATATGATTAATATAGTTTATTCCACTGAGGAGCGCCAATATCTATATTTGCTTACCAAAAAAATTAGACTCGGGTCGGCCCTGGTAACAGTATACCCACCGTTGCTGCTGGACTGTGAGATGGGACCCACTGGTGAATGCTGATTCTGTATGCTGCATATTCACTGAGGGCTTTGGTGCCTCTAGACTGGCTGAGAGCGATAACTATATTATTCTGTAAATTGTGTGTGTTTATATATATATATATATATATATATATATATAAATAAGCACAAGTGCACACACACGCACTATACTTGTTTACTTTTTATTTTATTTTTATATTTTGGGAGGGAGGGGGGGGGGGCTCCAAACTACAACTTGCCTCCCGGGCGACTGGGATGCCCCTACATACACATATATTCATGTATAAAAAAATCCTTGGATTAGGTTCTAATACTAGATCATAAATTGAAAGCATATATGTAAATCCAAAAAAAAAAACATAAAAGCAGTTTCAAAATTGTAACAATGCACATTTTGCCACTCTGCTGGGGCTTGTTCACATAATCAGTTTACTGTTAACCCAGGGAGATACAGGTTTAATCCTATGTGTTCACCAATCAGTGGTTGATATATTTCCTTGTCAATGGGAATCTACCTGCATTTAATGGAGATTCTCATAAGCCAATGAGTGGTGTGGAGCAACTCTGAATAATGAATGGTTATCACTGTAGGTTAAGTGACCAATAAGAAAATGCTTGGTGGTGATTAATGAATGACATGGTAAATAGAGGTGTGTGCAGACCACCATGTTTTGGTTTTGGTTTGGTTTTGTCAAAACCACCCTTAAGTGTTAAGTTTGGCTTTGAATTTGTTTTTGGATTACTTTAAAATTGATTAAAAAAACCTAGCTAAAACTATGTAATAATTGGACCTGTTGGTGTTCCTACAGTATTATTGACATCAATAACATTCATTTTCAGTCATTTCCAGTTTGATATGGCACTTTAAATCATGAAGGAGGGATTTACATGACATCAAAAACACATGAGATTTGTTTTTTTAGATCTGAAATATGATTTCAAAGTGATTTAAGCCAGGACTTGATTAGACTCGAAGGCCCAATGATCAGGATGGTTAGGTTTTCTTCAAAATGTAAAAACTCATCTCTAATTGTCTGAAATTAAATAATTTAAATTCCTGAAACCATGGAAGAAGCTTATTAAGGAACATTGTATGTGGGGAAAAAATTAAAAAGGATAAATGAATACATAATAAAATAATATGTCATTTAGAATAATATGAGAATATATATATATATATATATACACAGTATATATATATATATATATATATATATATATACACTGCTCAAAAAAATAAAGGGAACACTAAAATAACACATCCTGGATCTGAATGAATGAAATATTCTTATTAAATACTTTGTTCTTTACATAGTTGAATGTGCTGACAACAAAATCACACAAAAATTATCAATGGAAATTAAATTTATTAACCCATGGAGGTCTGGATTTGGAGTCACCCTCAAAATTAAAGTGGAAAAACACACTACAGGCTGATCCAACTTTGATGTAATGTCCTTAAAACAAGTCAAAATGAGGCTCAGTAGTGTCTGTGGCCTCCTCGTACCTGTATGACCTCCCTACAACGCCTGGGCATGCTTCTGAGGAGGTGGCGGATGGTCTCCTGAAAGATCTCCTCCCAGACCTGGACTAAAGCATCCGCCAACTCCTGGACAGTCTGTGGTGCAACGTGGCATTGGTGGATGGAGAGAGACATTATGTCCCAGCTGTGCTCAATTGGATTCAGGTCTGGGGAATGGGCGGGCCAGTCCATAGCATCAATGCCTTCGTCTTGCAGGAACTGCTGACACACTCCAGCCACATGAGGTCTAGCATTGTCTTGCATTAGGAGGAACCCAGGGCCAACCACACCAGCATATGGTCTCACAAGGGGTCTGAGGATCTCATCTCGGTACCTAATGGCAGTCAGGCTACCTCTGGCGAGCACATGGAGGGCTGTGCGGCCCCCCAAATAAATGCCACCCCACACCATTACTGACCCACTGCCAAACCGGTCATGCTGGAGGATGTTGCAGGTAGCAGAACGTTCTCCTTGGCGTCTCCAGATTCTGTCACGTCTGTCACATGTGCTCAGTGAGAACCTGCTTTCATCTGTGAAGAGCACAGGGCACCAGTGGCGAATTTGCCAATCTTGGTGTTCTCTGGCAAATGTCAAACGTCCTGCACGGTGTTGGGCTGTAAGCACAACCCCCACCTGTGGGCGTCGGGCCCTGGTGACGGATAGATATACTGTAAGTTGATTTCCACAGAGAAATTGTAGGTTCCTTGATGCGTTTCTCCGCTATAGGTAGAGTAGCGGTTTCATCAGATGAGCGGAGAAACGCGTCAAGGAACCTACAATTTCTCTGTGGAAATCAACTTATATCTATCCGTCACCACTTTGCTCCGTGCTTTCCTGCATCCAGCTCTCTCCCCCAGTCTGCAAATCAGGCTCCACATCACTGCCGGAGACGTCCGGCTGTGCGGCCACGGTTCATCAGCGCACACTGGTAAGCCTGCAGGGGAGACGGGGACACCGCTGAACAACAATAGATGGGAGTTTGGAAACACTTCCAACAGCGGTGAGCTTAAATTTAAGTGGCATTGGATTGCTACTGTACATCTTTTAACAGTTAAAAGCTACTTTCTGGTGACATTAATGATACACTTGAATTCTTGACTTGCTCAGTAATTATTGGCTAAATAGCCTAATCTGGACCCTTTAACACCAGCAAATGAGTTGTTTATTTCCACGAGAGATGTCCATTTGATATGGTTTTTAATTTTTTAATTGATATATTTTATTATTATTAAATTGTGCATTGTCATTCTATTTTTTATTGTCTAAATAAATTAGATAATTATGAATATTTAGCGCTCCCTGTGTACACATGTATGTATACATTATTGTAATTTCATGCCCCCACAGTGACAGATACATTAATGCCCCCCACAGTGCCAGATATGCCCCCACAGTGCCAGATACATAAATGCCCCCACAGTGCCAGATACATAAATGCCCCCACAGTTCCAGATACATAAATGTTCCCACAGTGCCAGATATGCCCCCACAGTGCCAGATACATTAATGCCCCCACAGTGCCAGATATGCCCCCACAGTGCCAGATACATTAATGCCCCAACAGTGCCAGATATGCCGCCACAGTGCCAGATATGCCCCCTCAGTTACAGATACATAAATGACCCCACAGTGCCAGATATGCCCCCACAGTGCCAGACACATAAATAACTCCACAGTTCCAGATACATAAATGACCCCACAGTGCAAGATATGCCCCCACAGTGACAGATATGCCTCCACAGTGCCAGATACATAAATGCCCCCACAGTTCCAGATACATAAATGCCCACACAGTGCCAGATACATAAATGCCCCCAAAGTGCCAGATACATTAATGCCCCCACAGTGCCAGATACATAAATGACCCCACAGTGCCAGATATGCCCCCACAGTGCCAGATACATAAATTACCCCACAGTGCCAGATATGCCCCCACAGTGCCAGATATGCCCCCATAGTTCCAGATACATAAATGACCCCACAGTGCCAGATATGCCCCCATAGTTCCAGATACATAAATGACCCCACAGTGCCAGATATGCCCCCACAGTGCCAGACACATAAATGACTCCACAGTTCCAGATACATAAATAACCCCACAGTGCCATATATGCCCCCACAGTGACAGATATGCCTCCACAGTGCCAGATACATAAATGCCCCCACAGTTCCAGATACATAAATGCCCACACAGTGCCAGATACATAAATGCCCCCAAAGTGCCAGATACATTAATGCCCCCACAGTGCCAGATACATAAATGACCCCACAATGCCAGATATGCCCCCACAGTGCCAGATATGCCCCCACAGTGCCAGATACATAAATGACCCCACAGTGCCAGATATGCCCCCACAGTGCCAGATATGCCCCCATAGTTCCAGATACATAAATGACCCCACAGTGCCAGATATGACCCCACAGTGCCAGATATGCCCCCACAGTGCCAGATATGCCCCCCAGTGCCAGATACATAAATGTCCTCACTGACCTGCAGTAAGGAGGGAATGGGGATTGCTGAGGGCCACAGGCGGACTCTTCCTAAACTATGCAGTGCACGCCATGTGCGCTGTGCGGCGCCGGTGTCTGACGTCAGATGCCGGCGTCGTACAGTGCGCATAGCGCTTACGAGTTATTTTGCACTGATGCTAGCTGGGAGTGGGGCTGGGAGGCGGGGCGGGGACGGATGGACCAGATCAATGCTGCAGTGCTGGATCCTGGAGGCACACACACAGGACCAGGCTCCAGGCATGAATATGGCAGCGCCAGCGTGTGGCACCCATTAAGGGTGGCACCCCACGCGGCCGCTCTATTCGAACATGCCTGAAGCCAGCCCTGTATATATATATATATATATATATATATATAGAGTCACATGCCAAACACTCGGGATGAGGTTTAAGACAGAACCAGCACTCTGCGTAGTTTTCAAGACAAATTTTACTCCAAACTGTACTTCATTCATTGAATAGTCACATTGACATCAGCATAAATCGACAACGGCATATACTCATCGCATCAAGGTGGTATTTCAACACTGGAGCATTGAACAGTGACAATCTGCAGGCTGAAGTACTGGATAAAACGACTTTATTACGGTCCTACGCCATTTCGGGGACTACCCCCGTCGTCAGGGACAAGCGATACACAAACAGATAACATATACACAGAGTACTTATACCCTCTAAAACAAGCGATCATTGCTACAGATTGGGCTCACCTGTCCAGCGCCGCCACCTGCGCCGCATCCCTCCACACATTGCACGGGGCTTAGGATGCCAACGTCAGAAGACAGCACCAGACAGGGATCCAATCACGGAAGCGATACATCCGTAACTAGGTAACGCCTATAAACAAACAAGAAAAACAACATGATCACGCTAACCATGTGACATTGAGAAACGCTTCCACCATACAAACAATATAAATATAACCATCAGGCGGTAGCTGAGTCAGCCATATGAGGTGGTAAATCTATAATGACTGGATACATATTATTGAATGACAGCTCCAGAACTGCCTAGTGAATGAATGGCTAGCAATACCTGATAATAACAGACTCTGAGTAAATGGTTATAGAAAACATTGGAGACTTAAGGTCTCATTCAGGCCGCGTGGAGATATGGGCCCTCATTCCGAGTTGATCGCTCGCAAGGCGAATTTAGCAGAGTTGCTCAGGCTAAGCCTACGCCTACTGGGAGTGTATCTTAGCTTCTTAAAATTGCGACCGATGTATTCGCAATATTGCGATTACAAACTACTTAGCAGTTTCAGAGTAGGTTCAGACTTACTCGGCATCTGCGATCAGTTCAGTGCTTGTCGTTCCTGGTTTGACGTCATAAACACACCCAGCGTTCGCCCAGACACTCCCCCGTTTCTCCTGCCACTCCTGCGTTTTTTCTGGAAACGATAGCGTTTTTATCCACACGCCCCGAAAATGCCGTGTTTCCGCCCAGTAACACCCATTTCCTGTCAATCACACTACGATCACCGGAGCGAGGAAAAAGCTGTGAGTAAAAATACTATCTTCATTGTAAAAATACTTGGCGCAGTCGCAGTGCGATTATTGCGCATGCGTACTAAGCGGAATTTCACTGCGATGCGATGAAAATTACCGAGCGAACGACTCGGAATGAGGGCCATGGTATTTAGCACATAAATCCACATACTTTCATGCTGTAGGAGGATTTTGTTACGATCCCCTCAACGCTGGGACAGGGGGACATGATCTATAATAATAGCTCTTATGCTGGCTACGCTATGTTTGGCCAACAGACAATGGGGGTAATTCCAAGTTGATCGCAGCAGGAATTTTGTTAGCAGTTGGGCAAAACCATGGAGGTCATTCCGAGTCATTCGCTCGGAAAATTTCTTTGCATCGCAGCGTTTTTCCGCTTAGTGCGCATGCGCAATGTCCGCACTGCGACTGCGCCAAGTAAATTTGCTATGAAGTTTGGATTTTTACTCACGGCTTTTTCTTTGCTCAGGCGATCGTAGTGTGATTGACAGGAAATGGGTGTTACTGGGCGGAAACAGGCCGTTTTATGGGCGTGTGGGAAAAAACGCTACCGTTTCCGGAAAAAACGCGGGAGTGGCTGGAGAAATGGAGGAGTGTCTGGGCGAACGCTGGGTGTGTTTGTGACGTCAAACCAGGAACGATAAGCACTGAACTGATCGCAGATGCCGAGTAAGTCTGAAGCTACTCTGAAACTGCTACGAGATGTGTAATCGCAATATTGCAAATCTTTCGTTCGCAATTTTAAGAAGCTAAGATTCACTCCCAGTAGGCAGCGGCTTAGCGTGTGCTATACTGCTAAAATCGCCTTGCGAGCGAACAACTCGGAATGAGGGCCCATGTGCACTGCAGGGGGGCAGATATAACATGTGCAGAGAGAGTTAGATTTGGGTGTGGTGTGTTCAATCTGCAATCTAAATTGCAGTGTAAAAATAAAGCAGCCAGTATTTACCCTGCATAGAAACAAAATTCCTGCTGCGATCAACTTGGAATTACCCCCAATGTCGGGCCACTAGTTGTTCACTGGCTCCCTTCTCTAGCGCCTGTTTGATGGCACTGCGGTGTAGAGCCATACGCTCACGAAACTGCCTCTGGGTCTTGCCCACATAAGCAAGACCACAAGGGCATTTCAACATATAGATCACGTGCGTGGTAGTACAAGTGACCCGATGTTGAATCTTAATGCTCTTGCCAGTGTATGGGTGGTTGAAAGTTGAACCTGTTAGGAATGTATTACAAGTTGAGCAACCCAAACAGCGAAATCAACCAACCTTTGGTCGTAAAAAAAAATGGATTTTAATACCTACCGGTAAATCCTTTTCTCCTAGTCCGTAGAGGATGCTGGGGACCACATCAAGACCATGGAGTATAGGCGGTTCCGCAGGAGCCATGGGCACTCTTAAGACTTTTCAATGGTTGTGAACTGGCGCCTCCCCCTATGCCCCTCCTCCAGACCTCAGTTATATGAACTGTGCCCAGGGAGACGGACATTTTGAGGGAAGGACTAACTTTAATACTAGTGGTGAGATACATACCAACTCACACCCGCAACCATGCCGCACACATGGCATTCAACATAACACACGCCAACAGGCATGAACTAATTGCAGCAACATGCTGAACTAAGATAACACAACTTGTGTAACTCTAATAACTAAACTGCAGGTAAAGTACGCACTGGGACGGGTGCCCAGCATCCTCTACGGACTAGCAGAAAAGGTTTTACCGGTAGGTATTAAAATCCTGTTTTCTCATACGTCCTAGAGGATGCTGGGGACCACATCAAGACCGTGGGGTTTATACCAAAGCTCCAGTACGGGTGGGAGAGTGCGGATGACCCTGCAGCACCGATTGACCAAACTTTAGGTCCTCATCGGCCAAGGTGTCAAACTTGTAGAACTTTGCAAATGTGTTTGACCCTGACCAAGTAGCTGCTCGGCACAGTTGTAATGACGAGACCCCCCGGGCAGCTGCCCAGGATGAGCCCACCTTCCTAGTGGAGTGGGCCTTTACCAACGTCGGTAACGGCAATCCATCCATAGTATGAGCTTGCTGAATCGTATTTCTGATCCAACATGCAATAGTCTGCTTGGAAGCAGGACACCCAATTTTGTTGTGAGCATACAGGACAAACAGGGCCTCTGTTTTCCGTATACAAGCCGTTCTAGCAACATACATTTTCAAAGCTCTAACCACATCTAGAGACATTGATTCAGTGAATGTGTCAGTAACTACTGGCACTACAATAGGTTGGTTTATGTGAAAAGATGAAACCACCTTAGGAAGAAAATGTTGTCGAGTTCTCAACTCTGCCCTATCTTCATGGAAGATCAGGTAAGGGCTCTTGTGAGACAAGGCCCACAATTCAGACACCCATCTTGCCGATGCCAAAGCCATAAGCATCACCACTTTCCAAGTGAGAAACTTCAACTCTATCTCTTGTAGAGGCTCAAACCAATCCGATTGAAGAAACTGCAACACCATGTTATGGTCCCATGGTGCCACTGGAGGCACGAATGGAGGCTGGATGTGCAGAACCCCTTTCACGAAGGTCTGAACCTCTGGAAGAGAGGCCAATTGTTTTTGGAAGAACACTGACAAGGCCGAAATCTGGACCTTGATTGATCCCAATAGGAGGCCCGCTTCCACACCAGCCTGTAGAAAATGGAGGAAACGTCCTAACTGAAACTCTTCCATAGGAGCTTTCTTGGATTCACACCAAGACACATATTTTCTCCAAATACAGTGGTAATGTTTCGACGTTACTCCCTTTCTGGCCTGAATAAGAGTGGGAATGACTTCCTTTGGAATACCATTCCTGGCTAGGATCCGGCGCTCAACAGCCATGCCGTCAAATGTAGCCACGGTAAGTCTTGATACACGCATGGCCCCTGCTGCAGCAGGTCCTCGCGAGGAGGAAGAGGCAGAGGATCTTCTACGAGCAACTGCTGAAGATCTGGGTACCAAGCCCTCCTTGGCCAGTCTGGGGCAATGACGATTGCTCAAACCCTTGTTATTCTTATGATCCTGAGTACCTTTGAGATCAGCTGAAGTGGAGGGAAGACATACACTGACGGGAAAACCCACTGGGTCACTAGCACATCCACTGCTACTGCTTGAGGGTCTCTCGACCTGGAACAGTATCTCTGAAGCTTCTTGTTGAGGGGAGATGCCATCATGTCTACTTGAGGAACTCCCCAAAGACTTGTCACCTCTGCAAAGACTTCCTGGTGGAGTCCCCACTCTCCTGGATGGAGATCGTGTCTGCTGAGGAAGTCTGCTTCCCAGTTGTCTACTCTCGGAATGAATATTGCCGACAGAGCTTGTAAATATTTTTCTGCCCAGCAGAGGATTTTTGTCGCCTCTGCCATTGCTGCTCTGCTTTTCGTACCGTCCTGCCTGTTTATGTACGCGACTGCTGTTACATTGTCCGCCTGGATCTGCACGGGGCGGTCTTGAAGAAGATGTACCGCTTGTTGAAGGCCGTTGTAAATGGCTTTCAGCTCCAGCATGTTTATGTGAAGGCAGGCTTCCCTATGTGACCAATGTCCTTGGAAGTTTTCTCCCTGAGTGACTGCTCCCCAGCCTCGGAGACTTGCATCCGTGGTTACCAGGACCCAGTCCTGAATCCCAAACCTGCGTCCCTCTAGTATGTGAGAGCTGTGTAACCACCACAGGAGCGAAATCCTGGTTTTTGACGACAGGATTATCTTTCGGTGCATGTGCAGGTGTGACCCCGACCACTTGTCTAACAGGTCCCACTGGAATACTCTGGCATGGAACCTGCCAAACTGTATGGCCTTGTAGGCCGCCACCATCTTCCCCAACAACCGAATGCACTGATGGATCGACACACAGGATGGTTTCAGTATCTGTTTTACCATTTTCTGTATTTCCAAAGCCTTTTCCAATGACAAAATTACTCTCTGAACTTCTGTGTCCAGAATCATCCCGAGGAAAGACAACCTTGTCGTCGGTTCCAACTGTGACTTTGGATAATTTATGATCCACCCGTGTTGTTGGAGTATTGACAGAGAGAGAGATGTTTCGTAACAACTGCTCCCTGGATCTCGCCTTTATCAGGAGATCGTCCAGATAAGGAATTATATTGACTCCTTTCTGACGAAGGAGGACCATCATCTCCACCATCACCTTGGTGAATACCCTCGGCGCAGTGGAGAGGCCAAAAGGTAACGTCTGGAATTGGTAATGGCAATCCTGAACCGCGAATCTCAGATAAGCCTGGTGAGGAGGCTAAATGGGAACATGCAGGTAAGCTTCCTTTATGTCCACCGACACCAAGTAGTCCCCCTCCTCCAGACTGGAAATCACCTACCGAAGTGATTCCATCTTGAACTTGAACCTTTTCAGGTAGCAATTTAGATCTTTTTGGTTTAAGATCGGTCTGACCGAGCTGTCCGGCTTCGGAACAACAAAGAGGCTTGAATAAAAACCCCGCCCTTGTTTTCACAATGGTACCAGGACTATGACCTGGTCATGACATAATTTTTGGATTGCCGCTGTTACTGCTTCTCTCTCTGGCGGAGAAACTGGCAAGGTCGATTTGAAAAATCAGCATGGGGGAACGTCTTGAAACTCCAGCTTGTATCCCTGGGATACTATTTGCATTACACAGGGATCCAGGCCAGACAGAATTCAACCTTGGCTGAACAGTTTTAGACGTGCCCCCACCCGAGCGGCCTCCCGCAAGGGAGCTCCAGCGTCGTGCTGAAGATTTGGCAGAAGTAGGGGTAGACTTCTGCTCTTGGGAACCGGAAGCCGCTGCGGACTTCTTTCCCTTTCCCCTACCTGCAAAGAAGGGGGAACCTTTCGTCTTTTTGTATTTATTGGGCCGAAAGGACTGCATGTGCGGGTGATAGGTCTTTTTTGCCAGTGCAGGGACAGAGTGCAAAAATTTCGACTTACCTGCGGTAGCCGCCGAGACTAACGCATCCAGGTCATCGCCAAATAAGCCTCACCTTTATATGGGAGAGCCTCCATGTTTCTTTTGGAATCTGCATCCGCGTTCCACTGATGAATCCACAACGCCCACCTAGCCGATACTGCCATGGTAGCGGCTTGTGAACTCAAGAGTCCAATATCCTTCATTGCTTCCAGCATGTAGGCAGCAGCGTCCTTGATATTCCCTAACTTAAGGAGTATCTCATCTTTATCAATCGTTTCAATTTCTGATGACACGCTTTCTGACCATTTTTCAATAGCGTGACTCACCCACGCGCAGGCAATAGTGGGCCTGAGCAGTGTACCATTGGCTACATAAATGGATTTCAATGTCGTTTCCATTTTGCGGTCTGCCGGCACCTTAAGTGAAGCCATGCCAGGTGCAGGGAGAATTACCTTCTTTGTCAACCTGGAAAGTGCACTGTCTAACACAGGGGGTGATTCCCATTTTTTCCTGTCCTCAGCCGGGAAAGGGTAATCTATCTGAATCCTTTTGGGAATACGAAATTTCTTATCAGGATTCACCCACATCCCTTCAAAGAGAGCATTTAGTTCGTGGGAAGGAGGGAACATGACTTTGGATTTCTTTTCCTTATAAAAATAAGCCTTCTGAGGTACAGGAGTGGTTTCTGTAACCTCCAACACGTCCCTTATAGCCACAATCATATATTGTATACTTTTCGCCAAGTCCGTGCCAGTATCAGTGTTTACAACATTTGCAAATGGTCTCTTATGTGACCCAGAGGGGCCGCCTGCATAAGGAATAATAGAATCCTGAAAAATCACATCTTCCACAGATTTTCTCCAGCATGCAGCCTTAGATTCATACTTATCTAATCTTTGGTTAATCAGATGCATATTGTCACGTATCTCTTTCAACCATGCAGGCTCTTGGAGTGCCGGCAGCGCCACCACATTACAACTCTGTGTCCCTAAAATGGCTTCCTCCGGGGAGGAACTCCCTGCCTCAGACATGCCTCACACGTGTACAGCACACTCACAGACACACTGGGACTTATTTGGGGACAGACCCACAGTAAAATCTGTCAGAGGGACACAGTATAGGAGCAGCCAGTTCACAATCCCAGTGCCAGTATGTAATGAGTGTGAACACAGAATGCCCACAGCCAAATAGCGCTTTTTTACAGATAATCACACTATAAAATGCACCACAACGCCTTGTGCCCCCCCAAATATCACCCTGTACTTGTCAGAAGTGGAGGAGAGGACCAGCGTGTTCTCTGCAGCCTGAGGAGAGAGAGAAAATTGCGCTGAGCAGTGTGCTGTCTGCCTGAGGAAGAAGCTCCGCCCCCGCAATGGCGCATCCTTACACTCAGTAATCATTGTAATATTTATACTGGTGGGGTTAGGGCTGTGCCAGCGGCACCTTATGCCCCCTTTTAGCCAGTTTTGAGGTATATTTTTGCTGCCCAGGGCGCCCCCCCTGCACCCTGCACCCTGCAGTGAATGTGTGTGTGGGCAGCAATGGCGTGCTGCACTCCCGCAAGCCACGCCATACCTCAGCCGTCACTTACTTGATAGAAGTTCATTCTTCTTATACTCACCTGTCTTCTGACTTCTGGCTCTGCGAGGGGGGTGATGGCGTGCTGTGGGAGTGAGCATCTAGACACGGCTAGCATTCAGTACCCTTCAGGAGCTAATGGTGTCCTGTCAGCCAGAAGCAGAGCCATGAAACTCTTTAGGATGTTGGTTCTGCTTCTGCCCCCTCAGTCCCATGAAGAAGGGAGTCTGTTGCCAGCAGATCTCCCTGAAAATAAAAAACCTAACATAAGTCTTTTCAGAGAAACTCAGTAGAGCTCCTCAGAGTGCATCCAGTCTGCCTGGACACATTTCTAAAACTGAGATCTGGAGGAGGAGCATAGGGGGAGGAGCCAGTTCACAACCATTGAAAAGTCTTAAGAGTGCCCATGACTCCTTCGGAACCACCTATACCCCATGTTCTTGATGTGGTCCCCAGCATCCTCTAGGACGTATGAGAAATGGGTTTGTTGGAATTTAGTTAAGGGAAAAACATCTAGTTTGACCACTCTGTCTGCTATACTCTTGCCTTTAGTGTAACTTGGGAGTAATTTAGTTCCCTGTAGGGCTGGCAAGGTTTTATCAGAATTAACCAAGGGCCATAATTTCTTGTCCTGCTTGGTAATGGTGGTAGTGGCTGTGGTGTATCTATTAACCCATGGAAATCTGTTGTTCTCACGGGTTAACTCTTCACCGGAAGGTGTAGATGTAGTTAGTAAAGACTCTCTCGTATGACTCAAAGCTTTGGTTTTACTTGCCAAAAGCTCCTCAAATCTAGCTACCATCTGATCCATGGCCACTTCTGTCTGTTGTGGATTGGAAATTATTCTCCTAGCTCGCAAAAGTTGGGAGTATGGTAAACCCTTACGTGCTGGCATGGGATCAGTGGCGGTTCTTGCCACGGGCAAGCGGTACTTTTGCCCGGGGCGCCGCCTTTCCGGAGGGCGCCGGCGCCATCCGGAGGGCGCCGCACAAGGGCAAGATCCGCCACTGTGCCCCCCGCAGTGCCCTGCTGTGCCCCCCCGCTTTGAAGGGAACCAGACGCGTAGCGTCTAGTTTCCCTTCATTGAGTGGACCTTAGTTGTGCTGTGCGCGATGACGTCATCGCGCACCGCACAGCAAAGGTCCTCTCCATGAAGGGAAACTAGACGCTACGGTCTAGTTTCCCTTCATGTAGAGGACCTTTGCTGTGCGATGCGCGATGACGTCATCGCGCACCGCACAGCATAGTGGCACAGACACTAGGGGTCATAATTGACCTCTAGTGCCTATGCTGTTCTATGGGAGAGACGTAATAACGTCTTTCCCATAGATCGAAGAGAGGAGAAGAGCGGCGCCGCCGGCGGATGGGGGTCTGCAGCGGTCTGGATCAGGAACGGGGATGGTAAGTATACTTTTTATTTATTTATTTTTTTCTTTCAGCGTCGTGACCACGCCCCCATTTTAAGCCACGCCCCCACATTTTGCCCGGGGCGCCACAAGACTAAGAACCGGCCCTGCATGGGATGAAAACTCTCATGATGTAATACCGAATTCTTATCAGTCGGTTTAACATATAGGTTAGTATGCAAAGATCCGTCTCCTAAAGAAATGGCCACATCAATGAAATGTATCTCCTGACAAGAGACCTGATAAGTGAATTTAACTGCACTGTCTGAATTGTTGTGTTCATCTAACAACTTTAATAGTGCTTGCTGAGGACCCTGCCAAAAAATTAGAAGGTCATCTATGTACCTCTTGTAGAAGTACATAGATAACGGCACTGGGAGGTTTGAACAATTTGCTCTCTATGGAATACATGTATGCATTAGTGTACGATGGGGCCACTGGGGACCCCATCGCACAGCCAGCCAGTTGTAAATAGATGCGTCCATTAAATGAAAAATAATTACGAGTCAATACCAATGTTAATAACTCCAAGAACAATTCTACTGCTGGACCTAAATACAAGGGGTTATCTGTAATCAAAAGTCGTACCGCCTCTACACCTGCCCCAGTGTATGCAAGTGTAGAGGCTGGTTACATCCGCACTACATAGGGTCAACCCATCAGGCGGGATAACCAACTGTTGTAATTGAACCAGCAGTGCCGTAGTATCTTTTAGATATGACGGCACCGCTTGAATACAAGGATTTAGAAATGCATCTAAAAATATTGCAATAGGATGGTATAATGAATTTCTAGCGGACACTATTGGTCGGCCAGGGGGTTTGGACAGGGATTTGTGCACCTTAGGTATAGGGGTAGATAAAGGCACTTTTGGATAATCGACTGTCATCGCTTGTACCTGCTCTTTAGACAGAATACCTGACTCCTGGTTTGTGCTAAAATATTGTCTAATTCCCTTTTGTACTGTGCTGTCGGATCAAATGTCAATTGATTATAAGTGGCCTCATCAGCGAGTTGCCTATTACTCTCCTTCAAATAGTTTGACAAGTCCTGTATGACAACTGTGCTGGCCTTATCAACGCTCCGAATTATAAGGTCTGTCCTGTGTGATAAATCATTCAGGGCTGTCATCTCCTGATGGTTAAGATTAGGATAACTGTACTTGGCTGATGCCTGTTCATATGATTGTTACATCATCCTAGAAAACGTCTGAATTGAAGGATTGTTGGTATTCGGATCAAACTTAGAGCGAGGCGCTGCTCCTCTTAACTTCTCTGGAACAGAAGTGGCTATTTAGAATCTGTTCTGGTTCTGAAATGCTCTTTAAGGCGCAAGGTCCTATTAAGCTCATAATTTCCCACTTGTGATAAGAATGAGTCAGGTTTAACAGTGGGTACAAACGACAGTCCTCTTGATAGAACCTTAAGTTCCATATCTGTAAGAGGAGACGTAGAGAGATTTATAACAAGATCCGTTAGCGGCGTGGTGGTCGTCACATGTTGTATCCTCTTGTTCTGTCCCGACCGCCTCGTCCGCGAGCAGGTGTTGGTTGATTTGCTGATCTGGTGACCACCCCTAAATGGTGAGACATGTGAGTAGAGGTCGACGATGTGTTAGTTTGTTCACTTTCACTGGCGGATGTACTAGAACCGGAGTAATCAGGATACTGTTTACGCTGGCGGTATCTCCGTTGTTGTTGAGGTCGTTCATAATTAGAGTTAGTGTTACTAAGCCAAGCATACACTTTCCTCTGCTGGTAATCCTGTTGCACTTTATGTAGTTTTTCTTTCTTATGCTTAATAAACTCACTCCTATATTGTTCAATCTGGACCTAGATTTTATCAAGCCAGTTAGTGCTGTTATCTTGGGCCAATGTGGCTTTATGTGCACTTTCAAATGCTGCTAATTGTTCTTTAAACAATGTCAATTCTCTGGTGGATTCCTCTACTACCAATAGCAGCAGGTCCATGGAGCACTGTTGAGTATCGCGACCCAACAACGGCAAAACGGGATACTATATCGCCCAATAGTCAGAGTATTCTGGATCCTAAAGCCCCTTGGAATTTGATTGTTTCGGTAAGAGTATAGCAGACAGAGTGGTCAAACTAGATGTTTTTCCCTTAACTGAATTCCAAGAAACCCATTTTTTACGACCAAAGGTTGGTTGATTTTGCTGTTTGGGTTGCTCAACTTGTAATACATTCCTAACAGGTTCAACTTTCAGCCACCCACACACTGGCAAGAGCATTAAGATTCAACATCGGGTCACTTGTACTACCACGCACGTGATCTATATGTTGAAATGCCCTTGTGGTCTTGCTTATGTGGGCAAGACCCAGAGGCAGTTTCGTGAGTGTATGGCTCTACACCGCAGTGCCATCAAACAGGCACTAGAGAAGGGAGCCAGTGAACAACTAGTGGCCCGACATTGTCTGTTGGCCAAACATTGCGTAGCCAGCATAAGAGCTATTATTATAGATCATGTCCTCCTGTACCAGCGGGGAGGGGATCGTAACAAAATCCTCCTACAGGGTGAAAGTATGTGGATTTATGTGCTGAATACCATATCTCCATGCGGCCTGAATGAGACCATAGGTCTCCAATGTTTTCTATAACCATTTACTCAGAGTCTGTTATTATCAGGTATTGCTAGCCATTCATTCACTAGGCAGTTCTGGAGCTGTCATTCAATAATAAGTATCAAGTCATTATAGATTTACCACCTTATATGGCTGACTCAGCTACCGCCTGATGGTTATATTTATATTGTTTGTATGGTGGAAGCGTTTCTCAATGTCACATGGTTAGCGTGATCATGTTTTTCTTGTTTGTTTATAGGTGTTACCTAGTTACGGAGGTATTGCTTCCGTGATTGGATCCCTGTCTGGCGCTGTCTTCTGACGTTGGCATCCTAAGCCCCGTGCAATGTGTGGAGGGACGCGCCGCGGGTGGTGGCGCTGGACAGGTGAGCCCAATCTGTAGCAATGATCGCTTGTTTTAGATGGTATAAGTACTCTGTGTATATGTTATCTGTTTGTGTATCGCTTGTCCCTGACGACGGGGGTAGTCCACAAAATGGCGTAGGACCGTAATAAAGACGTGTTATCCATTACTTCAGCCTGCAGAGTGCCGCTGTTCAACGCTCACTATATCGGATCCTGCCACAGATCCACAGAGGGCACCGCAGCAAGTATCTTTCTATATACCCGCTTTTGAGTGCCGAGTCACACTGCTAAATATATATATATATATATATATAAAGCACTAGTCTTTTTGTTTTTCAGATATATTTTTAATTAATCTTTCTGTGATCACATTTTCTCATTCACCCTGTTTTAACTTAATTATACTGTAGCTAGTGTCAGCTGTTCTCCTAGGTACCTTACAACAGGTGTGTTGGTAACTGTCTCACCTATTTAAGCAAAGTTGCCGTGAGCTTTAGACCAGATAACATACCATAACACTAATTTGATAGCTATTTTATTGATAATTATTTTGAGCAATACAGTAGGACCCGCAGTATAGTGGGGTCCCTTGCCGGGGGCTGCAGGCTTAAATGGATTGATCAATACATGAACTAAAACTCCACTGTTTATTATTGTTAATTAATATAGCAAGTGCAGAGCCCCTGTGATTTATATATATATATATATATATATATATATAGAAGGGAATTGACACAGCGCCACTTGTGAGGTGGGTTCTCAGTAAAATGTAAAAATGAAGTAAATAAATTGCTATTAAAAAACACGCGACCTTACCAAAGGTGTCTGCCAACCCTTAAAAATGCAGTACTGGTACAGGACTGCTGGGAAAACTTAAAAAGGGGGGAATAAGGGTACCGGCGACTGGTGTAATTTAAAATGCAATTGTTAAAAGATTGATTTAAAAGCCAAAAAACTATAAAATGATACAAACAAGTTTTATTAATCACATAAAGGTAGGTTTACACCATAAAACTACTAGTAAAATCCGGAGGTTACAAATGTCTCAGTAAAAAATCTCAGTAAAAATAATAATATGGAATTATAACTTAACTTTTAAAATAGGCACAGGGGGGTCACCACAGGGAGCCCAACGCGTTTCGTCACAGCTGACTTCTTCAAAGGGTAAGGACAGAATGAGATGATGCGCCTATTTATACCCCTGATGTACTGATTCAGGGTTGGTGATGTCATAGCTAGTCATGTGGTATCATTAACATATGTGGTAAACAGAACTACAAGGACACAGAAGTAGTACACATATATAAACTATAGTGGGTATCATGATGTTGTTGCCATAAAAAACGAATGGTTTGTGTGCTTAAACAGTGTTGTAATCGTCCAGAAATGTGCTTTTTGTATTAAATTGCGGCACTTCCGCCACACTTCCGGTGACGGAGGGGACGCGTCACGTGACTCCGGACAATTCCGCCCCACTTCCGGTTGTGTCTGTGCGCATGCGCTGGTGACGTCATCCGCTCAATGTGCTGTGCTCTCTTCAGTTCACAGCAGCTCTAGTCCAGGTCCCCATATTTCACATGTCCATTGAATAGCGGCGGCCATTTTTGTGATGATTATCTCCATAGGAAACATAGGTGAACGTGGTGGCCATCTTTAAGGAGTCCTTGGAGACATCGTTTCATGTTCCATCGGTAGCCATGGAAACCGGACCATGTAATGAGCAAAAGAGAGAATGGTGAAGGCTCATGTGCTGGTTCAATTGTATATATGAATCAATGGATATATATACATATATATACATAGATAAATAAGTATCAATAATATGAATAACATAATATAGGTTAAAACAAGCTGGAATCCAAAGATAAAAAGCATAAAATACGGAATGCATATAATATATAGCACAGAGTGCGTGTGGCTATTAAGTGGGTGTGAGTTAAGGGATATAAATACATTGGTTACAAATATATTCGTTGCCCCACAGTGAGGGGATTTTATAGTGTTCTGTATGTGTATTTTGTGAAAGCAAGATGGTGCACTGGTGATAATAAAGTGCAATCTGGATATGTGTTAGTGGAGTATACTGGGTAGCAGCTTATGGTATTGATCAGGTCACTAAATAGCTCGATGTTATTTGTCAGTCCTTACAGTACCTGATATTCCCAGGCAGTCCCCCTCCCTGGTACTGATCAGGCCCAAACACTGCTTAGCTTCCAAGATCGAACGAGATTGGGCGTACCAGTGTGGTTTGACTGTACTTGAGAGGTAAACATCTTAATGTCATGACCCAATCGCACATAAAACACACATGTACCCAGATTTTTTACGCATATTTTTATTGTGACACAAAAAGAGGGGGTGGTGAGGGGGGCGTGCAGAGTGGGCATAGTGACTGGTGAGGATAACGGAATAATACGGCACCTTATAAAAATGGTGCGATTTCATAGCTCTCATTCAGACCCACAGGTTGCAAGGTCTGGAGCTGGAAAATCCAATACATCTCTCTTCTTGAGAGTTTGTTCGCGAGGTCTCCTCCTCTCTCCCCCAGGCGCACCAGCTCGATCGCTTTAAAAGTGAGGTCCTCTGGGTTGGAGTTATGGTATGATGTAAAATGTCTGGAGACTGTATGGCTTTCCACCTTGTTCTTTATATTCCTTATGTGTTCCTGGATCCTCATCTTCAATGGTCTTTTGGTCTTGCCCACATACTTTTTCTTGCAAGAACACTCCAGCAAATAGATGACGGACACGGTATTGCAGTTCATGAATTCCTTGATAGTGTAGAGTTCATTTCCTTCCATATCACTGAAGGTTTTCCGGTTCGGATGTAAGAACTTACAAATATTGCATCTCCCGCATTTATAAGAACCCACACATCTAGGCATAGCGGAGATCTTGGTAGACTTCTCCTTAAGTAGGCTGGGTGCAAGGTGGTCCTTCAGGTTCCTGGATTTCTTGAAGATGATGACTGGTTCGGGCGGTAGAAGGTCTTTGAGGACAGGGTCCATGAGAAGAATATTCCAGTGCGTCTTGAGTGATTTTCTGATGTTCTTCTCATGTTGGTTATAGGTGGTGATAAAGGCGACCGAGTCTTTTTTGGCGTCTCTTGGTTTATATTTCAAAAGTTCATCTCTGTTGACCTTCCGTGTTTTTTCCAGTGCTTTTTCCACAATATGCCCGGGGTATTCCTTGTCTTGGAACCTCTTACTGTAGATTTTAAGTTGATCATCACAATCTTTTGGATTGGTGCAGTTCCTCTTTATCCTCGAGAATTGTGATGCCGGAATGTTATCCTTCCACTTCTGGAGGTGGTTACTCCGGTAATGTAAATAACTGTTCATATCCACCTCCTTAATGTAGTTCTTGGTGGTGATACCCCCATTTTCACCAGTTAGTACCAAGTCCAGGTATTCGACTGACTTGTCGTTAGTATTTGAAGTGAAGGTCAAATTAAAATCATTGTGCCCCAACATGTTTAAGAACTCATTAAAAGATTCGGTCGTGCCGTTCCAGATAATTAAAATATCATCGATATAGCGTCTGTAAAGCACCACGTTTTCCTTAAAAGCTTCCAGGCCGTATACATGAGTCTCTTCCCAATGTCCCATAAACAAATTTGCAAAACTTGGGGCGAAAATCGTCCCCATAGCTGTGCCACAGCATTGTAAGTAAAAATGGTTAAGAAACTTAAAATAGTTATGACTGAGAATAAAAAGCATAAGATCACAAATAAAATCACGGTGGGTTGGAGTCAGGGTTACATCATTGTTCAGGTATTCTCTGCATGCCGCTATGCCCTTGGAATGTTCAATACATGTATATAGGGATTGAACATCCACAGTTGCCCACATGTATGTATCCTTCCACTCCACTGTTCCGAGTACGTTAAGTATTGATGTTGTATCCTTTAGATAAGATGGCAGTGTTTTAACATATTTCTTCAGAAACACATCCACGTACTCTGACAGGTTGGAAGTTAATGAACCTATGCCTGCCACTATTGGTCTGCCAGGTGGATTCGTCAGTGATTTGTGGATCTTCGGTAAGAAGTAAAAAATGGGGGTAATGGGATTGGATTGCATAAGAAATTGATATTCTTCCTTTGTGATCACTGTGCTCCGTAGTGCATGCAGAAGAATGGTCCTCAGTTCCTCTACAAACGGTTCCTTGGGATCACTCTGGAGTAGTGTGTATGAATTAGCATCCCCTAGTAGTCTTTGTGCCTCTTTTGTATAGAGGTCGTGGTCCATTATGACCAATCCCCCCCCTTTGTCAGCTTGTTTTATGACTATATTGTGGTTCTTCTGCATTTTCTTCAGGGCTTCACATTCACGGTTCCCTAAATTTTTTCCTTCTGTCTTCTTTGGTGCTTTGTCACATAGGTCCTTCTTCACCATGTCATAGAAGAGACTCACATTGCTTCCTTTTGACTCGAGTGGGTAATACTTTGACGTCGGTTTAAGGCCAGATTTGGATCGTTCTTCATAGTTGGTTATAACGGCATCTTCTTTACGTAAGAAATGTCTTTTTAAGGTGAGTTTTCTCACAAATTTATTTAGGTCTATGAAGGTCTCGAATTTATTCATACCAGTTGTTGGTGCAAAAGTCAGACCTTTGCTGAGGAGTGAAACCTCAGGTTCCGTAAGTGTATGCTTGGAAAGATTGAAGATGCCTCTATCTCGTGGATCAGTTAATGCAGGTTTCTTCTTTTCTGGTCTCTCCCTCCTACCGCCCCGTTTTCCTCTTCTTCTAGGAGCCTTCTTTTCATGGGGGATGCCTGCCTGCTGTCTTCCCTCACCATTTTTTGTATTACGTCTTTCATTCGTGCACCTGTTCTTGCAGATAAAAAATCCTGGTCACCTGTGGAGTCTCTTCTTTGTAGGGCTGAGAATCTGTTGTTTGTTCTTATGTGTGGGTTCGATGGGGAGTCCTCACTATTTGTTCTGTTCTTGTTTCCTTTGTTTGGTACCGTTTTCCATTGGTACCTGCCCACTCTGTTTGGTTGATGGCCCGGAGCCTTGAATCGGCTCCAATTCTTCATGTGTCCTTGATGGTAGTCATTTCTGTCCCGAAGAAATTTCTTCTCCTTCCCTCTGATAACTTCCCCTTCAATGTGCTCAAGTTTCTTGTTGAGTACCTTCTCATTGATAACATAGTCCTCCTTCTCCTTAAAACCGCTCATCTCCGTCTCTTTCGTTTTTATTTCGACCTCTAATTCCGCCAAAGTGTCCTTCTTTTTGCGGATAAGGAGTTTCATGAGGTCGATTGAACATCTGTGTAGGATGGAGTCCCATTCTTCTATAAAATCCGTATCCTGTGTGCCAAACGTGGGCTGCTTAAGGAGTCTCAGGCCTCTGGGTACTCTATTGACTGAAATGTAATGTTCCAGGCCTTTAACATCCCACCACGTTTTCACTTCTTTAATGAGAAGTTTCTCCATCCCCCAGAAAAGATCGTCCAGATCTTGGTTGGGTGTCTGAGCGTCCACCTGTTTGTTCTCATTAAATATTTTTTGGCATAAATCATTTCTTCTAACCGTGCGGTCAATGTCTCCAAACATTTCTAGAGAAGATGCTGGAGAAAATACTGGATACACGTCTCACCAGGCTGCTATGTCGGTATACCACAGAGAAATTCGTATAGAGAAGGGAATTGACACAGCGCCACTTGTGAGGTGGGTTCTCAGTAAAATGTAAAAATGAAGTAAATAAATTGCTATTAAAAAACACGCGACCTTACCAAAGGTGTCTGCCAACCCTTAAAAATGCAGTACTGGTACAGGACTGCTGGGAAAACTTAAAAAGGGGGGAATAAGGGTACCGGCGACTGGTGTAATTTAAAATGCAATTGTTAAAAGATTGATTTAAAAGCCAAAAAACTATAAAATGATACAAACAAGTTTTATTAATCACATAAAGGTAGGTTTACACCATAAAACTACTAGTAAAATCCGGAGGTTACAAATGTCTCAGTAAAAAATCTCAGTAAAAATAATAATATGGAATTATAACTTAACTTTTAAAATAGGCACAGGGGGGTCACCACAGGGAGCCCAACGCGTTTCGTCACAGCTGACTTCTTCAAAGGGTAAGGACAGAATGAGATGATGCGCCTATTTATACCCCTGATGTACTGATTCAGGGTTGGTGATGTCATAGCTAGTCATGTGGTATCATTAACATATGTGGTAAACAGAACTACAAGGACACAGAAGTAGTACACATATATAAACTATAGTGGGTATCATGATGTTGTTGCCATAAAAAACAAATGGTTTGTGTGCTTAAACAGTGTTGTAATCGTCCAGAAATGTGCTTTTTGTATTAAATTGCGGCACTTCCGCCACACTTCCGGTGACGGAGGGGACGCGTCACGTGACTCCGGACAATTCCGCCCCACTTCCGGTTGTGTCTGTGCGCATGCGCTGGTGACGTCATCCGCTCAATGTGCTGTGGTCTCTTCAGTTCACAGCAGCTCTAGTCCAGGTCCCCATATTTCACATGTCCATTGAATAGTGGCGGCCATTTTTGTGATGATTATCTCCATAGGAAACATAGGTGAACGTGGTGGCCATCTTTAAGGAGTCCTTGGAGACATCGTTTCATGTTCCATCGGTAGCCATGGAAACCGGACCATGTAATGAGCAAAAGAGAGAATGGTGAAGGCTCATGTGCTGGTTCAATTGTATATATGAATCAATGGATATATATACATATATATACATAGATAAATAAGTATCAATAATATGAATAACATAATATAGGTTAAAACAAGCTGGAATCCAAAGATAAAAAGCATAAAATACGGAATGCATATAATATATAGCACAGAGTGCGTGTGGCTATTAAGTGGGTGTGAGTTAAGGGATATAAATACATTGGTTACAAATATATTCGTTGCCCCACAGTGAGGGGATTTTATAGTGTTCTGTATGTGTATTTTGTGAAAGCAAGATGGTGCACTGGTGATAATAAAGTGCAATCTGGATATGTGTTAGTGGAGTATACTGGGTAGCAGCTTATGGTATTGATCAGGTCACTAAATAGCTCGATGTTATTTGTCAGTCCTTACAGTACCTGATATTCCCAGGCAGTCCCCCTCCCTGGTACTGATCAGGCCCAAACACTGCTTAGCTTCCAAGATCGAACGAGATTGGGCGTACCAGTGTGGTTTGACTGTACTTGAGAGGTAAACATCTTAATGTCATGACCCAATCGCACATAAAACACACATGTACCCAGATTTTTTACGCATATTTTTATTGTGACACAAAAAGAGGGGGTGGTGAGGGGGGCGTGCAGAGTGGGCATAGTGACTGGTGAGGATAACGGAATAATACGGCACCTTATAAAAATGGTGCGATTTCATAGCTCTCATTCAGACCCACAGGTTGCAAGGTCTGGAGCTGGAAAATCCAATACATCTCTCTTCTTGAGAGTTTGTTCGCGAGGTCTCCTCCTCTCTCCCCCAGGCGCACCAGCTCGATCGCTTTAAAAGTGAGGTCCTCTGGGTTGGAGTTATGGTATGATGTAAAATGTCTGGAGACTGTATGGCTTTCCACCTTGTTCTTTATATTCCTTATGTGTTCCTGGATCCTCATCTTCAATGGTCTTTTGGTCTTGCCCACATACTTTTTCTTGCAAGAACACTCCAGCAAATAGATGACGGACACGGTATTGCAGTTCATGAATTCCTTGATAGTGTAGAGTTCATTTCCTTCCATATCACTGAAGGTTTTCCGGTTCGGATGTAAGAACTTACAAATATTGCATCTCCCGCATTTATAAGAACCCACACATCTAGGCATAGCGGAGATCTTGGTAGACTTCTCCTTAAGTAGGCTGGGTGCAAGGTGGTCCTTCAGGTTCCTGGATTTCTTGAAGATGATGACTGGTTTGGGCGGTAGAAGGTCTTTGAGGACAGGGTCCATGAGAAGAATATTCCAGTGCGTCTTGAGTGATTTTCTGATGTTCTTCTCATGTTGGTTATAGGTGGTGATAAAGGCGACCGAGTCTTTTTTGGCGTCTCTTGGTTTATATTTCAAAAGTTCATCTCTGTTGACCTTCCGTGTTTTTTCCAGTGCTTTTTCCACAATATGCCCGGGGTATTCCTTGTCTTGGAACCTCTTACTGTAGATTTTAAGTTGATCATCACAATCTTTTGGATTGGTGCAGTTCCTCTTTATCCTCGAGAATTGTGATGCCGGAATGTTATCCTTCCACTTCTGGAGGTGGTTACTCCGGTAATGTAAATAACTGTTCATATCCACCTCCTTAATGTAGTTCTTGGTGGTGATACCCCCATTTTCACCAGTTAGTACCAAGTCCAGGTATTCGACTGACTTGTCGTTAGTATTTGAAGTGAAGGTCAAATTAAAATCATTGTGCCCCAACATGTTTAAGAACTCATTAAAAGATTCAGTCGTGCCGTTCCAGATAATTAAAATATCATCGATATAGCGTCTGTAAAGCACCACGTTTTCCTTAAAAGCTTCCAGGCCGTATACATGAGTCTCTTCCCAATGTCCCATAAACAAATTTGCAAAACTTGGGGCGAAAATCGTCCCCATAGCTGTGCCACAGCATTGTAAGTAAAAATGGTTAAGAAACTTAAAATAGTTATGACTGAGAATAAAAAGCATAAGATCACAAATAAAATCACGGTGGGTTGGAGTCAGGGTTACATCATTGTTCAGGTATTCTCTGCATGCCGCTATGCCCTTGGAATGTTCAATACATGTATATAGGGATTGAACATCCACAGTTGCCCACATGTATGTATCCTTCCACTCCACTGTTCCGAGTACGTTAAGTATTGATGTTGTATCCTTTAGATAAGATGGCAGTGTTTTAACATATTTCTTCAGAAACACATCCACGTACTCTGACAGGTTGGAAGTTAATGAACCTATGCCTGCCACTATTGGTCTGCCAGGTGGATTCGTCAGTGATTTGTGGATCTTCGGTAAGAAGTAAAAAATGGGGGTAATGGGATTGGATTGCATAAGAAATTGATATTCTTCCTTTGTGATCACTGTGCTCCGTAGTGCATGCAGAAGAATGGTCCTCAGTTCCTCTACAAACGGTTCCTTGGGATCACTCTGGAGTAGTGTGTATGAATTAGCATCCCCTAGTAGTCTTTGTGCCTCTTTTGTATAGAGGTCGTGGTCCATTATGACCAATCCCCCCCCTTTGTCAGCTTGTTTTATGACTATATTGTGGTTCTTCTGCATTTTCTTCAGGGCTTCACATTCACGGTTCCCTAAATTTTTTCCTTCTGTCTTCTTTGGTGCTTTGTCACATAGGTCCTTCTTCACCATGTCATAGAAGAGACTCACATTGCTTCCTTTTGACTCGAGTGGGTAATACTTTGACGTCGGTTTAAGGCCAGATTTGGATCGTTCTTCATAGTTGGTTATAACGGCATCTTCTTTACGTAAGAAATGTCTTTTTAAGGTGAGTTTTCTCACAAATTTATTTAGGTCTATGAAGGTCTCGAATTTATTCATACCAGTTGTTGGTGCAAAAGTCAGACCTTTGCTGAGGAGTGAAACCTCAGGTTCCGTAAGTGTATGCTTGGAAAGATTGAAGATGCCTCTATCTCGTGGATCAGTTAATGCAGGTTTCTTCTTTTCTGGTCTCTCCCTCCTACCGCCCCGTTTTCCTCTTCTTCTAGGAGCCTTCTTTTCATGGGGGATGCCTGCCTGCTGTCTTCCCTCACCATTTTTTGTATTACGTCTTTCATTCGTGCACCTGTTCTTGCAGATAAAAAATCCTGGTCACCTGTGGAGTCTCTTCTTTGTAGGGCTGAGAATCTGTTGTTTGTTCTTATGTGTGGGTTCGATGGGGAGTCCTCACTATTTGTTCTGTTCTTGTTTCCTTTGTTTGGTACCGTTTTCCATTGGTACCTGCCCACTCTGTTTGGTTGATGGCCCGGAGCCTTGAATCGGCTCCAATTCTTCATGTGTCCTTGATGGTAGTCATTTCTGTCCCGAAGAAATTTCTTCTCCTTCCCTCTGATAAGGTGGCAGACACCTTTGGTAAGGTCGCGTGTTTTTTAATAGCAATTTATTTACTTCATTTTTACATTTTACTGAGAACCCACCTCACAAGTGGCGCTGTGTCAATTCCCTTCTCTATACGAATTTCTCTGTGGTATACCGACATAGCAGCCTGGTGAGACGTGTATCCAGTATTTTCTCCAGCATCTTCTCTAGAAATGTTTGGAGACATTGACCGCACGGTTAGAAGAAATGATTTATGCCAAAAAATATTTAATGAGAACAAACAGGTGGACGCTCAGACACCCAACCAAGATCTGGACGATCTTTTCTGGGGGATGGAGAAACTTCTCATTAAAGAAGTGAAAACGTGGTGGGATGTTAAAGGCCTGGAACATTACATTTCAGTCAATAGAGTACCCAGAGGCCTGAGACTCCTTAAGCAGCCCACGTTTGGCACACAGGATACGGATTTTATAGAAGAATGGGACTCCATCCTACACAGATGTTCAATCGACCTCATGAAACTCCTTATCCGCAAAAAGAAGGACACTTTGGCGGAATTAGAGGTCGAAATAAAAACGAAAGAGACGGAGATGAGCGGTTTTAAGGAGAAGGAGGACTATGTTATCAATGAGAAGGTACTCAACAAGAAACTTGAGCACATTGAAGGGGAAGTTATCAGAGGGCAGGAGAAGAAATTTCTTCGGGACAGAAATGACTACCATCAAGGACACATGAAGAATTGGAGCCGATTCAAGGCTCCGGGCCATCAACCAAACAGAGTGGGCAGGTACCAATGGAAAACGGTACCAAACAAAGGAAACAAGAACAGAACAAATAGTGAGGACTCCCCATCGAACCCACACATAAGAACAAACAACAGATTCTCAGCCCTACAAAGAAGAGACTCCACAGGTGACCAGGATTTTTTATCTGCAAGAACAGGTGCACGAATGAAAGACGTAATACAAAAAATGGTGAGGGAAGACAGCAGGCAGGCATCCCCCATGAAAAGAAGGCTCCTAGAAGAAGAGGAAAACGGGGCGGTAGGAGGGAGAGACCAGAAAAGAAGAAACCTGCATTAACTGATCCACGAGATAGAGGCATCTTCAATCTTTCCAAGCATACACTTACGGAACCTGAGGTTTCACTCCTCAGCAAAGGTCTGACTTTTGCACCAACAACTGGTATGAATAAATTCGAGACCTTCATAGACCTAAATAAATTTGTGAGAAAACTCACCTTAAAAAGACATTTCTTACGTAAAGAAGATGCCGTTATAACCAACTATGAAGAACGATCCAAATCTGGCCTTAAACCGACGTCAAAGTATTACCCACTCGAGTCAAAAGGAAGCAATGTGAGTCTCTTCTATGACATGGTGAAGAAGGACCTATGTGACAAAGCACCAAAGAAGACAGAAGGAAAAAATTTAGGGAACCGTGAATGTGAAGCCCTGAAGAAAATGCAGAAGAACCACAATATAGTCATAAAACAAGCTGACAAAGGGGGGGGATTGGTCATAATGGACCACGTCCTCTATACAAAAGAGGCACAAAGACTACTAGGGGATGCTAATTCATACACACTACTCCAGAGTGATCCCAAGGAACCGTTTGTAGAGGAACTGAGGACCATTCTTCTGCATGCACTACGGAGCACAGTGATCACAAAGGAAGAATATCAATTTCTTATGCAATCCAATCCCATTACCCCCATTTTTTACTTCTTACCGAAGATCCACAAATCACTGACGAATCCACCTGGCAGACCAATAGTGGCAGGCATAGGTTCATTAACTTCCAACCTGTCAGAGTACGTGGATGTGTTTCTGAAGAAATATGTTAAAACACTGCCATCTTATCTAAAGGATACAACATCAATACTTAACGTACTCGGAACAGTGGAGTGGAAGGATACATACATGTGGGCAACTGTGGATGTTCAATCCCTATATACATGTATTGAACATTCCAAGGGCATAGCGGCATGCAGAGAATACCTGAACAATGATGTAACCCTGACTCCAACCCACCGTGATTTTATTTGTGATCTTATGCTTTTTATTCTCAGTCATAACTATTTTAAGTTTCTTAACCATTTTTACTTACAATGCTGTGGCACAGCTATGGGGACGATTTTCGCCCCAAGTTTTGCAAATTTGTTTATGGGACATTGGGAAGAGACTCATGTATACGGCCTGGAAGCTTTTAAGGAAAACGTGGTGCTTTACAGACGCTATATCGATGATATTTTAATCATCTGGAACGGCACGACTGAATCTTTTAATGAGTTCTTAAACATGTTGGGGCACAATGATTTTAATTTGACCTTCACTTCAAATACTAACGACAAGTCAGTCGAATACCTGGACTTGGTACTAACTGGTGAAAATGGGGGTATCACCACCAAGAACTACATTAAGGAGGTGGATATGAACAGTTATTTACATTACCGGAGTAACCACCTCCAGAAGTGGAAGGATAACATTCCGGCATCACAATTCTCGAGGATAAAGAGGAACTGCACCAATCCAAAAGATTGTGATGATCAACTTAAAATCTACAGTAAGAGGTTCCAAGACAAGGAATACCCCGGGCATATTGTGGAAAAAGCACTGGAAAAAACACGGAAGGTCAACAGAGATGAACTTTTGAAATATAAACCAAGAGACGCCAAAAAAGACTCGGTCGCCTTTATCACCACCTATAACCAACATGAGAAGAACATCAGAAAATCACTCAAGACGCACTGGAATATTCTTCTCATGGACCCTGTCCTCAAAGACCTTCTACCGCCCGAACCAGTCATCATCTTCAAGAAATCCAGGAACCTGAAGGACCACCTTGCACCCAGCCTACTTAAGGAGAAGTCTACCAAGATCTCCGCTATGCCTAGATGTGTGGGTTCTTATAAATGCGGGAGATGCAATATTTGTAAGTTCTTACATCCGAACCGGAAAACCTTCAGTGATATGGAAGGAAATGAACTCTACACTATCAAGGAATTCATGAACTGCAATACCGTGTCCGTCATCTATTTGCTGGAGTGTTCTTGCAAGAAAAAGTATGTGGGCAAGACCAAAAGACCATTGAAGATGAGGATCCAGGAACACATAAGGAATATAAAGAACAAGGTGGAAAGCCATACAGTCTCCAGACATTTTACATCATACCATAACTCCAACCCAGAGGACCTCACTTTTAAAGCGATCGAGCTGGTGCGCCTGGGGGAGAGAGGAGGAGACCTCGCGAACAAACTCTCAAGAAGAGAGATGTATTGGATTTTCCAGCTCCAGACCTTGCAACCTGTGGGTCTGAATGAGAGCTATGAAATCGCACCATTTTTATAAGGTGCCGTATTATTCCGTTATCCTCACCAGTCACTATGCCCACTCTGCACGCCCCCCTCACCACCCCCTCTTTTTGTGTCACAATAAAAATATGCGTAAAAAATCTGGGTACATGTGTGTTTTATGTGCGATTGGGTCATGACATTAAGATGTTTACCTCTCAAGTACAGTCAAACCACACTGGTACGCCCAATCTCGTTCGATCTTGGAAGCTAAGCAGTGTTTGGGCCTGATCAGTACCAGGGAGGGGGACTGCCTGGGAATATCAGGTACTGTAAGGACTGACAAATAACATCGAGCTATTTAGTGACCTGATCAATACCATAAGCTGCTACCCAGTATACTCCACTAACACATATCCAGATTGCACTTTATTATCACCAGTGCACCATCTTGCTTTCACAAAATACACATACAGAACACTATAAAATCCCCTCACTGTGGGGCAACGAATATATTTGTAACCAATGTATTTATATCCCTTAACTCACACCCACTTAATAGCCACACGCACTCTGTGCTATATATTATATGCATTCCGTATTTTATGCTTTTTATCTTTGGATTCCAGCTTGTTTTAACCTATATTATGTTATTCATATTATTGATACTTATTTATCTATGTATATATATGTATATATATCCATTGATTCATATATACAATTGAACCAGCACATGAGCCTTCACCATTCTCTCTTTTGCTCATTACATGGTCCGGTTTCCATGGCTACCGATGGAACATGAAACGATGTCTCCAAGGACTCCTTAAAGATGGCCACCACGTTCACCTATGTTTCCTATGGAGATAATCATCACAAAAATGGCCGCCGCTATTCAATGGACATGTGAAATATGGGGACCTGGACTAGAGCTGCTGTGAACTGAAGAGACCACAGCACATTGAGCGGATGACGTCACCAGCGCATGCGCACAGACACAACCGGAAGTGGGGCGGAATTGTCCGGAGTCACGTGACGCGTCCCCTCCGTCACCGGAAGTGTGGCGGAAGTGCCGCAATTTAATACAAAAAGCACATTTCTGGACGATTACAACACTGTTTAAGCACACAAACCATTCGTTTTTTATGGCAACAACATCATGATACCCACTATAGTTTATATATGTGTACTACTTCTGTGTCCTTGTAGTTCTGTTTACCACATATGTTAATGATACCACATGACTAGCTATGACATCACCAACCCTGAATCAGTACATCAGGGGTATAAATAGGCGCATCATCTCATTCTGTCCTTACCCTTTGAAGAAGTCAGCTGTGACGAAACGCGTTGGGCTCCCTGTGGTGACCCCCCTGTGCCTATTTTAAAAGTTAAGTTATAATTCCATATTATTATTTTTACTGAGATTTTTTACTGAGACATTTGTAACCTCCGGATTTTACTAGTAGTTTTATGGTGTAAACCTACCTTTATGTGATTAATAAAACTTGTTTGTATCATTTTATAGTTTTTTGGCTTTTAAATCAATCTTTTAACAATTGCATTTTAAATTACACCAGTCGCCGGTACCCTTATTCCCCCCTTTTTAAGTTTTCCCAGCAGTCCTGTACCAGTACTGCATTTTTAAGGGTTGGCAGACACCTTTGGTAAGGTCGCGTGTTTTTTAATAGCAATTTATTTACTTCATTTTTACATTTTACTGAGAACCCACCTCACAAGTGGCGCTGTGTCAATTCCCTTCTCTATACGAATTTCTCTGTGGTATACCGACATAGCAGCCTGGTGAGACGTGTATCCAGTATTTTCTCCAGCATCTTCTCTAGAAATGTTTGGAGACATTGACCGCACGGTTAGAAGAAATGATTTATGCCAAAAAATATTTAATGAGAACAAACAGGTGGACGCTCAGACACCCAACCAAGATCTGGACGATCTTTTCTGGGGGATGGAGAAACTTCTCATTAAAGAAGTGAAAACGTGGTGGGATGTTAAAGGCCTGGAACATTACATTTCAGTCAATAGAGTACCCAGAGGCCTGAGACTCCTTAAGCAGCCCACGTTTGGCACACAGGATACGGATTTTATAGAAGAATGGGACTCCATCCTACACAGATGTTCAATCGACCTCATGAAACTCCTTATCCGCAAAAAGAAGGACACTTTGGCGGAATTAGAGGTCGAAATAAAAACGAAAGAGACGGAGATGAGCGGTTTTAAGGAGAAGGAGGACTATGTTATCAATGAGAAGGTACTCAACAAGAAACTTGAGCACATTGAAGGGGAAGTTATCAGAGGGAAGGAGAAGAAATTTCTTCGGGACAGAAATGACTACCATCAAGGACACATGAAGAATTGGAGCCGATTCAAGGCTCCGGGCCATCAACCAAACAGAGTGGGCAGGTACCAATGGAAAACGGTACCAAACAAAGGAAACAAGAACAGAACAAATAGTGAGGACTCCCCATCGAACCCACACATAAGAACAAACAACAGATTCTCAGCCCTACAAAGAAGAGACTCCACAGGTGACCAGGATTTTTTATCTGCAAGAACAGGTGCACGAATGAAAGACGTAATACAAAAAATGGTGAGGGAAGACAGCAGGCAGGCATCCCCCATGAAAAGAAGGCTCCTAGAAGAAGAGGAAAACGGGGCGGTAGGAGGGAGAGACCAGAAAAGAAGAAACCTGCATTAACTGATCCACGAGATAGAGGCATCTTCAATCTTTCCAAGCATACACTTACGGAACCTGAGGTTTCACTCCTCAGCAAAGGTCTGACTTTTGCACCAACAACTGGTATGAATAAATTCGAGACCTTCATAGACCTAAATAAATTTGTGAGAAAACTCACCTTAAAAAGACATTTCTTACGTAAAGAAGATGCCGTTATAACCAACTATGAAGAACGATCCAAATCTGGCCTTAAACCGACGTCAAAGTATTACCCACTCGAGTCAAAAGGAAGCAATGTGAGTCTCTTCTATGACATGGTGAAGAAGGACCTATGTGACAAAGCACCAAAGAAGACAGAAGGAAAAAATTTAGGGAACCGTGAATGTGAAGCCCTGAAGAAAATGCAGAAGAACCACAATATAGTCATAAAACAAGCTGACAAAGGGGGGGGATTGGTCATAATGGACCACGACCTCTATACAAAAGAGGCACAAAGACTACTAGGGGATGCTAATTCATACACACTACTCCAGAGTGATCCCAAGGAACCGTTTGTAGAGGAACTGAGGACCATTCTTCTGCATGCACTACGGAGCACAGTGATCACAAAGGAAGAATATCAATTTCTTATGCAATCCAATCCCATTACCCCCATTTTTTACTTCTTACCGAAGATCCACAAATCACTGACGAATCCACCTGGCAGACCAATAGTGGCAGGCATAGGTTCATTAACTTCCAACCTGTCAGAGTACGTGGATGTGTTTCTGAAGAAATATGTTAAAACACTGCCATCTTATCTAAAGGATACAACATCAATACTTAACGTACTCGGAACAGTGGAGTGGAAGGATACATACATGTGGGCAACTGTGGATGTTCAATCCCTATATACATGTATTGAACATTCCAAGGGCATAGCGGCATGCAGAGAATACCTGAACAATGATGTAACCCTGACTCCAACCCACCGTGATTTTATTTGTGATCTTATGCTTTTTATTCTCAGTCATAACTATTTTAAGTTTCTTAACCATTTTTACTTACAATGCTGTGGCACAGCTATGGGGACGATTTTCGCCCCAAGTTTTGCAAATTTGTTTATGGGACATTGGGAAGAGACTCATGTATACGGCCTGGAAGCTTTTAAGGAAAACGTGGTGCTTTACAGACGCTATATCGATGATATTTTAATTATCTGGAACGGCACGACCGAATCTTTTAATGAGTTCTTAAACATGTTGGGGCACAATGATTTTAATTTGACCTTCACTTCAAATACTAACGACAAGTCAGTCGAATACCTGGACTTGGTACTAACTGGTGAAAATGGGGGTATCACCACCAAGAACTACATTAAGGAGGTGGATATGAACAGTTATTTACATTACCGGAGTAACCACCTCCAGAAGTGGAAGGATAACATTCCGGCATCACAATTCTCGAGGATAAAGAGGAACTGCACCAATCCAAAAGATTGTGATGATCAACTTAAAATCTACAGTAAGAGGTTCCAAGACAAGGAATACCCCGGGCATATTGTGGAAAAAGCACTGGAAAAAACACGGAAGGTCAACAGAGATGAACTTTTGAAATATAAACCAAGAGACGCCAAAAAAGACTCGGTCGCCTTTATCACCACCTATAACCAACATGAGAAGAACATCAGAAAATCACTCAAGACGCACTGGAATATTCTTCTCATGGACCCTGTCCTCAAAGACCTTCTACCGCCCGAACCAGTCATCATCTTCAAGAAATCCAGGAACCTGAAGGACCACCTTGCACCCAGCCTACTTAAGGAGAAGTCTACCAAGATCTCCGCTATGCCTAGATGTGTGGGTTCTTATAAATGCGGGAGATGCAATATTTGTAAGTTCTTACATCCGAACCGGAAAACCTTCAGTGATATGGAAGGAAATGAACTCTACACTATCAAGGAATTCATGAACTGCAATACCGTGTCCGTCATCTATTTGCTGGAGTGTTCTTGCAAGAAAAAGTATGTGGGCAAGACCAAAAGACCATTGAAGATGAGGATCCAGGAACACATAAGGAATATAAAGAACAAGGTGGAAAGCCATACAGTCTCCAGACATTTTACATCATACCATAACTCCAACCCAGAGGACCTCACTTTTAAAGCGATCGAGCTGGTGCGCCTGGGGGAGAGAGGAGGAGACCTCGCGAACAAACTCTCAAGAAGAGAGATGTATTGGATTTTCCAGCTCCAGACCTTGCAACCTGTGGGTCTGAATGAGAGCTATGAAATCGCACCATTTTTATAAGGTGCCGTATTATTCCGTTATCCTCACCAGTCACTATGCCCACTCTGCACGCCCCCCTCACCACCCCCTCTTTTTGTGTCACAATAAAAATATGCGTAAAAAATCTGGGTACATGTGTGTTTTATGTGCGATTGGGTCATGACATTAAGATGTTTACCTCTCAAGTACAGTCAAACCACACTGGTACGCCCAATCTCGTTCGATCTTGGAAGCTAAGCAGTGTTTGGGCCTGATCAGTACCAGGGAGGGGGACTGCCTGGGAATATCAGGTACTGTAAGGACTGACAAATAACATCGAGCTATTTAGTGACCTGATCAATACCATAAGCTGCTACCCAGTATACTCCACTAACACATATCCAGATTGCACTTTATTATCACCAGTGCACCATCTTGCTTTCACAAAATACACATACAGAACACTATAAAATCCCCTCACTGTGGGGCAACGAATATATTTGTAACCAATGTATTTATATCCCTTAACTCACACCCACTTAATAGCCACACGCACTCTGTGCTATATATTATATGCATTCCGTATTTTATGCTTTTTATCTTTGGATTCCAGCTTGTTTTAACCTATATTATGTTATTCATATTATTGATACTTATTTATCTATGTATATATATGTATATATATCCATTGATTCATATATACAATTGAACCAGCACATGAGCCTTCACCATTCTCTCTTTTGCTCATTACATGGTCCGGTTTCCATGGCTACCGATGGAACATGAAACGATGTCTCCAAGGACTCCTTAAAGATGGCCACCACGTTCACCTATGTTTCCTATGGAGATAATCATCACAAAAATGGCCGCCGCTATTCAATGGACATGTGAAATATGGGGACCTGGACTAGAGCTGCTGTGAACTGAAGAGACCACAGCACATTGAGCGGATGACGTCACCAGCGCATGCGCACAGACACAACCGGAAGTGGGGCGGAATTGTCCGGAGTCACGTGACGCGTCCCCTCCGTCACCGGAAGTGTGGCGGAAGTGCCGCAATTTAATACAAAAAGCACATTTCTGGACGATTACAACACTGTTTAAGCACACAAACCATTCGTTTTTTATGGCAACAACATCATGATACCCACTATAGTTTATATATGTGTACTACTTCTGTGTCCTTGTAGTTCTGTTTACCACATATGTTAATGATACCACATGACTAGCTATGACATCACCAACCCTGAATCAGTACATCAGGGGTATAAATAGGCGCATCATCTCATTCTGTCCTTACCCTTTGAAGAAGTCAGCTGTGACGAAACGCGTTGGGCTCCCTGTGGTGACCCCCCTGTGCCTATTTTAAAAGTTAAGTTATAATTCCATATTATTATTTTTACTGAGATTTTTTACTGAGACATTTGTAACCTCCGGATTTTACTAGTAGTTTTATGGTGTAAACCTACCTTTATGTGATTAATAAAACTTGTTTGTATCATTTTATAGTTTTTTGGCTTTTAAATCAATCTTTTAACAATTGCATTTTAAATTACACCAGTCGCCGGTACCCTTATTCCCCCCTTTTTAAATATATATATATATGTACAGTTAATTGTATAGCGCAGCATATTCAGTTGCACTTTACAATTGAAATCAACAGTGATAAGACAAACTGGGTAATAACCGACAGACATAGATGTAGTGCCACCTCAATGTGTTGTATATGTGTGTGTTTGAGTGTACTCAAAAATAACCCTTTTCCTGTCAACTATTTTACAATGTCCAATATATTCATATATTCTTTAAGGACTAAAAATAGGCAACTTCTCTAGTAATATCTCCTGTCTGCACAATTTTTAAAAACTAAAACCTTTTCAGAACAAATAACAAAAGGGTGCCAGTGATTTAGATTTTATGCAGTTATGTGATATCTGAAGACTTTATTATTGAAATGTACTTCCAAGCAAAGGTTCCTTCTTTTGAATTGAGCAGGAGAAATGGAAGAAGACTTGATTTGTTGCTGATATCCTCCCGACAGGGGTCCTTCCTTTCAAAATGTAATGGAAAGAAGGAAGACACTGTGTCCTTTTGGATCCTATAACCAGAGCCTCATACCAGACTCACCCCCCCAAAAAAAAATGCCAGAGGCCACTCATTTTGTAGTATATAACAAGTTATGTTATGTGCTTAGTTAAAATTATTAAATAATGCAGTAAGACCCATGCTATGACTTAAAAGTATTCAGCCACCTGTCTCACCCATTCTAGATGTGAGCTCTTGACAGATATAATTTCATATTCTAGTAGACATAACCCTGATGAAGTCATGTTAGATTAAACACGTATGCTTGGGAGTTCAGGACTGATTTTCCAAAGAGTCCCATTGTTTTTTTTTCTCTAAACAACTTTGCCACATACATAATCTTATTTATACAGTATAATATTATTGCATTATTCCTTTACTGTGCTCACATTAGAGGTTTATATGTACATTTATGCTAATTTTTAAATGTGAACACATTGGATGTATACAGTATGATGGTATAGTTATTTCTTTTTGACTATGTGCCCTTTTAACTCTAGAAGTATACTAAAATTCTGCACTGTGAATTTGCTTATTTTTATTTTTGACCTTTGTACTGGTAGTCACCTGTGAAAGTTGCGGTTTAGGGGGTAATTCAGAGTTGATTGCAGCAGCACTGCAGATAGATTTGGGTAGGTTATATTGTTTCTGTGCAGGGTTAATACTGGCTGCTTTATTTTTACACTGCAACTTAGATTTCAGTTTCAACACACCCCACACAAATCTAACTCAATCTGCACATGTTATATCTGCCCCCCCCCCTGCAGTGCACATGGTTTTGCCCATTAGAGAACAAATTTGCTGCTGCGATCAACTCTGAATTAGGCCCTTAGTTACTACCCTCCTAAGACATTGAGGCCTCTACAGCTGCTAACAAATTTGCAATGGCTGACTAGGCAACACCTATAAATGGTCCACACATACCTTTTTTAGCCACCTTCTCGCTATCTCCCCCAAATGCTGACGACTCTACCTCTGAATTAGGCCCTATGATCCACTATGGGTTGTACATTGCTCTCCCAAATATTGTGCCCATCAGCTGAACATTATTATTTTTAGTAAGAACAAAAAATGAAGGATTAATATAAGTGCATTTTAATAAATAAAAATATGTTCATTATAAGAGAATAACATACAGTACATACTATAGTTCAATATACCAATATATTGAATTATGCTTGTTAAAAAAAATACTCACCTGCATGCTTAAATATTCAGGCCTGTGATGAGTATTCTTACAATATATTATTTCAGAGTCAGTCAATGGCTGTGAAAATATTCAGAATATATGTTTTTCATCAAAAACTAATGTTCTTACTAGGCATGGAAATGTGATTTTAACATGAAACAGATGTTAGCATTTGTAAATACTATCTTGGTATTTGGCAGAGTTGATAGATAACTGCAACCGTATTTAACCATATGTCATAAAAAGTCATCTGAACATATTGTTTCAATCTTTTGCATTCTTATTGCTGTTTCAACAATTATTTATGTAGCTTCTGCTGCATTATAAGTCAGTTAAAATAATGTAAATGATGCTCAGTATGTTATGCTGATATCTTTGCTTGCAGTAAAGATTTAATCACTAGTAAATATATATTTATATATTCTAGTTCTTCATAATTTGCTGTTGCAGTGTGGTGGGAGCAATGTTTTCTTGTACCCAAGAGTCGTCTACAGCTGGGTTAACAGATTCTGAAATTCTATCTAGCAAAATGTATTACAATTTGAGCTTAGCCTAGTTTCCACACAATTCCATTTCCACAGGACATCATTTTAATAGCACACTTCTTACAGATACAACATTCAGTGAGTGCTTTTTTCATGTGAAAAAAGGTACTGATACAGTACTTACCAGGAGATGTAGTCAATAGGTGTACAATAACAATGTCAACATTTGCAATGTTGACACAACAGTGTTGATGGTTATATGGCCAACAGTGTTAAAATGTTGACAGGCAATATGCCAACATTCTCAGAATGTCAACTGGTGAAATGTCAGAAAGTTAACATTAGGGTTAGGCTGCAGTAGGAGGGTTAGTCTACGGGGGATATTAGGGTTAGGCTGCAAGGAGGGAGGTTAGGGTTAAGCACTAGGGACAGGATTAGATAAAGGGATAGGAGAAGAATAGGGGGCATATGTAATAGAGTCCAAGTTTGTGAGTGGTGTGGGACACCAGCTGATCTGGGACTTTTTTTTAAAGAGGCAATTATTTACAAGGCAAAACCATGCCTTTTAAATAATTGCCTCTTTAAAAAAAGTCCAAGATCGGCCGACATCCGCACCTCCGGCAAACTCTGCCTATTACGTATGTCCCTATGTATTGAAACACTGGGCGATTGTAGGTCTGACCGGCAAGTAATGATAACATGACTGCCAGGACTGGGAAGCTGACATTGGAGCTGCTGTAGCTGCCAGAAGAAGGTAAGTCACTGGTGAGCCACCAGAACAAAATGTCGACATTCTAACATGTCGAAATTTCATTACTGCCTACATAAAGGATGTCGACATGGTCATCATCAACATTATCACCATGTCACATAAAGGGGGAGCTTCAAATGTTTGAAAAGGCAGTTGGGAGTCTGTTTTTTCTTAATTAATAGACAGGAAAAAAACAGACACCCAACCGACTTTTCAAACATTTGAATTCCATCCAAAGTATCTATGTACTACAATTAAAGTAACTGTTGAAGCACTTTACTCATACTCCGCGCCCCTCATTTGTTTTTTCTGCATGTAATCCATCCAAAGACTGTTGACATTTTGTACCCATCCCTTCACTTCATTGTTGTAGCTAGAATTTGAATTGAGGGGCAGTAGGGGGTAAAAATAGGTGCCTTCTCTGCGAATGTGGTACATCTCAGCAGGGGAGTGACCACATCATGTATAACACACAAACTATACTAATGTCTTAAAACTTTGAAATAATTAAAAAAAGAATGAATAATGACAAAATCTAATTTATGATAAATTGAATTGGATTTAAACTTACTTACAGTTGTATCCTCATACACAAAGCCTCAAGGCGCCAAGCAGCACAAAACACCCAGCACAGGGAAGCTATGCTGAGCGCTGTAGCATAGAGACTTTTTATTTACATTTTAATCTTAAACACACCACGGACACAGCAAAGCACAATCTGTACCAGAGACACAGGGCCTTGACTTTAACTATGCAGGAATTAGTTTTAAATATGTACAAAGTTGCAGATGAAGCACTATAGAACTTGAAGTTAAAAAAAAACTGCGTCTGTGGCATCATAGCACTCATACGTACACAGATTCACTCATTCACACATAGATGTACAAGTGTTACATATCAAATTAATCAGTACAGTCTCGTTAAGTGGTTTTGTCACATTTGATTGCTAAATTTGTGCAACTAAGATGTATATTTGTTCAAAAAAGAGGCCCAGCACAAGCCAAGTCACACTTGATAAGGCGCGCCGAGAAGGGCTGTTTGACATGATTGTACACTAGTGTATGAGGACACATCTGTACTTGATAACAAATGTTATTATTAAAAACAATGTTTTATTCTAAAAACAAAATCTCACAAAGAATCTCAAGCATTACACCTCACAAAACTGAACCATAACATTCACACTCAAATACTGTCAGTTTTATCATATAACTTAATTTGCAAGGCCGTCTTTTCATATGAGATCAATGGGCACTTTCCCAAGGGCCCCAGTAGTCTAAGGGGCCTAGGCTGATAGCTGAGGGTCTCCTTTTTCCAGGGATACCAGAGTTTTGAAAATTGACCCTGGGGAACCTGAGATATCTGACTTCTAAACAGAGGTCCCATACAAGCCTGTTAATTGCTCTTCCCAGATAGATATCTTGGGTTTTGTCTAACTTGGAGTCTTTATGAGGGTATAATCCAAAAGCTGTGACTCTCCCCTTTTGGTGGGCACTGACATCTTGTCTGTACTATGCCCATAACCAGAGATATCAACCTTCCAGCTGCTGGTCCCTGCTCCAGCTCCACACACCTGGTCTGCAGTTTTACATTTTCGGTGGAGGATTGCTCTGGCTCCTGAACTCTGATCCCCAAGTCCCCAGTACCTCCTGAAAGGTGGGACTCTCTAGTGTTTTATCCCATTGAAAACTAAGAAATCTGTTTCCAGGAACTGGAGTTATCTGCAGTCAAGCAAGCTGCCATCATAATGGAAAATTATAAATATTAAGCCCACTCCACTATCCACCCCTCCCCTACGTATTAAACACCCACTACCACCCTGGAAGCAATGTACTGAGTTAAAAGTGCCAACTTCAGTACCTAATACTGAATGTAGGGTATGCTTTTTGGCTATTTGTTGCTTCTCCTAATATGTAAGGTGGAATGAAGTACTGGATAGCAGAGAGTTTGAAAAATGTTTAAATCACAACACACTGAACCAGATGATAAGACTGTCAAGACACACCATAAATGTTTTGAAGGAGAGATGTTATAGTCACAGTACCCCAAGTTTACAATATGTCACACTGATGTTCCCCTACCATAATGCTCTCAGTTCATCTGACTTTCATTCACATAAGGTAAGGTGTCCATCATATAGGCCGATTCTGATTTTTTTAAAAATTTGATATGGGAAACCCCCTCAGTTTTTTCCCTCTTTGATATAATAACAACATATGCAAAGTTTGAGCTCCACCGGACTACCCCAAAGAACTTGAAAATAAGACAATTTTTTTGGAAATTATTTCTTTGGATCGCAATAACAACATACTCACATTTATCCATGTGAAGTAATGTTCTGATACTCATTTTCTATTATAAAAAAAAAAAAAAGCGACAATTGTTCCTTTGTGCAGGATTTTACTGCCCTGCGCATGTGCTGGGAAATCAACAACAGATTCTGAAAATTGTCCTCACTCTTAACTTGACCAAGGTACTCTTGGATCAAAGCAACTCCCCATTCAGCTGGATCATTCACAACAGAGAAATAATATAAAATTCACAGGCTTGTTTAAAATCTGCACATTCATTCCACTCTGCATTATTTTCATCTAAAAAATCGATTGGCAAACCAAACCTCTTTAAAATGTGTACAGATTCTTGAGAAACAGTCACTCATACTCTTTGACACCAAGTGAGGTACATTTTTATGTGCATGTTTTCTTCGTTGCTGTGTTGGGTGAGTTTTCACTGTCATCCAAATCAGCAAGCATAGCTGTGACCATGCTGCATTTTGTCTCCAAAGGGACAGCATCATCCAACAGAGCCAATCCAGCCAATTCAGGTGTCAGATAACAAAGGTGAACACAATGATTTTTTACAGCCTCTTCTGAAACTCTCTTGGGCATGCAGGTATTTCATGACATTAAATCATACTTGCCTACCTGACCCTCTCCATGAGGGAGAAAATGCTCTGTTCCTGGACTTTCCTGTTAATGTATGATTGCCATCACCTGTGGTGAGCTAGTTAATTGATAAGAAAGGTGTTTCACCACAGGTGATGGCAGTCATACATTACCAGGAAAGTCTAGGAACAGAGCATTTTCTCCCTCATGGAGAGGGTCAGGTAGGCAAGTATGCATTAAATTCATGGTATGGGGCATGAACAGCAAATATATACAAACAAGCTTCAGAAATTCTCCGTAATTGTCCCAGCAGTGTCTCTTGTCACAAAGAAAAAAAAAATTTGATAGTTTACATTTAGTAATTGGTAAGTATTAAAGTGTACTTTACTCTCCTTACCTGGAGCTTTTCCATGACAATGGAGAGCACTTCCTCTGCTTTCAGTTTCAGATGCAGTGATGAGTGTCTGTTGTTGATCCCTGTGACATATGAGGTTTTGTCTACTTCTTCCCAAGAGTCTCAGAACTTCTTATAGAGAATTATGTCAGGGCCAGAGGATACTGACATAGTCAACTCAAAAACAGCCTTCAGAACCACCTTGACCATATGGTGTCAACAAGCTATGTACAGAAGGTATCGGTCAAGCATTTTCTCCAACATAATGCAGATGCCACTTGCGGAACCTGCAAAACATGTTTGTAAGAAAATTACGAAATATCTGGTGTCCCTGAACTGAGCATTAAATACAATTTCTACCTGTGTTTATGAGAGAAGGAATGCATTTCATCTAAGAATACATTATTTACCCTTCAAACATGTCCAAATGTGTCTTTGAGCCTAGTACAAGTAACAGTGCACACGGCACAAACCTACACGGAAAACTGTAAAATGGAAAAAATTCAAATCTCTTGAGGCATAGGTTAGAGTTGCTTGATTAAGCTCAGATTGTGCATATATTCTTACTATACCAAAAAGAGAAAAATAGGTCCCTGTACATATTCAAACCTCCAAAAATAAGGGACACCCTTGCGTAAGGGTTCTTTACTCTTCTCAGGATGTTGCAGGCTCCTGCTTACCTTCCTACCATTCCTAAACCTTTAAAGTTGCATCTGTAGCGGGAGAGCAGTGCAATGTGTCCTGTGCTACACTGCAGTGCAAAGATGGACAGGCCCTTCCACCGATCCTCCACTCCCTCAACTGAAGAGGGCTGGTGGGTGAGCGAGCGGAGCAGAATGGTGGGTGGAGTGCCTAATCAGCATGTTACTTCCAATCATGTCTTCTACATTTCACCCTGGGAGTGCTCTTTTAGGTGCCACTGATAACAAGTTTTATGTTGATAGTAAGGTAGCTATGCCACTGGTACCAATGTAAAGTTACAAGGTGATACAAGATTTATAATACCTATTATACTCTAGACAATTCTAAAGATTCTTATTTTTTTCAGAACTGAAACCGCTCCTCAAGCCACATACAGGATCACGCAGAGCCGCCTGCCTGGCTTCCCTGCAAGCGGTAAAGCCGCGACCCGTCGGGATGCCTATCCCTGACAACTGCACAGTGCCCTTCAAGCAGGTGGCTGGAGCTGGTACAACTTTGCTCTCCCATCCTCCCAAAACTTTGAAAGGATTGGTCGTCACAAATCTTAACATCAAGCATAGGTGTCAGTGATATGGACTTACCTCGGTCAAAAGGGCAAGTATCTTCGATATTACCTTAATCATTATAGGAACATTAACACATATTTATGTCATCTGGAGATCCATTTATCTATCAGAGTATTACAGCATAAATATTTAGTATCCGAGGAACTGTTATTATAAAATTAAGGAAACATCCTATGAACTGTGTCTATTCAATATATCTACTGAACTAACAACTCCAAGGATTCTATTTACATTTAATAGCAACAAGTTGCAACTGTGTAATTTGCTATTGCCAATGGTTGATGTGCATGAATAATACAAGTGTGTATATTATTATTTTAGTCTGTGGAATCATCAAAAGTTTTAATTACCTTCTTAAATGTAATAAATTTGATATATTAACTATAGTCTGTTTGCGTTCTCTATCTTTCTCTTTTTTGATAATTACAGGGATTGCTAATACCCTGGTTTATGAGAGTAGCAAACAGCACAGCAGCAGAGGTTTCTGTTTTCATATGTGCTGTGTTCCTTTCATTTTTGGTGGCAGAATTGACATCAGACACCCGCCCTGCAAAAGCCTGGACATGCCTGCGTTTTCCCAAACACTCTCAGAAAACGGTCAGTTGACACCCATAAACGCCCTCTTTCTGTCAATCACCTTGCGTTCGGCTGTGCGAGTGGAATCTTTGCTAAATCCATCGCCCAGCACTGATCCTCTTTGTGCCCGTACAATGCGCCTGCACATTGCGGTGCATATGTATACGCAATTTTGCAGTTTTTTTACCCTATCGCTGCTCTGCGAAAATCGGCAGCGAGCGATCAACTCGGAATGACCCCCCTAGACCTTTGCCCTTTAAATTGGCTGCACATCTAAGGATTATCATTCTGACCAGCCAACTAGCTGCATGCAGATTAGGACACAAATGGCACTTGTGCTTTCTTATGCTTGAAGAGGTAAAATGTAAGAGGGAAGGAGTAGTTAAGTATACCAAGTAAACACATACCAAGTATAGTAAGGGCATTTTTATATAACTGCCTCTGAGGCACATCCACAGTGACATATCACTTGCCGGTTCTGTAGAGCTGGTGTAAATATATATTAATGATGTCAGTTGTCAGCACTAGCTAATCTTTGCTGTTTAACCTCGAACGCTGAGGTGCTTTCTTATTTATTTAGTTATTAACATTTTCTTATATAGCGCAGCATATTCCGTTGCGCTTTACAATTAGAACAACAGTAACAGAACAAAACTGGGTAAAAACAGACAGACATAGAGGTAGGAAAGCCCTGCTCGCAATCTTACAATCTATAGAGAAATAGGCATTGAAACACAAGGACAGATGCTACCTATTGCATAATGATCCACCAGATTGCTAGGTTCTTAATGGGTTGTATGATATGATAACCCAGCAATGTTGGCCAAGGGTCAGGAGGGTGTGAGAGTAAAGAAAGACAAGATATGTGATGTTATGTGTACTTTACAGGGAGGATGTAATTAGATAGGTAAGCATTGAAGGTTATGTGGGTGGGTCTGGAATTTGTCTGAAGAGGTGAGTTTTCAGGGAACGTTTAAAGGTTTGGAGACTGGAGGTAAGTCTTATTGAGCATGGGAGGGTGATCCACAGAGTGGGTGAAGCCCGGATTAAGTCCTGTAATTTTGAGTGTGAACAAGTAATGCGTGTGGATGAGAGACACAGATCTTGTGCAGAGCGGAGAGGTCGAGTAAGGAGATATTTTGAGATGAGTGAAGAGATGTATGTTGGTGCAGTTTGGTTAATAGCCTTGTATGTAAGTAAAAGTATTTTATATTTAATATGGTGGACTAACGGTAACCAATGGAGGGACGGACAGAGCAGATCTGCAGACGATGAACGTCTAGCGAGGAAGATTAGTCTTGCAGCTGCATTCAAAATGGATTGTGGTGGTGAGAGCCTATGTTTGGGAAGACCAGTCAGTAAACTATTACAATAATCAATGCGGGAGATAATGAGAGCATGGATCCGAGTTTTTACTGTGTCTTGTGTAAGATATGGTCGTATTTTGGATATGTTTGGATACTTTCATCTTTTATGATTCTTATATTACATAATTTTTGTTGATTCTATGATTTGTTACTTTTATTCATGAAAAAGAAGGAATATCATATCTGCTGTATTATAGAGGTTTTTTTTATTTAAATCAAATAGTGAATGGGGTTTTCACTATCAAAGCCAATGTTAAAAAAAACTATTCTTGTGAATGCAACTTGGTTGGGGGTAAATGTATCTAATGTTCATTTATATGACTCATCTGACATGCAGAGACATGCTCTTTAGGTACAGTATGTTGGGTAGTAAAGATGGTGTAATGGTTAACATTACTACCTCACAGCACTGAGGTCATGGGTTCAATTCCCACCATGGCTCTAAGTTTGTACATTCTCCTAGTACTTGTGTGGTTACCACAGGGTACACTGAAGGCAACCACTGAAGGCCAAACTAAATGGGACAAGTGGTTCTTATCTGCCAATGAATTCTATGTTTTTATGTTATCCTAAACAGCAATATGACATACGATAAATCAGTACATAAATTTCCTTTTGAGGATTAACCTCTTGTCTTTCATGGGATGCAATGGCAGCCAGCTGGGCTTTGGCTGATATGGTCACATTCCACTGTGCCATCCTGCTGCATTTATAGGAACCATAAAATTAAATTTTTCTATGTATAACCTATCAATGTATATTCTGTCTGAAAATGTTACTTGCAAACTGAATGCCAAAATACATAGTAACATAGTATCTGAGGTTGAAAAAAGACAATTGTCCATCGAGTTCAACCTATTTGTGGTCTCCTATGCATGATGATTTGACTAAAATTTCTGACTGATGCTGCTGTCAGCCGTTACATTTTATCCCTATTTATAGTAACTATAATGCATGACTATGCACCATACCCCTGGATATCCTTATCCATTATGAATTTATCTAACCCATTCTTAAAGGTGTTGACAGATTCCGCCATTACAACTCCCTCGGGCAGGGAATTCCAAACATGTATTGTCCTTACCGTGAAAAAGCCTTTACGCCGTATTGTGCGGAATCTCCTCTCCTCTAACCGAGTGTCCACGAGTCCTCTGTGTTGATCTAACCAAATACAGGTCCCGCGCAAGCTCTGTGTTGTCCCCTTATATATTTGTAGATGTTGATCATATCCCCTCTTAGTCTCCGCTTTTCCAATGTAAACATGCCTAGTCTTTCAAGCCTTTCCTTGTATTCCATCGTCTCCATGCCCTTAATTAGTTTGGTCGCCCTCCTCTGTACCTTTTCAAGCTCCAGGATATCCTTTTTGTAGTACGGTGCCCAGAATTGTACACAGTATTCAAGGTGTGGCCTCACTAGTGATTTATATAACGGGAGTATAATACTCTCGTCCCTAGCATCAATACCCCGTTTTATGCATGCTAATATCTTATTAGCCTTCTTTGCTGCAGTCCTACTTTGGGTACTACTGCTTAGCTTGCTATCTATGAGGATACCTAAGTCCTTTTCCAGTACAGAATCCCCTAATTTTACCCCATTTAGAAGGTAGGTGTCATTTATGTTCTTGTTACCACAGTGCATTACCTTACACTTGTCTGTGTTGAAGCGCATTCTCCATTTGGCTACCCATGCTTCTAATTGAACTAAGTCGTTCTGAAGAGACTCGGCATCCTCCTCTGTATTTATAGCCTTACACAATTTGGTATCATCTGGAAAAATTTACACCATGCTCTCTAGACCTTCTGTTAGGTCGTTAATGAAAATATTGAACAATAGCGGTCCTAATACTGAGCCTTGCGGCACACCACTTAGCACTTCAGTCCAAGTTGAAAAAGATCCATTAACCACAACGCGCTACTTCCTATTATCTAACCAGTTTTTGACCCAAGTGCATATTGTGCTTCCTAGCCCTGATTCTTGTAGCTTGTAGATAAGTCTCATGTGTGGCACAGTATCGAACGCTTTGGCAAAGTCTAAAAAGATTACATCCACGTCTTTACCCTGATCTAGGTTTGCGCTTACTGTTTCATAAAAGCCAAGTAAGTTGGTTTGACAGGATCTGTCCTTCATAAACCCATGTTGATTCCTTTTAATGACCTTATTGGTTTCAAGGAACTTCTGAATACTATCTCTTAGAATACCTTCCAATACTTTCCCCACTATAGATGTAAGACTAACTGGTCTATAATTACCTGGTTCAGTTTTACTTCCCTTTTTGAATATAGGCACTACTTCCGCTATAAGCCAGTCTTTGGGAACCATACCTGATATAACTGAATCCTTAAAGATCAAAGATAGCGGTTTTGCCAGTTCAGAGTGAAGCTCCATTAGAACCCTTGGATGAATACCATCGGGCCCTGGTGATTTATTAATCTTTAAATGTTTTAATCGGTCACAGACTACTTCCTCGCTTAAATAAGTACCTATCAGTGTGATATTCTCATTATTGAGATTGTGCGTTAGTACCTGAATTGGGTCCTCACGAGTGAATACTGTTGAAAAAAACTCATTTAGTATGTCCACTATGTCATTATCATTTTTGCTTAAGACTCCCAACTTGTCTTTTAAAGGGCCTATACTCTCCTTCTTTAATCTCTTGCTATTAATGTATTTCAATAATTTTTTGGGATTCGCTTTGCTTTCCTTTGCTACTAGTTTTTCAGTTTCTACTTTAGCCGCTCTTATTTCCTTTTTGCAAAATGCCATTTTGTAATTATCTCCAGGTCATTGAACTGAGTCAGGGTACATTTGAATTGCAAAAGAAGTGTACAGTATGTTTACTCTACCCAGCAGGAGGTCCTATGTAGCTGGTACTGTCTTCCTGGCTATCCACAGAGGTGTCAAATTCTTTTGAAGGAAGGTGATAGAAATTTCTCAAGAAGGCATTTGGTCAGAGAATCTTTTTCCTTATTAAAATCATGAATCTGCCCTGTATGGACAAGCCACAGGTCTTAACCTTTTAACAGAATGAAACAAGATATTAAGGGACCGTGCTTGTTTCACAGGGAAAGCTTGTGATAAAGGAACAAATACACAAATCTCCTAATAAATTACTTTTGATTTTGAAAGAGTTAAAAAATCACAAGGGTAGTGGTCAGAGGGATAAATATTTCTGTTTAACTGAATCCAGTGTGCATTTTTAGAGGACAGCCATGCGTTGAGAATGCCCGGTACTTCTTGCCTTTGGAAAACTTCCAGCAATAGAAACCTAAGGTCTTTGTAGTAAGTTCTGAATTTCTGAAAACTTTATTCATAGTTTTACTGTAGTTCTGAAACTACTTTTTTTGCAACATAATCTGTGTGTCTTTACTTTACAATATTTTAACTATAAACCTTGGAAATATTTTTAGGATTAAATACTACACCTTTGATCTAGCATATTCTCTGTGTGCTCACTGAACCTGGGTGCCTGTGTGGCTTATGTTAAGTTTTTTGTGAAATATTAATAATTCTGTATGTAGGTAGAAGCTAAGGCTAGCAATGATTTTGTCTTGCTGATGGCAATTACTATGTCTGAAGAAACCATAAGTAACTGCTAGTGATTTTCAGATTGATGTATCTGGAGAATCATCTGGCAAATCCTGACAAATTGGTGGCGAGCAGTGGGATCATGATATATTTTTATTTGTTATCATAAGAACTAAAGTGAATTAGGGGTGTGTGATTCCTGATAGATTCTACACCAAAATGTACCAGAGAATTACACTTGAAGCTTATGATATGGTAGAAAACATGTTACTGCAAATAGCTCCTAATCCCTCTCTCCCTGTCCCCCAAAGATGGTGACAGATCTGGGAGGATAGGTAGATTTGAGTATTATCTGCATACAGATGATACTGAAATCCAATAAAGCTGATTAGTTTGCCAAGAGATGTGGTATAGATTGAGATAAGCAGAGGGCTTAAGACCGAGCCTTCCAATTTATAGAGGAAGACAAAAGGGTTGCAGATTTAGAGAAGTGAACACGGAAAGAGCATTTAGATAGGATGAGAACAAAGGAAGGGCTGTGTCCTGAAGACCTTGGGATTGTAGTGTTTGTATGAGAAAGGAGTAATCAATGGTGTCAAAAGCAGCAGAGAGATCTAGAAGAATAAGAAGTGAGTACTAGATGTAAATTTACTGAAATGGTAGTTTTTTTAACAGGTGATGTTGCCCATAGCAACCAATCAGATTCTATTATCTTCTAGAAGCAGCTAGATAAATGTTAAATAGAAAAAAAACTATATACCATAGCATATTCAAATTAAATATGTACTTAATGACAGTAAATTACATTGCCAAAGATTAAAATCTTCAGAAAAACCATAGCAACCAAGCAGCAACCAAACATATACATGCTTGCATTATCTAACTTAAGGGCCATACTGATGAGGAGATTTCCCCAGAGATGTGTGCTGAGCTTTCTAGCACAGACCGCTCAGCAAACATCTCTCCTCCGCTCAGCACAGTTGCCGGCACCCCACACACAGAGCGATGTTCAGCTAATTTCTAAGCAATCTAGTCAGATTGCTTATAGCTGAACATCGCTACGTGTGTACCCCCTTTACACTTGACAGATAACAACTACTTGCTCATTGCTTGCTATAGTTTTAAAGCAGACTTGCACCTTTCAGCAATGTTATTAAGTGCCACTCACTGCATTTATAGACCATATAAATATCTTTGAAATACCTAGCACTGAATTGGTTGTTTACATGCTAAACAACTGCTAAAGATAAAATGTAAATTGACAAAAATATGTATTAAATTTGGTCAAAACAAACTAAATTCTAAGAATCTACTGTATTTTAGTAAGTATTGATGTTCTTTTGTACTGTTGCTATGGTTTCCCTTGCAGAGTAGAGAAGATTTTTATTGCCAAGCAATTAAAGAATTTATTTTGCAGTCATAACATGTTTCAGTGAAAATTCAGTGTATGAGAAGATGCTTATTTGTAACCAAAATTAAATCTGTGTATCCTACAGCCCTATTGTATCTAGAGGTATACAATTCTATTTTGTTATTAAAAAAAAAAAAGCTTTATGCATTAACAATCAACTGAGTCATATTATCTTTATGACTTTTCGCATGAACTAGTTCCAATCACACATTATTATAATATACATTGTGTATGCTCAGTGGCGATTCCTGCAAACTGTTTTAATAACAAGGATGCCAGAGAATAGACAGTTTCTATTTAATCGGCTTTGGCTAATGTTCTTTGTATTTACAGTACATGTAGCCAAAACATTATGATTAGTAATAAGAAATATACACATTTCTATAAAATACAAGTATGCAATATACTTTTCTATATAACATTGCTATTAGTATAAAATTCTCAAAAACAATCACGGAATGTAAAAACATTAAAGAATCTAAAACAGACAAGTCATTTCCAAAAGAGAACACATATTTTTATAAAATTACATGGCTACATTTTGCACCATGCTCATATTTCATTTAGCTTACCCTAAAACATGTAAATAAAATGAATATTCATTACATGAACAATCTCTTGTGTAAAAATGAAATATTTGTGTTACTTAACATGTAGGAATAAAGTTAATGTGACTGAAAGGAGGCTTTTAAGCTGGGTATACACTGGGCAATATATCAACAATTCGATCGAATGGCCAATATAATGTGAGCAGGTTGGAAGGTGCGTATACCTAATATGTCTGTGAACGACTCCATATATTGTTGGCCCTGCAGCACACCCGGTGTCCCCACATATCTGCAACCTACTGCCCATACACTTGCTGCAGAGACTGATGTCACAGCACAGTAGAGAAATTCATTGAGTGGCCAGACGGTAAGTGTATATGCTTACCTGAATCATCCTCTCTGTCTGTGTGTCAGCACGTCTGCCTTCACCTTGCTCCAGTATGTACCCAGCTTTATGGTGTGCTGATGTGAGGTCAAAAATATAACAAAGTAAATTATTATATCTGCTATATGATGTAGATAATATACATCATATACAAAATGGTTTCCCCTTGTTCCTAAAAAGTAAATAATATATATTAAAACTGCACAACCATTTACTAAAAACTGTAAACATTTATATCAAATAGCAGATATATTAAATTAATTTACATTGCTTTATTTTTGAACTCTTATCAGCACAATCTAAGACCCCACACACTTTTCTTTCCCTATAGCTTATCTAAAAATACCCACTGGACAAGTAACCAGCTTCTTTAGACTTCCAGCATGGGTGTGGTATAGAAGACCTACAATGTCTAGGTCGACAGTCATTTGGTCAACCCCATATGGTCGACATGCACTAAGTTGACACTGTCAGACAGTTAAGATGCATTAAGTTGACACAGAAAAAAGGTTGAGACATAAAAAGGTCAACATTGATAATGGTTGTCACAAAAAGGTTGACACAACTTTTTTGGTGGGCTAGTTCACCATCAGAGCACAGGGAACTGCAATTAGTGTACCGCGTCCCTTTGCATGGCTTGCTTCGCTTGCCATACTGCGGACAAGGTGCCTCACTCTGTTACCACTGCAGTAGGCACATGTTACTATTCCCAGTTGTAGTCCACATGGAAGGTAAAGTATGAAAAAGATATAAAAATGCCAAAAAAATTCCACCGTTAAAAAGCTAAGTCGACATGTGTCGACCATATGGGTGTCGACCATTGACATATCTACCATTTGAACCTGTCGACCTTTTGTGCCTGTCAAGCTTTTACTGTGTTGATCTGTTGTCAGTATTGACATACTGCATGTCAACCTTTTGTCAATGTCGACATATATATTCTGACTCAAACACGTATTGTGTGACACTGTAGGTGAAAGTGAACTGCAGTGTAATAAAAATTCTGACTTGTATACATATCGTGTGGCACTGTAGATGGAAGTAAAACACAGTGTTAGATTATTATTTCTGACTCATACATGTATTGTGTGACAATGTAGGTGGAAATGAACTGCAGTGTAATATATATTCTGACTCATACACATATTGTGTGACATTGTAGGTGAAAGTGAAACTAGAGTGTGATATATATTCTGACCCATACATGTGTTGTGTGACACTGTAGGTGAAAGTAAACTGCAGTGTTAGATTATTTCTGATTCATACACATATTGTGACACTGCAGGTGGTACATTTTTTGTAAAAATTGTGATGTGTGCTGTACCTCACTTCAAGCATGATTGTTGATAGTTTTGGAGGACAAACAATTGAGAGGAGAGAAGGAAGCACATACTAGTGCTGCAGGTTGTGCCACCAGTCACGATGATACAAGCCTGTCAACATCATCTACTAAGGATGATGCCCAAGGGCATAGAGGGCTTAAGTCAGGGCATGTCAAATCAAAAAAGCAATATAATTTTACAGTGGCAAAGGAAAAAACATCAAAAGTAAAGTTAACTACAGAGAAACTTAAAATTGGCAATATTCCATTCACCGCACAAAGTGGCAAGGAAAGACTAAGGCCTTGATCTTTATTTAGGACTGGTGATTCTGCCTCTTATGATGATGTAAGCCCTTCTGTTTGTAGAAGTGTCAAAAGATGAAACTCCTTAAGGCACAGTAACCAACTGTGTGCTCAGAAACATCACAAATTCCTGGGAAGAGTCTAAGTGTGTCTGCAGGTGCCATGTATGAGCCTGACCTTTTCTAACACTGTAATCAAAGAAGAGGTTCCTTCCACCATTTGTGCACCCCATGCAAATGTGGGGATGAGCAGCTAGAGATGAGCGGGTTCGGTTTCTCTGAATCCGAACCCGCCAGAACTTCATGTTTTTTTTCACGGGTCCGAGCGACTCGGATCTTCCCGCCTTGCTCGGTTAACCCGAGCGCGCCCGAACGTCATCATGACGCTGTCGGATTCTCGCGAGGCTCGGATTCTATCGCGAGACTCGGATTCTATATAAGGAGCCGCGCGTCGCCGCCATTTTCACACGTGCATTGAGATTGATAGGGAGAGGACGTGGCTGGCGTCCTCTCCGTTTAGAATAGATTAGAGAGACACTTGATTTACTAATTTTGGGGAGCATTAGGAGTACTCAGTACAGTGCAGAGTTTTGCTGATAGTGACCACCAGTTTTATTTATAATCCGTTCTCTGCCTGAAAAAAGCGATACACAGCACACAGTGACTCAGTCACATACCATATCTGTGTGCACTGCTCAGGCTCAGGCCAGTGTGCTGCATCATCTATTATCTATATATAATATTATATATATCTGTCTGACTGCTCAGCTCACACAGCTTATAATTGTGGGGGAGACTGGGGAGCACTACTGCAGTGCCAGTTATAGGTTATAGCAGGAGCCAGGAGTACATAATATATTATATAGTGAGTGACCACCAGACACACAGTGCAGTTTATTTAATATATCCGTTCTCTGCCTGAAAAAAGCGATACACACAGTGACTCAGTCAGTCACATACCATATCTGTGTGCACTGCTCAGGCTCAGGCCAGTGTGCTGCATCATCTATATATATTATATATCTGTCTGACTGCTCAGCTCACACAGCTTATAATTGTGGGGGAGACTGGGGAGCACTACTGCAGTGCCAGTTATAGGTTATAGCAGGAGCCAGGAGTACATAATATTATATTAAAATTAAACAGTGCACACTTTTGCTGCAGGAGTGCCACTGCCAGTGTGACTAGTGACCAGTGACCTGACCACCAGTATATATAATATTAGTAGTATACTATCTCTTTATCAACCAGTCTATATTAGCAGCAGACACAGTACAGTGCGGTAGTTCACGGCTGTGGCTACCTCTGTGTCGGCACTCGGCAGCCCGTCCATAATTGTATATACCACCTAACCGTGGTTTTTTTTTCTTTCTTTATACATACATACTAGTTACGAGTATACTATCTCTTTATCAACCAGTCTATATATTAGCAGCAGACACAGTACAGTGCGGTAGTTCACGGCTGTGGCTACCTCTGTGTCGGCACTCGGCAGCCCGTCCATAATTGTATATACCACCTAACCGTGGTTTTTTTTTCTTTCTTTATACATACATACTAGTTACGAGTATACTATCTCTTTATCAACCAGTCTATATATTAGCAGCAGACACAGTACAGTGCGGTAGTTCACGGCTGTGGCTACCTCTGTGTCGGCACTCGGCAGCCCGTCCATAATTGTATATACCACCTAACCGTGGTTTTTTTTTCTTTCTTTATACATACATACTAGTTACGAGTATACTATCTCTTTATCAACCAGTCTATATATTAGCAGCAGACACAGTACAGTGCGGTAGTTCACGGCTGTGGCTACCTCTGTGTCGGCACTCGGCAGCCCGTCCATAATTGTATATACCACCTAACCGTGGTTTTTTTTTCTTTCTTTATACATACATACTAGTTACGAGTATACTATCTCTTTATCAACCAGTCTATATATTAGCAGCAGACACAGTACAGTGCGGTAGTTCACGGCTGTGGCTACCTCTGTGTCGGCACTCGGCAGCCCGTCCATAATTGTATATACCACCTAACCGTGGTTTTTTTTTCTTTCTTTATACATACATACTAGTTACGAGTATACTATCTCTTTATCAACCAGTCTATATATTAGCAGCAGACACAGTACAGTGCGGTAGTTCACGGCTGTGGCTACCTCTGTGTCGGCACTCGGCAGCCCGTCCATAATTGTATATACCACCTAACCGTGGTTTTTTTTTCTTTCTTTATACATACATACTAGTTACGAGTATACTATCTCTTTATCAACCAGTCTATATTAGCAGCAGACACAGTACAGTGAGGTAGTTCACGGCTGTGGCTACCTCTGTGTCGGCACTCGGCAGCCCGTCCATAATTGTATATACCACCTAACCGTGGTTTTTTTTTCTTTCTTTATACATACATACTAGTTACGAGTATACTATCTCTTTATCAACCAGTCTATATATTAGCAGCAGACACAGTACAGTGCGGTAGTTCACGGCTGTGGCTACCTCTGTGTCGGCACTCGGCAGCCCGTCCATAATTGTATATACCACCTAACCGTGGTTTTTTTTTCTTTCTTTATACATACATACTAGTTACGAGTATACTATCTCTTTATCAACCAGTCTATATTAGCAGCAGACACAGTACAGTGCGGTAGTTCACGGCTGTGGCTACCTCTGTGTCGGCACTCGGCAGCCCGTCCATAATTGTATATACCACCTAACCGTGGTTTTTTTTTCTTTCTTTATACATACATACTAGTTACGAGTATACTATCTCTTTATCAACCAGTCTATATTAGCAGCAGACACAGTACAGTGCGGTAGTTCACGGCTGTGGCTACCTCTGTGTCGGCACTCGGCAGCCCGTCCATAATTGTATACTAGTATCCAATCCATCCATCTCCATTGTTTACCTGAGGTGCCTTTTAGTTGTGCCTATTAAAATATGGAGAACAAAAATGTTGAGGTTCCAAAATTAGGGAAAGATCAAGATCCACTTCCACCTCGTGCTGAAGCTGCTGCCACTAGTCATGGCCGAGACGATGAAATGCCAGCAACGTCGTCTGCCAAGGCCGATGCCCAATGTCATAGTACAGAGCATGTCAAATCCAAAACACCAAATATCAGTAAAAAAAGGACTCCAAAACCTAAAATAAAATTGTCGGAGGAGAAGCGTAAACTTGCCAATATGCCATTTACCACACGGAGTGGCAAGGAACGGCTGAGGCCCTGGCCTATGTTCATGGCTAGTGGTTCAGCTTCACATGAGGATGGAAGCACTCAGCCTCTCGCTAGAAAAATGAAAAGACTCAAGCTGGCAAAAGCAGCACAGCAAAGAACTGTGCATTCTTCGAAATCCCAAATCCACAAGGAGAGTCCAATTGTGTCGGTTGCGATGCCTGACCTTCCCAACACTGGACGTGAAGAGCATGCGCCTTCCACCATTTGCACGCCCCCTGCAAGTGCTGGAAGGAGCACCCGCAGTCCAGTTCCTGATAGTCAGATTGAAGATGTCAGTGTTGAAGTACACCAGGATGAGGAGGATATGGGTGTTGCTGGCGCTGGGGAGGAAATTGACCAGGAGGATTCTGATGGTGAGGTGGTTTGTTTAAGTCAGGCACCCGGGGAGACACCTGTTGTCCGTGGGAGGAATATGGCCATTGACATGCCAGGTGAAAATACCAAAAAAATCAGCTCTTCGGTGTGGAGGTATTTCACCAGAAATGCGGACAACAGGTGTCAAGCCGTGTGTTCCCTTTGTCAAGCTGTAATAAGTAGGGGTAAGGACGTTAACCACCTCGGAACATCCTCCCTTATACGTCACCTGCAGCGCATTCATAATAAGTCAGTGACAAGTTCAAAAACTTTGGGTGACAGCGGAAGCAGTCCACTGACCAGTAAATCCCTTCCTCTTGTAACCAAGCTCACGCAAACCACCCCACCAACTCCCTCAGTGTCAATTTCCTCCTTCCCCAGGAATGCCAATAGTCCTGCAGGCCATGTCACTGGCAATTCTGACGAGTCCTCTCCTGCCTGGGATTCCTCCGATGCATCCTTGCGTGTAACGCCTACTGCTGCTGGCGCTGCTGTTGTTGCCGCTGGGAGTCGATGGTCATCCCAGAGGGGAAGTCGTAAGCCCACTTGTACTACTTCCAGTAAGCAATTGACTGTTCAACAGTCCTTTGCGAGGAAGATGAAATATCACAGCAGTCATCCTACTGCAAAGCGGAAAACTGAGTCCTTGACAACTATGTTGGTGTTAGACGTGCGTCCGGTATCCGCCGTTAGTTCACAGGGAACTAGACAATTTATTGAGGCAGTGTGCCCCCGTTACCAAATACCATCTAGGTTCCACTTCTCTAGGCAGGCGATACCGAGAATGTACACGGACGTCAGAAAAAGACTCACCAGTGTCCTAAAAAATGCAGTTGTACCCAATGTCCACTTAACCACGGACATGTGGACAAGTGGAGCAGGGCAGGGTCAGGACTATATGACTGTGACAGCCCACTGGGTAGATGTATGGACTCCTGCCGCAAGAACAGCAGCGGCGGCACCAGTAGCAGCATCTCGCAAACGCCAACTCTTTCCTAGGCAGGCTACGCTTTGTATCACCGCTTTCCAGAATACGCACACAGCTGAAAACCTCTTACGGCAACTGAGGAAGATCATCGCGGAATGGCTTACCCCAATTGGACTCTCCTGTGGATTTGTGGCATCGGACAACGCCAGCAATATTGTGTGTGCATTAAATATGGGCAAATTCCAGCACGTCCCATGTTTTGCACATACCTTGAATTTGGTGGTGCAGAATTTTTAAAAAAACGACAGGGGCGTGCAAGAGATGCTGTCGGTGGCCAGAAAAATTGCGGGACACTTTCGGCGTACAGGCACCACGTACAGAAGACTGGAGCACCACCAAAAACTACTGAACCTGCCCTGCCATCATCTGAAGCAAGAAGTGGTAACGAGGTGGAATTCAACCCTCTATATGCTTCAGAGGTTGGAGGAGCAGCAAAAGGCCATTCAAGCCTATACAATTGAGCACGATATAGTAGGTGGAATGCACCTGTCTCAAGTGCAGTGGAGAATGATTTCAACGTTGTGCAAGGTTCTGATGCCCTTTGAACTTGCCACACGTGAAGTCAGTTCAGACACTGCCAGCCTGAGTCAGGTCATTCCCCTCATCAGGCTTTTGCAGAAGAAGCTGGAGGCATTGAAGAAGGAGCTAAAAGGGAGCGATTCCGCTAGGCATGTGGGACTTGTGGATGCAGCCCTTAATTCGCTTAACAAGGATTCACGGGTGGTCAATCTGTTGAAATCAGAGCACTACATTTTGGCCACCGTGCTCGATCCTAGATTTAAAGCCTACCTTGGATCTCTCTTTCCGGCAGACACAGGTCTGCTGGGGTTGAAAGACCTGCTGGTGACAAAATTGTCAAGTCAAGCGGAACGCGACCTGTCAACATCTCCTCCTTCACATTCTCCCGCAACTGGGGGTGCGAGGAAAAGGCTCAGAATTCCGAGCCCACCCGCTGGCGGTGATGCAGGGCAGTCTGGAGCGACTGCTGATGCTGACATCTGGTCCGGACTGAAGGACCTGACAACGATTACGGACATGTCGTCTACTGTCACTGCATATGATTCTCTCAACATTGATAGAATGGTGGAGGATTATATGAGTGACCGCATCCAAGTAGGCACGTCACACAGTCCGTACTTATACTGGCAGGAAAAAGAGGCAATTTGGAGGCCCTTGCACAAACTGGCTTTATTCTACCTAAGTTGCCCTCCCACAAGTGTGTACTCCGAAAGAGTGTTTAGTGCCGCCGCTCACCTTGTCAGCAATCGGCGTACGAGGTTACATCCAGAAAATGTGGAGAAGATGATGTTCATTAAAATGAATTATAATCAATTCCTCCGCGGAGACATTGACCAGCAGCAATTGCCTCCGCAAAGTACACAGGGAGCTGAGATGGTGGATTCCAGTGGGGACGAATTGATAATCTGTGAGGAGGGGGATGTACACGGTGATATATCGGAGGGTGAAGATGAGGTGGACATCTTGCCTCTGTAGAGCCAGTTTGTGCAAGGAGAGATTAATTGCTTCTTTTTTGGGGGGGGTCCAAACCAACCCGTCATATCAGTCACAGTCGTGTGGCAGACCCTGTCACTGAAATGATGGGTTGGTTAAAGTGTGCATGTCCTGTTTTGTTTATACAACATAAGGGTGGGTGGGAGGGCCCAAGGACAATTCCATCTTGCACCTCTTTTTTCTTTTCTTTTTCTTTGCATCATGTGCTGATTGGGGAGGGTTTTTTGGAAGGGACATCCTGCGTGACACTGCAGTGCCACTCCTAGATGGGCCCGGTGTTTGTGTCGGCCACTAGGGTCGCTAATCTTACTCACACAGTCAGCTACCTCATTGCGCCTCTTTTTTTCTTTGCGTCATGTGCTGTTTGGGGAGGGTTTTTTGGAAGGGACATCCTGCGTGACACTGCAGTGCCACTCCTAGATGGGCCCGGTGTTTGTGTCGGCCACTAGGGTCGCTAATCTTACTCACACAGCTACCTCATTGCGCCTCTTTTTTTCTTTGCGTCATGTGCTGTTTGGGGAGGGTTTTTTGGAAGGGACATCCTGCGTGACACTGCAGTGCCACTCCTAGATGGGCCCGGTGTTTGTGTCGGCCACTAGGGTCGCTTATCTTACTCACACAGCGACCTCGGTGCAAATTTTAGGACTAAAAATAATATTGTGAGGTGTGAGGTATTCAGAATAGACTGAAAATGAGTGTAAATTATGGTTTTTGAGGTTAATAATACTTTTGGATCAAAATGACCCCCAAATTCTATGATTTAAGCTGTTTTTTAGTGTTTTTTGAAAAAAACACCCGAATCCAAAACACACCCGAATCCGACAAAAAAAATTCGGTGAGGTTTTGCCAAAACGCGTTCGAACCCAAAACACGGCCGCGGAACCGAACCCAAAACCAAAACACAAAACCCGAAAAATTTCAGGCGCTCATCTCTATGAGCAGCACAAGTCAACATGATGACATAGAAATTGAGGATGCTTCCATGGAAGTGCAGCAGGATGAAGATTAGCTGGCGCTAATAAGGATGTTGATGATGTGGACATCATTTGTGTAAAGCAGGCACCAGTGGAAATAGTTGTTTTCTATGATATTAATAAGCCCATTGTCATACCTTGAAAAAGACAAAAAAATCTATCTCTACTGAGTGGACTTATTTCTACCCAAATCCAGACAAGTGTCAAGCCATCTGTACCCTTTTTAAAGCTATAGTACATAGATGTAGGGACCTTAACCATTTATGAACCTCCTTTGTGCTACGTCACTTTCAGTGCGTTCATCAAATGTTTTTGAAAAATTCAGAAACTTTGGCTAAAAACAGAACAACAACCAGTCCAGCTGCACCTAGCTCCCTTCTCTCTTTTAGGTCCAAGCACCTGCAATCTCAACCACCAACACCTTCACTGTCAATATCCTCAATCATGATTGGAAGTAGTCCTACATCCAATTTCATAATGATGACTGACTCCTCTCCTACCCGTGCTTCCTAAGAAGGATCCTTGAGTGCTACGCCTGTTTCTGCTGCTGCTGTGAGTTAATCTTCATCCCAGAAGTGGACCAGGAAGACTACTTATAGTAGTTTAACAAAACAAGTGACAGTTAAACAATCCTTTGCAAGGGGGAGCAAGTTTGACAGCACAGTTACATAGTGGATTACTGATGCCATTACAGCTATTGTATGCTAGTATAGATGTGCATCCAGTATTCACCATGAATGCTGTGGGTTTTAGAAAGTTAATTGAGGTCCTGTCCCTGCTACAAAAATCTTATCCAGATTCCACTTCACTAGAAAAGCAATTCCTAGTATGTACAAGGACACTAAAAAAAAAAACTTAATTAGTGTCCTCAGAAATGCCACTGTACACTTCACCACAGATATGTGGACAAGCATAACAGGGCAAACTAAAGATAACATGACTGTGACAGCCCACTGTGTAGGTGTATTGCCTTTAGTGGCACCAACAGCAGTAGCAGCAGGATCTAACAAACACCAGCTCATTCAGAGGTAGGCTACACTGTGTATCACCGATTTCACTAGGTACATATTCGACATTCAGCACCTTCAAGTACTGTTGAATTTACCCTGCCATCTGCTGAAGCAAGAGGTAGTAACTAGGTGGAATTCTTCACTTATATGCTTCAGCGGATGGAGGAGCAACAAAGGCCATCCAAGGCTACACAATGACCTATGACTTAGGGAAAGGAAGGAGAATGTACCTTACTAAAATGCAGTGTAGAATTCTTTCCATTTTTTCAAATCCTTTGAGATTGCCACATGTAACATTAGTTCAGAGCTTGGAAGCTTGAGTCAGGTAATTCTTCTTTTTAGACTCTTAGAAAATCAGCTGGAGAAACCGAAGGAGGTCCTGAAATGTAGCAATCAAGCTAAGCATGTCAGACTTGTAGATCAAGCCCTTCAATCACTTCTTCAGAATCCAAGGGTCATCAATCTCTTTTAATCAGATCGCTATATTTTGGCAACCATACTTGATCTTTGGTTTAAGTCAGATATTGTAACCAGCTCCTAGCAGTATGCTGATCACTCACTCGCTACTTACATCTAAGCTGTATTATGTTTTGAGAATTGTGGTGCTCTTTGTTACCTGCACTCTATTTTTGTTATTTATTTACTGTAATGTTAAGTTTTGTCTCCCTGTGCTGTCCTTTGTACGGCACTGCGGAACACTTGTGGCACCTTATAAATAAAATGTAATAATAATAATAACTTTCTTTCCGATGGACACAAATCTGAAGAGATGCAAAGAAAGTGAACACATTGTCACACATGACACAGCAACAGCTCATCCCTCAGTTTCAGCTGCTGCCAGGAAAAAAAATAACATTCTGAGAACCACTGGTGGTGATGCAGACCAGTCAGCAAAACCTAATGACATCTGGTTGGGCCTAAAAGAACTATCTACAATTAGTGAAATATCTACCATGACTTCATCTGATATGGACACCATTCAAAGAATGGTCGATGATTATTTTAGTGAAAAAAAGGCAATTTGGAGGCCTTGCATAAAATGTCTTAGCTTTACTTAAGCTGCCTTCCCTCCAGTGTGTACTCAGAAAGAGTTTTCAGCGCAGTTGACAGTGATTGGTGTAGAAGGTTACTTCCCCAAAATGTGGAAAAGATGATGTTCATCAAAATGAATGACCAATTCCATGAGGAAGACCTTTAGTGGCAGTTACATCCCAAAAATACAGGGGCACCTGTGATGGTGGATTCCAGTGGGGATGAATCAATATTGTGTGGAGAAGATGATGTACACACTGATTGGGAATCGGACGAAGATGATGATGTCATCTTGCCTATGTACAGCCAGTTTGTGTACATAGAGATATTGCTAGCAATGTTCACTGCCAATTGGTAGCACGTTTTGTGGAGGCCCAAACAAACCAATCATTTCAGCCACAAGTGGCAATCCCTGTTGCTGAAGTGTTTGGTTTGATTAACTGTGCATGTCCTGTTTAATATATACAACATGAGGATGGGTGGGAGGGCCCAAGGACAATTCCATCTTGCACTTCGTTTCTTTGCATTATGTGCTGTTTGGAGCATTGCTGACTGTCTACTTGTGTAGATGACAAACGTTTTCATAGTTTATTAAACTGCCACCATGTCTGCCACTGCAGTGCCATTCTGTTTCCTAGATGTGCCATGTTGGAAGTTTAAGTGCCACATGTTTGTGCCTTCCACTGTTGTCGCTTAGCTTAGTCATCCAGGTACTATGGTGCAATCTTTTGGCCTAAACTGGATGAAAACAATATTTTTAGCTGAGAGGAGATAAAAATGACTGGAAATCACTGGAAATTAATGTTATTGAGGTTAATAATACCGTTGGAACAAAATCAGGCCCAATTTTTTGTGATTTTTGCTGTTTTATGATTTAAAAAAGAAAAAAAATCCAAAACCAAAACCAAAACACACAAGGGCTGTTTTGGCAAAACCAAAAACAGAACCAAAACATGAAGAAGATCCACATCTAACAGTGGCACCCGGATATTTAACCCTCAAGGGTAGAATATAAACAGTCTGTGCTGAATTTTTTTTTATAAGAATGCAGACTTGCAGTGATTTTCAGAAGCGGTTACATTATTTAAAAAAAATATATTGTTACTGTCTGTGGATTATACCAGCCAGTGTTTGTATGTGATTATAGATATATGTATTAATACTACTGTTTTTATAAAAAATTACCTACAGTATTTATTATTGTAGTCTTATTATATGTATTTTATTTTTGGTGATTAAGGACTGAGTATAACTTTATATGATGGCAGCTGGAGAAGTGGTGTTTATTTTTATATCATAGCGCCAAGTGTTTTTTGTTCTGAAAACATAAAAGGCAGAAAACTGCTCTTGGGATTTAAGGAATCCATACTACAGGTACAGTATGTTTACGGTCACAAAGAAAAACACATTATATAGAATAAACATTAACTTTTTGGATCACCTTTTTTGGCACCTTATGTGCTCTGCCAAATGGCGGTGTCACCGAGAGGGGGTGGGGCAGCCCAGGCCTGTTGGAGCGGCTCGGCTAGGGTCTGGGTACCAGTGACACCCCCTCCCCTATTGCAGAGGTTTTGTGTGCAAAGGGAGAGAGCGAACTGGCTGCTGAAGTAGCCTCTCTCCCCAGCATAGCACATGGCACATGTTGCTGTGTGCTACAGTATGCTGAGGAGAGACAGAAGTCAGTCAGTCATTTCTCCCCTTGTGTTATGTGAAGGGGGATGTGATCACGCCACAATCATATCTGCCCATTACTGCTTCCTTCTCTTCTGTCATATTTGCATCTGCTGCATGATGTTTGGCTCTGGTCCGCATCCCTAAAGGGGGCGACTTATACTTTTGGCCTCTACGGGGCCTGTGATCACTATCATTGGCTGATGTAGCTGAATAAAATGAGTCAGAAGGTTGGTATTTGCATCTGAAGCATCGGCCAGAGTTTTGACTAAATGAAGAACCCTGAGTGCCACGGAGTGCCAGCTGTAAACATTATTAGATTCATAGTCCTGGATGACTTTAGTGAACTTCTCCCTCTTATTCTTAAGAGCTCAGATTTGTAAATATCAATTTGAGCAGATCATTTCTCTAGCCAATCACAGGATCCTGGGGATCCCCATGATGAAGTCTAACTAATGAGGACACGCGTTGGGACTGCTGCACCTGAACCTCTTACATGGACAGATAAGCCTTTTAATATTTATTTTTTGTACGTTTGCATTGTTACCATTTCTACGGATATTTATGGAAAGCTAGATGTACCCGTTTTCCTATATGGATAGATAAGCTCATTTGAATTGCATTTTTACCATTTGTTTTTATGTGTTGTATTAAAAATTTGTGAAAAACCTTTTAATTATCCCTGGCTGTGGATTTTAAATTATGGTATTTGCTTATCCTTACAAGGTTTTTTATATACAACTGGTTTTATGTTGAACAATGGTATGATAATTGCATGAAAATGGTACACACTATGGTGGTCATTCCGAGTTGTTCGCTCTGTCATTTTCTTCGCATCGCAGCGATTTTCCGCTTATTGCGCATGCGCAATGTTCGCACTGCGACTGCGCCTAGTAAATTTGCTATGCAGTTAGGAATTTTACTCACGGCATTACGAGGTTTTTTCTTCGTTCTGGTGATTGTAATGTGATTGACAGGAAGTGGGTGTTTCTGGGCGGAAACTGGCCATTTTATGGGTGTGTGTGAAAAAACGCTACCGTTTCTGGGAAAAACGCGGGAGTACACACACCATGTTTTCACAGTTTCAAACAACAACCAAAGAATCAATTAAATAAATAAAGGGTATATATATTTTTATTTTTCACAATAATTAGTAAAATACCTTCTAATATAGATAATTATTAATAATAACTCTCTAAATTACCACATGCATATGTTTATAGGTATATAAAATTACATAAATTAACTAAGCTATAACCATTATTATGTATAGTATTCAAACTTCCACTGAACTAGATAATTTAAAAGTTCACAATGTAACAGTGTGTTACAATCCTTTAGACACACTGTTGCTAAAATTGGATATAGTTCCAGGATATGTCACAGTGGCTGCACGTTTAAGACCTGAGCTTCAATAAGGATTAATGGCATAAATTGACGGTGTGAAAATGAAAGAATTACCTCTCCAAAAAGGGCTGGTGAACCCGAGCGTCCCTGGGTGAGTCCAAATTTTGCCCTATAAATTGTGCAACTGGAGGGTGCGTGGTGTATCTGAATATATCCACTAGCCGCTGAATTTTGCTCAGTTGACCTGATAATTGAGCATCCAGTGTATGCCGTGCAGACAAGGGCAGGCGGCGGACGTGAAGCCGTTCGAGTATAAGCCGTCCACAGAGATCAGGCCGCACTGTGATGTTTCCTTTCGGACTGCCTGGACGTGCCCCGTCCGCCGGCAGTCAGCAGTATGGAAGATGACAGGGCCAGTAATTGCCGCCGTGCAGATCACACAGTTCGATTTTTGTGCAAATGAGTGGTCGCCCGTCACTGCCGCTGATGGAATGCACAAATTGAGGTCACTTGTTCCTGGTGGCCTCAATGAGTGTATCGAGATTGATTAATAATATGTTCTTTTTAACTTCGCTATAGCACTTTGGTTCTTTATGAATCTAATAAATAGTTGGTTGTTTTTTGTGCTAATATAACTATGGTAGGGGTCTATAGCTCTATCGTTGTGTCACCTTAGTGTCCATATTTGTAACATGGACATTTACTATCCATGGTTTTCCTGGTGTCATTTCTTTGCAGTTCTCTAAAGTATTTTTGGATTTAGTAGGAAGGTTATCATTATGATTACAAGCATTATTTTTATGTTTTTATTTTTATCATGCTTATTATTATGGCACTACATATCAAAATATGATTTCAATAGATATGGATCAATAATTTTGATATGTAACAGTTTAATAATTGTTATTGATATATTCAGGAGTAATTGTCTCTATATTCTTCCATATTTTACCATATATAATTTATATTTATAATGTCACTAGAGATAATTAAGTTTTGGTTTATATATAAGGCGCTGGGAATTTAACATATATATATGCCCTCAGCACCTATATCGTGCATTGATAAGTATAGCTGAGATAGATACTGTAATATATTTCCATTTTTTTTATTTTTTTAGTGTCTATGACAATTTATTTTTATTTTGTATTAATAGTTAGCTCCGCCATCACTCTTTACTTTATTTTATTTTATTTATATTATACTTTATTTTATATTATTATATTATATCATATTTATATTTATTTTATTAAAGGTTTTTTTGAAATATATATGTGAAGAAAGATAAGTTATTTTTATTTAAAAATGTTTATATATGATTTGAGATATCAATGTCATTTAAACAACCAAGGAATCAAGCACTAACATATGTGCACCCATCTGTGTATTATTAAACTGATTAAACCCACATGTGTAGGCTCAATTAAGAGCCCTTTAAATACTATGCACTTTGGAATAGGAGTCATCTTTGAAAAAGTCACGGGTCACGTGACGAAACGCATCAGGACTCCTCCCCCACGTTTTTCCACTGAACACCTATCCAGGTAATTTTGGGACGCAGGTTTCCCTGCCTGCATTCCATCAGCGGCAGTGACGGGCGACCACTCATTTGCACACAATTGAACTGTGGGATCTGCACGGCGGCAATTACTGGCCCTATCATCTTTCATACTGCTGACTGCCGGCGGACGGTGCACGTCCAGGCAGTCTGAAAGGAAATACCACAGTGCGGCCTGATCTCTGTGGACAGCTTATAATTGAACGGCTTCACGTCCGCCGCCTGCCCTTGTCTGCACAGGACTCCTCCCCCACGTTTTTCCATTGAACACCTATCCAGGTAAATTTGGGACGCAGGTTCCCTGCCGGCATTCCATCAGCGGCAGTGACGGGCGACCACTCATTTGCACAAAAATCGAACTGTGTGATCTGCACGGCGGCAATTACTGGCCCTGTCATCTTCCATACTGCTGACTGCCGGCGGACGGGGCACGTCCAGGCAGTCCGAAAGGAAACATCACAGTGCGGCCTGATCTCTGTGGACGGCTTATACTCGAACGGCTTCACGTCCGCCGCCTGCCCTTGTCTGCACGGCATACACTGGATGCTCAATTATCAGGTCAACTGAGCAAAATTCAGCGGCTAGTGGATATATTCAGATACACCACGCACCCTCCAGTTGCACAATTTATAGGGCAAAATTTGGACTCACCCGGGGACGCTCGGGTTCACCAGCCCTTTTTGGAGAGGTAATTCTTTTATTTTCACACCGTCAATTTATGCCATTAATCCTTATTGAAGCTCAGGTCTTAAACGTGCAGCCACTGTGACATATCCTGGAACTATATCCAAATTTTAGCAACAGTGTGTCTAAAGGATTGTAACACACTGTTACATTGTGAACTTTTAAATTATCTAGTTCAGTGGAAGTTTGAATACTATACATAATAATGGTTATAGCTTAGTTAATTTATGTAATTTTATATACCTATAAACATATGCATGTGGTAATTTAGAGAGTTATTATTAATAATTATCTATATTAGAAGGTATTTTATTAATTATTGTGAAAAATAAAAATATATATACCCTTTATTTATTTAATTGATTCTTTGGTTGTTGTTTGAAACTGTGAAAACATGGTGTGTGGATTTCATGAGCGCCTCTATTAATTCTTTGCATCTAGTTAAATTTCATAGGAGTTTCGCATATCTCCTTATAGTGGCGAACGTGTTTCCACACCATCAGTTCCAGGTTTATCTTATTTGAGACTGATTAGTTTACAGATAAACACACGCGCAGCAAAAGAGTATTTCCTCTCTTTTTGTTTGTATGGTTAAAAACGCGGGAGTGGCTGGAGAAACGGAGGAGTGTCTGGGCGAACGCTGGGTGTGTTTGTGACGTCAAACCAGGAACGACAAGCACTGAACTGATCGCACTGGCAGAGTAAGTCTCGAGCTACTCAGAAACTGCACAGAGAAGTATTTTCGCAATATTGCGAATCTTTCCTTCGCAATTTTGAGAAGCTAAGATTCACTCCCAGTAGGCAGCGGCTTAGCGTGTGCAATGCTGCTAAAAGCAGCTTGCGAGCGAACAACTCGGAATGACCACCAATGTTATATTTCTTTTATCTTTTTTATTCTCCAATACTGGTCTCATGACCGAAGGAAAATTTACGCTCCAGATAAGTAGTGTCCTTTTCCTACTCACACTGGGTATACAACTTATACAATTTTACCTAGACACTAGAAGGCACCCTTTTCTCCACTTACTTAAATTTCACTATATATGTGTTTTCCAAGCACATATTACACTGCCTAAGGCTGCAGCCACTCGTTTTTAGAGTAGTGGCATTTTCAATTTTTTAAATTTCTACTTTTATTTATATATTATTTTTGTAATATTTTTATCATCACATGCATTGGTAGTGCAGTTTCTTAGTGTTACCTGGGCACCCCTGCAATTATTGTTTGTTTATTTATATATATATATATATATATATATATGTATATATATAACAATACTTCTGTTCAGTACTTTTCGTTAAGATCATATGACAAGTCCTTTGAGTGGTAAAATAGCAAAGCTAACTCAGAAACAGTAGGCTAATGCCGAATTTCACCTTTCATGTGAGGCAGCAGTCTGGAGGTCTGATTCAGTAGTCCAATTTAGGTCCACATGTCCAAGGGTTCAGAGAGGATAGGCGGTGCACCCACACCTGATGCATTTTGCTGGATTATACCAACTTTTTCAAAGATTGTCATATTAACCTGACTACCATCCTGTTAATTAGAGGGAGGCCATACTATTGTGAGTTGGTTATTATTGTATTGGACCTATCACCACTACAGGCTTGACTCCTGAAGGCAATATAGGAACAGACTATATCATGCTGTCCATCAAAAATAATTGATTTTGGTTCATGAGAGAGAGGTGAAGGCTGTTATGTTGTGTTGATTTTAATTTTATTAATTTTGTTATAATTTTGACAACTTTTTACTAGAGATGAGTGGGTTTGGCTCTCAGAGAATCAAATCCCCCCAAACTTCATGCTTGGGACTTCCTGCCAGACTCGGAAACCAGAATGAGGCAAAATGTCAACATCCCACGGTCAGATTCTCGTGGGTTTTGGATTCCACATAAAGAGCCATGCATCGCTGCCAATTTCACTCCAGACTTGGAGAGTGAGAGAGACAGATTTCCGTCTCTCTGTGTTTTGGTGGCATTGGGTGGAGTCAGTGTGTGCTCTGTAGGGTTGAAGTTTTTGTCACTGTAATGTCCCTTTACTTTTAAAGGTGCTGTCCTGGCTGTCACTGGTGTTACATGTGCTGTTAGGGGCAGGGACGTGCAGTCAGGGGAGGCAGTGCCTCCCCTGTCATTAATGGATAAAATAATACAAAGTAGATACTTATGACACATATTCTGTGTCATAAGTATCTGCTTTAGGCTGTGTATTATTTTAATAGTTTGTGCCCTATGAAAAACCGCTTTAAATTAGTTTTAGAGGCACCGTTCTCGGTGCCTCCCGCAGTCTGTATGAAAGGGCCGGAAGTTGGGGGCGGGGCCAAGCACTTGACAGCGATAGGCCGTTAACAAAAGCAGCAGAAGCGGCACCTAACAGAGGTGCCGCTTTGACAGGGGGCGTGCTCTCAGTCCTTCCCCTGTCACTGGGGAAGATGTTATTGGGCAGTGGGCAGGCAGGGCCGGTCCGATCATTACTCCAGGACCTGATCCAGGCTGCCGCTGCGTACGGCACTGGCACAACATTCAGGAGGACACCGCTGCCGACCTTACCCTGCCGCAGTAAGTATAGGCGTGCGCACAGGGGTGCCCTGGTGTGCACAGGCACCCCCCTCACACACGCCTGCTACGGTGCTGCCAATAATTAATGTGTGTGTCCCCCCCCGCACGGCGCACTGACTCCTCAAGTCCTTCCTGCGACCCGTGCCTGGTCTGAGGCAGCTAGAACAGAGGAGAGCTGCTTGTGATCGCCGTGAGCCGGCGGAGCGGGACACACGCGAGAGCTCTGCTTGGCATACTGAATCTGCTTATCAGTCTTGGCGGCTCCTGTGTATGTGGCTCCTGTGTATGGCCGCTGCCTGTCCAGGGAGGGAGCAACGGTGGCCAGGACTCGGGAGCTGCAGTAAGCAGGTGACATTAAAGTTTAACTGCCGGCTTCTTCCTAGCGCTGCTCCCATCCTGCCCCCCCCCTCCCGCTCAGCACCACTGCCCCCATCCTGCCCCCCCCACTCAGCACCTCTGCTGCCATCCTGCCCCCTCCCTTCAGCACCACTGCTTCCATCCTGCCCCCCCTCCTGCTCAGCACCACTGCCCCCATCCTGCCCCCCCCCACTCAGCACCACTGCTGCCATCCTGCCTCCCCCCCTCAGCACCACTGTTTCCATCCTGCCCCCCCTCCCGCTCAGCACCACTGCCCCCCCCACTCAGCACCACTGCTGCCATCCTGCCCCCCCCCTCAGCACCACTGCTTCAATCCTGCCCCTTAGCTCTGCACCACTGCTCCCATCCTGCCCTGCACCAATGCTCCCATGCTGCCCCCCAGCTCTGCACCAATGCTTCAATCCTGCCCCCCCCTGCCCTGCACCAATGATTTCATCCTGACCCCCCCTGTCCTGCACCAATGCTTCCATCCTGCCCCCCCAGCTTCTCACCACTACTACCATCCTGCACCCCCTGCTCCACGCCACTACTCTCCCATCCTACCCTCCCTGTCCCACTCCACTGCTCCCATTCTGCCGCCCTGCCCTGCACCACTACTCTTCCTATCGTGCTCCGCACCACTACTCCTCTTATTGTGCCCGCACCACTACTCCTCTTATCGTTCCCCGCACCACTACTCCTCCTATCGTGCCCCGCACCACTACTCCTCCTATCATTCCCATACCACTACTCCTCCTATCATTCCCCGCACCACTACTCCTCCTATCATTCCCTGCACCAGTACTCCTCCTATCATTCCCCGTACCACTACTCCTCCTATCATTCCCGCAACACTACTCCTCCTATCGTGCCCCGCACCACTAGTCCTCCTATCGTTCCCCGCCTCACTACTCCTCCTATCGTGCCCCGTACCACTCCTCCTCCTACCGTGCTCCGCACCACTCCTCCTCCTACCATGCTCTGCGCCACTATTCCTCCCATCGTTCCCTGCACCACTACTCCTTCTATTGTGCCCCGCACCACTACTCCTCCTATCCTGCCCCCTTGCCCCACACTCCTCCTTCTACTCCTCCTCCTCCTCCTATCTTACCCCCCTGAGCCACATTACTATTCCTCCTATCCTGTCCCCTTCCCTGCACTACTTCTCCTATCCTGCCCCTTTGCTCCACACTACTCCTGCTACTCAGCAGTATTCCTCCTCCTCCTAAACTGCCCCTTTGCCCCACACTAATGTTCCTCCTATCTTACCACCCTGCTCTGCATTACTCCTCCTCCTATCCTGCCCCCTGCTCTGAACTAATCCTCCCATCCTGCCCCCTGATCCACACTACTACTCTGCCTCAATGTACTGTGCGATGTGACCCAATGACGTCACACCACAAGAATGGCCGCCCACCTGCCCGTGTTCTTCTCCTGTGCCCACAAATTCCACTGATGAGGAGGAGGTGGAGGAGCTGCATACAGCGTTCCTGTCAGTGGGAGTGAGCCATAAACTACTGCAGCCTGCAGGGAATGGGGGGGGGGTGAGGGCCATGGGGGATATAATATAACTAGTAATAAATTGTTAATAATACAGTAAAGGGAGTGGATAATGAAGGGAGGTGGAGGCTGAAAGACACAGAGTGAATGGGGTGGGGCAGGCTGAGAGACAGTGAAGGGTGGGCGACTGAGAGGCACAGACAGAAGGGTGGGAGACTCAGAGGCACAGAGTGAAGGGGGAAGGATAAGAGACAAAGTGAGGGGTATTGCGAGAGATTCAGATGGGATATGATGGCGTGGTTGAGAGACGACGCAGGGAGGAGATGATGTGGCTGAGATACGATGCAGGGCGGAGATGATGTTGTGGCTGAGAGATGCAGAGAAGGGGTGATGGTGTGGCTGAGAGATGCAAGGGGCAGGAGGTGAACCTCTGTTGTATGATGATGATCACATTGGTTATATTCCTACACTGGCATCTTCCGGATCATGTGATCTCCTACATGAATAGTGATTACCGACTGAAGACGCTGTCTGCCCAGGAAGGATACATTTCTTCAGAGGTTCCCTGTTATGAGAAACCACCAAATAGGTAAGGTGCATATTGAATAGAAAAGAATGCCAATAGGCAGTGCTAGACATGCCCAGTAGGTGGTACTAGCCGCGCCTATACAACGGTAAACCCCGTAATAAAATGTGCTGCAAACGCCTATGGCAGTAAGTCATTTTGCTCCCCACCTGCCTCAGAAATGGTCTCTGACAGACTCAGAGACCCCTGAGTTCCCGCATACAACTTTCCCCGTGTGTCTCCCGCTGTCCCTGCAGCCGGCTGGGTCAGGTCACATGGTGTCTGCCGGCACTGTCAGCAGTGGGTTTGAGAGTTGTTTGCACCGAGTGGTAGTCATGTGACCGCCGGTCGGCTGACCGACAGTCACATGACCTCCTCTGTGAGCCCGACGGCTCACTATCCCGATGGTCGGCATGCTGACCAACAGGGACTATTTCCACTTGTGGGTGTCCACGACACCCATAGAGTGGGAATAGAACCCGTGGCGACCGCAGGTCGCCACCGAGCCCGCAGCGTGGCGAGCACAGCGTGGCGAGCACAGCGAGCCCGCAAGGGGCTTGCTGCACTCGCCCCTCCCCGCCGGGATCCCGGCGTCGGTATGCTGCCAGGATCCCGGCGTCGGTAAGGTGACCGGCGGTCAGGAGACCGCCGGTCACCCATACTACACCCGTTTGCACCCTACCTGGATCCTCCCTGTACACTGCATCACCAGTGGGTGTCCAAGTTAGCGCTGGTCGGGTTCCCAGGTGAGCAGGGAGTGCCATGGAGGGGAGGATAACGGATCCATGAGAGGATTCTCTGGTAGTGGGGATCACTACAGGCACTGGGAGCCCAAGGGGGTGAGAGGGCTCCCTCGCAGGGAGGGATCACAGCAACTGCAAACCTCTCCTGCTCGGCCTGGCCGTCAGCGTGAGAAAGGCTCTCTGTGAGGGGGCATGTCTACAACCACAGTTGTGGTATGGGTCATCAGTGGGACTCAGTGAACATTATGACTGCAGTGCCTAACGAGCCACAGACCTCACCACACGCCACTGGTTAGGGGTGCTGCAGCTGTACATGTGTGTTGTAAAAATTAAGGGGTGCTGCAGTTAAAATAAAAGTACACTGGTCCTGTATACAGTAAAAATACAAGGGTGCTTCTTTTAAAATAAAGTACACTGGTCCTGTATTGTATGCTGTAAAAATACAGGGGTGCTGCTGTTAAAATAAAAGTACACTGGTCCTGTATGTTGTAAGAATACAGAGGTGCTTCTTTCAAAATAAACATACATTGGTTGTGTATGCTGTAAAATACAGGGGTGCTGCTGTTAAAATAGTACACTGGTCCTGTATGGAGTTAAATACAGAGGTGCTGCTGTTTAAATAAAAGTGCACTGGTCCTGTGTGCTGTAAAAATACAGAGGTGCTACTGTTAAATAAATACACACTGATGCTGTATGCTGTAAAAATACAGGGGTGATGCTGATAAATAAAAGTACACTGGCCCTGTCTTGTATGCTGTAAAAATACAAGGGTGCTACTGTTAAAATAAAAGTACACTGGTCCTGTGCACTGTAGAAATCAAGTGGTGCTGCAGTTAAAATAAAAGTACACTGGTCCTGTGTACAGTAAAAATACAGGGGTGCTGCTGTTATAATAAAAGTACACTAGTCCTGTATTGTATTCTGTAAAAATACAGAAGTGATGCTGTTAAAATAAAAGTACACTGGTCGTGTATGCTGTAAAAATACAGGGGTGCTACTGTTAAAATAAAAGTACATTGGTCCTGTATGCTGTTAAAAAACAGTGGTGCTGCTGTTAAAATAAAAGTACACTGGTCCTATGTGCTGTAAAAATACAGAGGTGCTGCTGTTAAATACACACTGGTGCAGTATACTGTGAATATAAAGGAGGGCTGCTGCTAAAATAAAAATACATTGGTCCTGTATGCTGTAAAAACACAGGGGTGCTGCTGCTAAAATAAAAGTACACTGGTCCTATATGCTGTAAAAATTCAGGGATGTTGCTATTTAAGTAAAATTAAACTGGCGCTGTCTTGTATGCTGTAAAAATACAGGGGTGCTGCTGTTAAAATAAAAGTATGATGTCCCTGTCTTGTACGCTGTTAAAATACAGAGGTGCTGTTGTTAAAATAAAAGCACACGGGTCGTATATGCTGTAAAAATCAGGGTTGCTGCTGTTAAAATAAAAGTACACTTGCCCTGTCTTGTATGCAGTAAAAATACAGAGGTGCTGTTATTAAAATAAAAGTAGAATGGTCCTGTATGCTGTAAAAATACAGGTGTGCTGCTGTTAAAATAAAAGTACGCTGGCACTGTCTTGTGTGCTGTAAAAATACAAGGGTGGCGCTGTTAAAATAAAAGTACACTGGTCCTATAGGTTGTAAAAATACAGGTACACTGCTGTGAAAATGAAAGTACACTGGCCCTTTCTCATATGCTGTAAAAATACAGGGGTGTTGTTGTTAAAATAAAAGTACACTGGTCCAGTGTGTTGTAAAAATACAGGGTTGCTGATGTTAAAATAAAGTACACTGACCCTGTCTTATATTCTGTACACATACAGAGGTGCTGTTGTTAAAATAAAAGTACACTGGTCCTGTATGCTGTAAAAATACAGGTGTGCTGTAAAAATTCAAGGGTGTTGTTTTAAAATAAAAGTACACTTGCCCTGTATGCTGTAAACATACCGGGGTGCTTCTGTTAAAATAAATGTACATTGGTCCTGTATGCTGTAAAAATAAAGGGGTGTTTCTAATAAAATAAAGGTACACTAGTCCTATATGCTGTAACAATACAGGGATGCTGCTGTTAAAATAAAAGTACACTGGCCCTGTCTTGTATGCTGTAAAAATACAAGGGTGCTACTGTTAAAATAAAAGTACACTGGTCCTGTGCACTGTAGAAATCAAGTGGTGCTGCAGTTAAAATAAAAGTACACTGGTCCTGTGTACAGTAAAAATACAGGGGTGCTGCTGTTATAATAAAAGTACACTAGTCCTGTATTGTATTCTGTAAAAATACAGAAGTGATGCTGTTAAAATAAAAGTACACTGGTCGTGTATGCTGTAAAAATACAGGGGTGCTACTGTTAAAATAAAAGTACATTGGTCCTGTATGCTGTTAAAAAACAGTGGTGCTGCTGTTAAAATAAAAGTACACTGGTCCTATGTGCTGTAAAAATACAGAGGTGCTGCTGTTAAATACACACTGGTGCAGTATGCTGTGAATATAAAGGAGGGCTGCTGCTAAAATAAAAATACATTGGTCCTGTATGCTGTAAAAAAACAGGGGTGCTTCTGCTAAAATATAAGTACACTGGTCCTATATGCTGTAAAAATTCAGGGATGTTGCTATTTAAGTAAAATTAAACTGGCGCTGTCTTGTATGCTGTAAAAATCAGGGTTGCTGCTGTTAAAATAAAAGTACACTGGCCCTGTCTTGTATGTAGTAAAAATACAGAGGTGCTGTTATTAAAATAAAAGTAGAATGGTCCTGTATGCTGTAAAAATACAGGTGTGCTGCTGTTAAAATAAAAGTACGCTGGCACTGTCTTGTGTGCTGTAAAAATACAAGGGTGGTGCTGTTGAAATAAAAGTACACTGGTCCTATAGGTTGTAAAAATACAGGTACACTGCTGTGAAAATGAAAGTACACTGGCCCTTTCTCATATGCTGTAAAAATACAGGGGTGTTGTTGTTAAAATAAAAGTACACTGGTCCAGTGTGTTGTAAAAATACAGGGTTGCTGATGTTAAAATAAAAGTACACTGACCCTGTCTTATATTCTGTACACATACAGAGGTGCTGTTGTTAAAATAAAAGTACACTGGTCCTGTATGCTGTAAAAATACAAGTGTGCTGTAAAAATTCAAGGGTGTTGTTTTAAAATAAAAGTACACTTGCCCTGTATGCTGTAAACATACAGGGGTGCTTCTGTTAAAATAAATGTACATTGGTCCTGAATGCTGTAAAAATAAAGGGGTGTTTCTAATAAAATAAAGGTACACTAGTCCTATATGCTGTAACAATGCAGGGATGCTGCTGTTAAAATAAAAGTACACTGGCCCTGTCTTGTATGCTGTAAAAATACAAGGGTGCTACTGTTAAAATAATAGTACACTGGTCCTATATGCTATACAAATACAGATGAGCTGCTGTTAAAATAAAAGTACACTGGTCCTATAGGTTGCAAAAATACAGGTGTGCTACTGTTAAAATAAAAGTACACTGGCCCTGTCTCATGCTGTAAATATACAGGGGTGTTGTTGTTAAAATAAAAGTTCACTGGTCTAGTATGCAGTAAAAATACAGGGTTGCTGCTGTTAAAATAAAAGTACACTTGTCCTGTATGCTATAAAAATACAGGGCTGCTGCTGTTAAAATAAAAGTACACTGGTCTTGTATGCTGTAAAAATACAGGGGTGCTGCTGTTAAAATAAAAATACACTAGTTCTGTATGCTGTAAAAATACAGGGGTGCTGCAGTTAAAATAAAAGTACACTTGCACTGTCTTGTATGCTGTAAAAATACAAAGGTTCTGCTGTTAAAATAAAAGTACACTGGTCCTATATGTTATATAAATACAAGGGTGCTGTTGTTAAAATAAAAGTACACTAGTCCTGTATGCTGTAAAAATACGGGTGTGCTGCTGTTAAAATAAAAGTACACTGGTCCTGTATGATGTAAAAATTCAAGGGTGCTGTTTTTAAAATAAAAGTACACTGGCCCTGTCTTGTGTGCTGTAAAAAATACAAGGGTGCTACTGTTAAACTAAAAGTACACTGGACCTGTAAGCTGTAAAAATACTGGTGTGCTGCTGGTACAATAAAAGTACACTGGTCCTGTATGCTGTAAAACATACAGGGTTGCTTCTGTTAAAATAAATGTACACTGGTTCTCTATGCTGTAAGAATAAAGGGGTGTTGCTGTTAAAATAAAAGTACACTAGTCCTGTATGCTGTAAAAATACAGGGGTGCTGCTGTTAAAATAAAAATACACTGGCCCTGTCTTGTATGCTATAAAACTGCAAGGGTGCTGCTGTTAAAATAAAAGTACACTGGTCCTGTATACTGTTAAAATACAGGGGTGCAGTTGTTAAAATAAAAGTACACTGGCCCTGTCTTGTAAGCTGAAAAAATACAGGGTTGCTGATGTTAAAATAAAAGTACACTGGCCCTGTCTTGCATGCTGTAAACATACAGAGGTGATGTTGTAAAAAAAAAAGTACACTGGTCCTATATGCTGTAAAAATACAGGTGCACGGCTATTAAAATATAAGTACACTGATCCTGTAGTTTGTAAAAATACAGGTGCGCTGCTGTTAAAATAAAAGTACACTGGCCCTGTCTCATATGCTGTAAAAATACAGGGGTACTGCTGTTAAAAAAAAGTACACTGGTTCTGTACGCTGCAAAAATACAGGGGTGCTGCTGTTAAAAAAGTACACTGGTCTTGTATGCTGTAAAAATACAAGGGTGCTGCTGTTAAAATAAAAGTACACTGGTCTTGTATGCTGTAAACATACATGAGTGCTACTGTTAAAATAAATGTACACTGGCCCTGTATGCTGTAAAAATAAATGAGTGATGCTGTTAAAATAAAATACTGGTCCTGTATGCAGTAAAAATAGATTGGTGCTTCTGTTAAAATAAAAGTACACAGACCCTGTCTTGTATGTTGTAAAAATAAAGGGGTGCTGCTGTTTAAATAAAAGTACGCTGGTCCTGTATGTTGTAAAAATACAGGTGCGCTGCTGTTAAAATAAAAGTACCCTGTCTCTGTCTTGTATGTTGTAAAAATACAGGGGTGCTGCTGTTAAAATAAAAGTACACTGGTCCTGTAAGCTGTAAAAATGCAGGGGTGATGTTGTTATTATTATTATTTATTAGTATCCTTTATTTATATGGCACCACAAGTGTTCCGCAGCGCCCAATTACAGAGTATTAAAACAAAAAATCAAAACATTAAAACAGCAACTTACAGTTGAATACAATATAGGACAAGTACAGGGTTAATAAACAAAGCTACATCAGCAGATGACACTGAAATAAGTAACAGGGGGCAGAAGGCTGCTGGATTTGGTGCAGTTGACATTTATTAAATTAAGATAAAGGATAAGCACATGAGGGAAGAAGGCCCTACTCATCAGAGCTTACATTTTAAAGGGAAGGGATAGACAGACAGGGGTGACACAGACGGGGTATATAGAGAGTGTGGAACAGAGGGTTAGGTTGAGATTTGGCTGGGTCTGGTGAAGAAGTTGGTCTTTAGAGTCCGTTTGAAGTTTTGTAGAGAGATGGAGAGTCTGAGGGGGAGAGGTAGGGAATTCCAGGAAAAGGGAGCAGCATGTGAAAAAAAATGGAGGTAGGAGTGGGAGGAAGTAATGAGAAGGCAGGAGAGTCATCATACATTAGCAGTGCGAAGATGACAGGTGGGAGTGTAAAGAGAGATAAAGTCAGAGATGGAAATGGGAGAGGAGTGGGTGAGGGCTTTATAAGTGCGTGTGAGAAGCTTGAAATGGATTCTGAAAGGGAAGGGGAGCCAGTGAAGGTCTTGTAAGAGAGGAGAGGTGGACATAGTGTGTTTGATGAGGAAAATGAGCCAGGCAGCAGCACTGACGATAGGTTGTAGTAGAGAGAGGTATTTGTCAGGAATGTCAGTCAGGAGGAGACTATAGTAGTCCAGCCTGGAGATGACCAGTGAGTCAATATGGGTCTTAGTAGCATCCCGGGTCAGAAATGGTCTGATTCTGGAAAACGTCAGGTTTGTGAAAGGTGCTGAATGCGTGGTTTGATGGAGAGGGAAGAATCAAGGATTATTTCAAGACAGCGTACTTGGGGGCTAGAGGAGATAGTAGTGCCATAAATAGATGATGAGATTATGGGAGGTTAGGATATGCGGGAGGGAGGGAGGGAGGGAAGATTATCAGCTCAGTCTTAGACATGTTAAGTTTAAGAAAGTGGTGGGACATCCAAACAAAGATAGCAGAGAGACAGTTGGAGATACAAGTGAGGAGAGCAGGGTATAGGTCTGGAGAGTAAAGATTGATTTGAGCATCATCAGCATAGAGATGATATTGGAAAGAACTAATGAGCTTACCTAGTGAGGACCTATAGAGGGAGAAAAGAAGAGGACCAAGGACAGAACCTTGGGGTACACTTACAGTTAATGGAAGTGAGGGGGAGGTGGAGTCACGAGAGGAGACAGATAATAAACGGTTAGAGAGGTAGGAAGACAGCCAAGAGAGGGCAGTATCATGCAGACTAATGGAGGGAAGGATTTGCAGTAGGAGAAGGTGGTCCATAGTGTCAGAGTTGGTGAGAGGGATGGGGAGGGGTGGTAAGGGATGGTAGAAGGCTGGTTGCTAATTGTCTGGTGTGATGTGATGTCCTGACATATAGAGTCAATTTTGGATGTGAAGTAAGTGGCAAAGTCAATAGCAGAGAGTGAGGTGGGGAGACGAGGTGGAAGTGGGCAGAGGAGTGTGTTGAGAGTGACAAAGAGGCTCTGGGGGTTGGAAGACTGGGAGGAGATGAGGTTTTTGAAGAATGACTGTTTAGCAAGAGAAAGGGTAGCACAGAAGGATGAAAAGATAAGTTTGAAATGATGGAAGTCTGCCTTAGAGCAAGATTTCCTCCAGTGTCGCACAGCAGTACATGAGCATTTTGCAGATATCTGGTGCATTTAGTGTGCAGGGTTGAGTAGTTAATTTGCAAGGGTGAATAGTGGTTGGTGAAGCGACAAAGGCAAGAGCAGAAGTAAGGGATGCTGTTGTTAATATAAAAGTACACTGGTCCTGTATGCTGTAAAAATACAGGGATGCTGCTGTTAACATCATTGTACACTGTATGCTGCAAAAAAAAAAAATAGGGGCTGTTGTTAAAATAAAGGTCAACTGGCCCTGTGTTGTATGCTGTAGGCCTGACGTTCACAAGTGGAGGCTCCTACCACCATTTGCACACCCCCTGCAAGTGCTGGGAGTGGCACCGCCAGTCCAGTTGCTGATATGGAGATTGAGGATGTCACTGTAGAAGCACAACAGGATGAGGAGTATATTGATGTGGTTAGCGCTGAGGAGGAAGTTGATGATGAGGCTTCTGATGGTGATGTGGTTTGTTTGAATAAGGCACCAGTGGAGACAGTTGGACAGTTGTTGTCCATGGTATGAAAAAGCCCATTGTCATGCCTGGGCAAAATACCAAAAAAGCTACCTCTTCGGTGTGGAATTATTTCTCCACAAATCTGGACAACAGGTATCAAGCTGTATGTACATAATAAGTAGGGGTAAGGACGTTAACCACCTAGGAACATCCTCCCTTATACGTCACCTGCAGCGCATTTATCAGAAGTCATTGTCAAGTTCAGAAACTTTGGGTAATAGCGTAAGTAGTCCACTGACACCTAAATTCCTTCTTCCTCTTGTACCCAAACTCCTGCAAGCCACACCACCAACTCCCTCAACGTCAATTTCCTCCTCAGTCAGGAACGGAAGTAGTCCGGCAGACCATGTCACTGGCATGACTGAAGAGGCCTCTCCTAACTGGGATTCCTCCGGAGGATCCTTGAGTGGTACACCTACTGCTGCTGCCACTGCTGTTGTCACTGCTAGTAGTCGATCATCATCCAGAGAGGAACTTGGAAGACCACTTGTACTACTTCAACTAAGCAATTGACTGTCCAACAGCCCTTTGCGAGGAAGATGAAATATGACAGCAGTCACACTGTTGCAAAGCGGATTACTGAGGCCATAACAACTATGCTGGTGTTAGATCTGCGTCCAGTTACTGCCATTAGTGCAGTGGGATTTAGACAGCTGATGGATGTACTGTGTCCCCGGTACCAAATCCCATCTAGATTCCACTTCACTAGGCAAGCGATTCCCGGACTGTACAAGGACATTAAGAAAACTGTCCTCAGTGTCGTGAATAATGCGGTTGTACCCACTATTCACTTAACCACGGACATGTGGACAAGTGGAGCAGGGCAAACTAAGGACTACATGACTGTGACAGCCCATTGAGTAGATGTATTGCCTCACAAACTAACAACAGCAGCGGCACCAGTAGCAGCATCTCACAAATAGCAACTCGTTCCTAGGCAGGCTACGCTGTGTATCACCAGTTTCTGTAAGAGTCACACCACTGACAACCTCTTACAGAAACTGAGGGACATCATTGCACAATGGCTTACCCCACTTAGACTCTCCTGGGGATTTGTGATATCAGACAACGCCATCTATATTATGTGTGCATTACATCTGGTCAAATTCCAGCACAACCCATGTTTTGCACATACAATTAATTTGGTGGTGCAGAATTTTTTTTTAAATGACAAGGACATTCAGGAGATTCTGTCGGTGGCCCGAAAAATTGCGTGCCACTATCGTAATTCAGTCACTGCATGCCAAAGACTGGAGTGCCAGCAAGCACTCCTAAACCTGCCCTGCCATTACCTGAAGCAAGAGGTGGTAACAAGGTGGAATTCAACACTCTATATGCTTCAGAGTATGAAGGAGCAGCAAAAGGCCATTCAAGCCTATACATCCACCTATGATATAGGCAGTGAAGGGGGAATGCACCTGACTCAAGCGCAGTGGAGAATGATTTCCGTGATGTGCAAGGTACTCCAAGCCTTCGAACTTGCCGCACGTGAAGACAGTTCAGACACTGCCAGCTTGAGTCAGGTCATTCCCCTCATCAGGATTTTGCAGAAGCAGCTGGAGAAATTGAAGGAGGAGCTAAGATGGAGCAATTCCAATAAGTATGTTGGACTTGTGGATGGGGCCCTTCATTCGCTTTGCCAGGATTCACGGGTGGTCAATCTGTTCGAATTCAGAGCACTATATTTTGACCACCGTGCTCGATCCCAGGTTTAAAGCCTACATCGTATCTCTTTTTCTGGCAGACGCATGTCGGCAGTGGTTCAAAGAGATGCTGGTGAGATAACTGTTAACTCAAGCGGAACATGACCCATCAACAGCTCCTCCATCATTTTCTCCTGCAACTGGGGCTGCGAGGAAAAGGATAACATTACCTAGCCCACCCACTGGCGGTGATGCAGGGTAGTCAGGAGTGAGTGCTGACATCTGTCACAACTGAGGGTTTTGGCTGACAGGAGAAAGCCCCAGTTGTAGGGGCTGAAAGGAACTTAAACCGGGGAGGTTTAATCAGACCCCTGGACATGTAAGTGTTAAAGGAAATCCGAAGGTGTGACCATGACAACCAGGTAAAAGTAAAATAAAAGTTTATTAACAGACTCCGTGTAATAACAGACAGCAAATAATGGCAATGGCAAATAATATAGTTCCTGGGACACTTTGACCATGGAAGGTATCACAGTGCACTGGTAGGTTAAAGAACAGCTGTTAAAGTCCTTTGGTGAAATAACCTTACCAGGCCTGGCTGTAGTAGTGGAGATAGCCGAGGAACATGCCAGTAGATGTAATAGATGAAGTTGGTAACTTGAATAAGCTGTTTGTATTTGCTGGACAGAACCAGCCAGGTGGTAAGACACGGAGTGGATGCTGAATGGGATCAGCCAGGTGATAAAGTCACAGATTTTATACTGTAAGATGCTAGGGAGCGTGGAAACAGAGGAGCTGAAGGATGGTTACCGGTGGTAGTGGATACTGGTGGTAAGTAGGGATCCGCTGGAACAACACCGGCCCGTTAAAGAAAGTGGAATCTGTTGGAAGCTGGAAACTGGAAGCAGATGGTTAATAGCTGGAAGCTGGAAACTGGAACAGCCACGGAAGACTGCAGAGTCAGGCTGCACCGCAGGATGGTAGGCAGGTGCGGGTCTCTTAGTGGATGCTGGAGACAGGAGCTGGAACCTGGAGAAACAACCACAGGAGAGAGAGACTGGAACAAGGTATGAAAAACAAAGCACTGACGATTTCCTGTCCCATGCACAGGATACTTATACCTGCAGCAATGCAGGCATTGGCTGGGCAATTATGCAGATTTCCAGAGGCAGTGGATTGGTGGAACTGAGACATGTGATTAGATCCAACATGGCTGCGCCCATGCTGGAACTTGGAGGGAAAGCTGGTTTGGAAACCATGTGGAAACAAAGCAGCAATGGCGGCGCCGGCCGCAGAGGACAGGAGACGCCAGATTGACAAGTATATGCTGAGACTCGTGGATGATAGCGGAGGCCGCGGCAGGCATGAAGCACCACTCTGACAACCTGCAGCTTCAACACAGGAGCGGCGGCGGAGGCCGTGGAGGACGGGAGATGCCATGCAGTATTCAAACATGGCGGCGCTGTGACAGCGTCTCAGCGTGACAAGAAGGATATGCAGCATGTAGAGACAGATGGGATCCGGCCTTGGAACGCTGAGCCAGCCTCAGGAGACATCTGAAAGGCAAGTAATGGCGTCCAGATACCCGGATCGTGACAACATCTGGTCTGGACTGAAGGACCTGCCAACAATTACTGACATGTCTACTGTCACTTCATATGATTCTGTCACCATTGAAAGACGTGTGGAGGATTATATGAGTGGCAGCATCCAAGTAGGCATGTTAAACATTACGTATGTATACTGGCTGGAAAAATAGGCAATTTGGAGGCCCTCACACAAACTGGCTTTATTATATCTAAGTTGCCCCCCATCCAGTGTGTTCTCCGAAAGAGTGCTTAGTGCAGTCGGTAACCTTGTCAGCAATTGGCGTAGAAGGTTACTTCAACAAAATGTGGAGAAGATGATTTCCATCAAAATGAATTATAAATTCCTCCAGTAAGACCTTTACAAGCAATTGCTTCCAGACAGTACACAGGTACCTGTGATGGTGGATTCCAGTTAGGACAAATTAATACTCTGTGAGGATGAGGATGTACACAGTGAAAGGGGTGAGGATCGGAGGATGACATCTTGCCTCTGTAGAGCTAGTTTGTACAGTCGTGTGGCAGACCCTGTCACTGAAATGATTGGTTTGTTAAAGTGTGCATGTCCTGTTTATACAACATAAATGTGGGTTGCCCAAGGACAATTACATATTGCTCCTCTTTTTTTTCTTTGCATTATGTGCTCTTTAGGGCCTAGTTTTTAAAACTGCCATCCTGTCTGCCACTGCAGTGCCACTCCTAGATGGGCCAGGTGTTTGTGCTGCCTACTTGTGTCACTAAGCATAGTTTTGGCCTAAAAACAATATTGTGAGGTGTAAGGTGTTCAGAATGGGTGTAGTATGGCTGACCGGCGGTCTCCTGACCGCCGGTAAGCTTACCAACGCCGGGATCCCGGCAGCATACCGACGCCGGGATCCCGGTGGGGAGGGGCGAGTGCAGCAAGCCCCTTGCGGGCTCGCTGCACTCACCACACTGCGGGCTCGGTGGCGACATGCGGTCTCCACGGGTTCTATTCCCACTCTACGGGTGTCGTGGACACCCACGAGTGTAAATAGTCCCTATTGGTCAGCATGCCGACCATCGGGAAAGTGAGCCGTCGGGCTCGTGGAGGAGGTCATGTGACTGTCGGTCAGCTGACCGGCGGTCACATGAATACCACCCATTCAGAATAGACTGTAAATGAGTTGAAATTAATGTTATTGAGGTTAGTAATACCATATGATCAAAACTACCTCCAAATTCTGTGATTTTAGCTGTGTTTATGTTTTTTTTTTCAAAAAAACATCCAGATCCAAAACCAAAACCGGAAAGGATGGTTTTGGCAAAACCAATCCAGATCTAAAACATGAGCTGAGATCCAGATCCAAAGTCAAAACTCAAAACACAAAAAGTGTCCTCCGCACATCTCTACTTTTTCCCTTTTCAGTGATTCATATTTATATAATCATTAAATACTGCAGATGAACTAACAACAACTGGGTCTTCTACCAATTCCTTTCCTCATTAAGCACTGTTTTCTTGTGTTTATTATGTCCTTCACACAGGCTTTAATTGTCTACTCCTACTGTAATACGAAGGCACACCAGTTGACTGAATTTTTATTTTCCACAAATATAAAATAGGCTGTGAAAATGTATTAGTAATGTGTACTGCATTTTCATGTTAATATACTTCAAAATAATTTTAAAAGATTTAGAAAACTACTTGATATAAAAGGCAATATGAAATGTAATTTTACATTATATTTCGTGTGGGTGCAACTTATTATGTGAATAACAATATTATTTCTGGTGTTCATATTTTCTTTCTTATTTTTAATTATGGAAGTGTAAAAAATACTTTCAACTACCTACATCCAATTTAATGTGCATACTAGACATCTTTAAAGAAATATTGAATGAATACAATAAGTATTTCCATTTTCATAACTGAGAGAGAAAGACTAATAATACAGTAGGTTTGTGCTAATCATGCTTTATAATACAATGTTGTTGGTGATGCATTTTTATGTAAGTGGCTATATCCTGACAGATATTTTTTGTACCATCTACATATGAAAATACTGTAGCTGTGGGTGCATTTTTAAGCTGCATCTTTAAGGAGTTTGTAAACTATGTCCTTACATAAATTTCTACAATTAAATCCCATTCACATGCATAAGTTAATAGAGAAGCATTTAGTTTGACCATTTTAGGGACATTTCTAGTCATTACTGGGACACTAGTATTTGGGTTTATGTCACTGCTATAAATCAGTAGACTTGCTTGGACAATGCATGCACTAACTTATTGAAAAAGTTGTTTGTAGTACTAACAGTTAGGTACTATCAACTGTAATACAGACATTTATTTATTAACAGTTTCTTATATAGCGCAGCCTATTCCATTGTGCTTTACAATTGGAAACAAAAGTGATAAAACAAAATTGAGTAATAAAAGATAGTCATAGATGTAGGAAGGCCCTGCTCGCAAACTTACATTCTATACTGAAATAGGCATTGATACACAAGGATAGGTGTTATCTATTGTGTAATGGTCCACTAGATTACAAAGGTTCTTGATGTGCTGTACAATGTGGTCACACAGCAATGTTGGTCGGGTCAGGAGGATGTGAAAGTGAAGAGATAGAAAATAAGTTAGGATATGTGTGGACTGTACAGTGGTGATGTCATTGGATAGGAAAGTTTAGGATAAGATAATTGGGAGCAAATGTATTAACCTGTAGAAGGCATAAGGAAGTGATAAACCAGTGATATGTGCAAGGTGATAAAGGCACCTGCCAATCAGCTCCAATATGTAAATTAACAGTTAGGATCTGATTGGCTGGTGCCTTTATCACCTTGCACATATCACTGGTTTATCACTTCCTTATGCCTTCTCCAGGTTAATACATCTGCCCCTTGGTTAGGTAGGGTATGTGTGCGGTTCTGGAATTTGATAAGCTTGCCTGATTAGGTGAATTTTCAGGGTGCGCTTGAAGATTTGGAGACTAGAGGAGAGTCTTTTTGTGCTTGGGAGGGCATTCCAAAGAGTGGGTGCAGCCCGAAGAAAGTCCTGCAAATTATGAATTGGAGGAGTAATGAGTGTGGATGAGAGACATAGAGCTTGCGTAGAGCGAATAGGTCAAGTTGTAAGATATTTTCATATAAGCTAAGAGATGTACGTTGGTTTAGTTTGGTTAATGTCCTTCTGTTGTTAAAAAAGTATTTTATATTTAAGACTGTAGAATAAAGGTAATACATGGAGTGGCTGATAGTGAATCCAAGATTATGAACATCTAGCAAGGAAGATTAGTTTTGCAGCTGCATTCAGAATGGATTGTAGTGGTGAGAGACTCTTTTTGGTAAGACCAGTATGAAGAATATTGCAATAGTCAATGTGGGAGATAATGAGAGCATAGATTACAGTTTTTGCAGTGTCTTATGAAAGATATGGTCACATTTTGGATATGTTTCTTTTTATGCATGTAACATGATTTTAAGACAGATTGAATGTGGGGAACAAAGGACAGTTCAGAGTCAAGTATGACACCTAGGCAGCGAGCTTGTGGGGTAGGATTGATTGTTGAGTTCTCAACAATTATAAAGATATCAGGTTGGCAACAACAGTTGTTTGGTGGAAATATAATCAATTCTGTTTTAGAAATGTTAAATTTGAGATGGTGTGATGACAACCAAAATTAAACAGCAGAAAAGCTTTCAGTGACACAGACCAACGCAGATGGTGATTTATCTAAGGAGGATAATAAGACTGAGTATGATCCTCATACAGATGATACTGAAATCCAAAAGAGCTGATTAGTTTGCTAAGAGATATGGTATACATTGATAAAAGCAGAGGACTTAAGATTGAGCTTCCAGTACTCCAACTGATAAAGATGGCAAAGAGGAGGTGGATTCAGTGAAGTGGATACTGAGAGTAATTACATAGGTTGGTTGAGAAGCAAGAAAGGGCTGTGTCCTGAAGACCTAGGGATTGTACTGTTTGATTGAGAAGAGAGTGGTCAACTGTATTAAAAGCAGCAGAGAGATCTAGTAGAAGTAGTGAATAATGGCCTTTCTTTGCATACCAGATTATTACCAGAGTTGTTAGCAAACCAAAATAAGTTAGGAATTTTGGAAAAATCATGTTGCACTGCAGGTGTAGAAGATGTAACATGTACAGAGAGATTCACATTTGGGTGGGTTATATTGTTTCTGTGCATGGTAACTACTGGCTGCTATATTTTTACACTGAAATTTACAGTAGATGTCAGATTGAACACACCCCACCCAAATCTAATCTAAATGCACATGTTCCATCTCCCTCACCAATTGCAAACGTCTTTGGTTTGCTAACAACTCTGAATGACCCCCTAAGTCAGTGCTGTCTCTGGAACGAAAGCATGACTGAAGTAGGTCCAATAAGATGTGTGAGTTAAGAAAGTTTGTGAGGCCAGTGTAGGCAAGTCTCTCAAGTAGCTTGGAGGGACATGGGAGCTGAAAGATGGGGCGGTAGTTTTAGATAGGGTTTGGAACAGAATATTGTTTTTTCAGAACGGGAGTATTGCGGCATAGAAACATAGAATTTGATGGCAGATAAGAACCACTTGGCCAATCTAGTCTGCCCCTTTTTTATCCTTTAGGTAATATCAACCCTTTTTGAACCTTAATTCTTTGTTAATTCTTTGTAAGGATATTCTCTACCACATTTTCACATACATTGCTACCCCTCCTCCTATTCTTCCCATTCTATCCGTTCTAAATAAATTGTATCCTGGTATAGCTATGTCCCAGTCATGATTCTCATTGCACCATGACTCTATAATTGCCACAATATCTAGGTTATCCCTTGACATTATCTCAATTAGCTCTGGAATTTTGCATGCTTAAACAGTGAATGAACGATACCAGTAAAGCAAAACACAGATATTACAGATTTCAGTAAAGGTTGGGATGAGCACAGGAGACAGAAATTTACTTGAGGGAGCCAGAGACTGAGAGCCTGGGAGCAGTGAACGCTGAGCAGGGAGCCATGTTAGAGGCTGATTCGCTGCAGATTACTGAAATAAAGGGAGCAGATAAGTATTAACTTTGTGTATAACCAATTGTCTCCCTTGTCCATTACTGTATTTTTTGCACTTTAATTTATACCTAATTTACGTAATTTATCTTATATTTATCCTTTTTTGTCCTTTTGGTCCCTTATAGATTATCCCTCTCTTTTTAATTTCTCTCTTGTCCCCTTACTTAATTTATCCTATAATTGTCCTTTTTTAATTTATTGTCCCTTTATATATTGTCCTTATAAAGACTGTTCCTCTCTCTTTAATTTTTCGGAGGGTAATAGGGAGTTAGTGCGTATTAAATATGGGTGGGGCTGTGATTGAGGATCTCACTCAGTGCATGTCGTGCATGATGTATGCGCACCTGGAACAACAGTCCGAGTGCGGGTACATCTGTATGAGATGTGAGTGAATGGCCACCCTGTAAGCCCAGGCAACTGATCTAGAGTGGACTGTTACGTGACTGAGAGACATTCACAATCTCGAGCAAAGTTTAGATAGAACAGTGGCAGAGTTGCAGGGGGGGATCACTGGTAGATGAGGATGATGAGGTAGACCACTGGGTCACGGTTAGAAGGACGAAGAAGAGGGGGAGGAGAGACAAGACATCTCCAATCTACCAAACCCCAATAAATTTGCCTGATTGGACGAAGATTCTGAGGATGGCAGTAAAGAAATGACGGAACTGGAGGAGACTGTTCCCTCTAGCAACCAGAGGAGCGGTGCCCCTGGTACTGATGGGAAAAAAATAGTGAGATACATAGTCAGATTGTGGTGGTAGGGGATTCTATTATCAGGAGGACAGACAGGGCAATCTGTACAGTAAGAACAGGAAAGATGGGGGTAGCAAACAAATTGGGGGAGGAGGAGGGGGGAGTGAAAGATCAGCCGCTAAAGCCAAGTGTATCTGCATGGGTATTGAAACTGGAATTACTGACATGTGTGTTGCCCAAGATATTCCAAATGTATTACATACTGATGATTATTGTACAACAATACGGTATATAGAAAGTGATGTCCATAGCATAAGGGAAGATACTAACATCAGGAGGAGGGGTTTAGAAAGCAGTAAGGAAGGCTGCATTAAGTATGAAAGGGGTGGAAAGGAAGGGGGGAGATTAACAGTCGGTAAGAGTAATTCTAGAAATGCATTTGTAAATATAGATAAGATACCTTTAAATCAAATGGGCATGGGAGATGCTAAACTAAGATGTATGCTTGCGAAGGCAAGAAGCCTATCTGGAAAAATGGGGGAATTGGAATGGCTTGCATCAAAAGTATGATATTATAGGTATTACGGAAACTTGGTGGGATGACTCTCACAACTGGGTTGCGAATTTGGAGAGATATTCTCTTTTTAGAAGGGATAGGGCTACCAAAAGGGGAGTTGGGGTATGTCTCTTTGTTAAACCATCTCTAAAACCAAACTTAATAGATGGTATTTATGAGGGGACTGGAGATAATGTGGAGTCACTAAGGGTTGAGATCACAAGTGGGGGCACAGAAGCAAAGAAATGAGTCATTGGCACGTGTTACCAGCAACTAGATATTAGCGTACACGACGAGGAAAAACTCTTACTGCAAATTGAAAAAGCTGCGGGAATTGGCGACATCCTAGTTTTATGGAATTTCAACTATCCAGATATAAATTTGAGTAATAATTAATGTGTAAAAACTAGGAGCAGCAGATTCTTAAATACATTAAAGGATCAATACTTGACTCAATTAGTCGAGTACCCAACTAGAGGTAAAACTATTCTGGACCTAGTTATCACCAATAATATTGACATTATATCAAACACTAAAGTTGGGTAGACCTTGGGAAATAGTGACCACTATATGATCACATTCGACATCAGTTTCAAGAAACATAGCTATAAGGGAGTGACCAAAACATTTAACTTTAGAAAAGCTATCTTCATTATGCTGAGACAGGCACTAAACGACATTGACTGGGAAGCTTTGTTTCAAGGCAAGGACACATCGGAAATGTGGGAGACTTTTAAAGAGTTGCTTGAAAACAATATTCACAAATTCATTCCCATCAGCAGTAAACACAGGAGTACTAAACAAAAACTAATGTGGCTTAATAAGGAGGTCAAGAAGGAGAATGTAGGCCCTTTAAAAGATGAATTGTGAGCTTTGATAAATGATGACAAATTAAAAGTGGAAATATTGAACAATTTTTTTTCATCAGTATTTACCAGGGAAGATGGGCTGGTGACATCAGTGCATAACGATAGTGAGGGTAATGACTCTTGGCTTGATGCTTGTTTAAGTGAGGAAGTAGTTCTGGAGAGACTAGGTAACGTGAATATTAATACATCACCAGAGCAGATGGTATTCATCCAAGGGTTATTATGGAGCTTAGCTTACAGTTAGCAAAACCCCTATACTTGATTTTCCATAGTTCAATTAGATCAGGCATGGAACCAAGGGATTGGCACATAGCAGAGGTAGTGCCTTTATTTAAAAAGGGAAATAAAAATGATCCTGGAAACTATAGACCAGTTAGTTTAACCTCTATAGTGGGTAAAATATTGGAAGGCATTTTGAGGGATAGCATAGGGGATCACCTACAGGCTACAAAGTTTATTAGTAAAAGTCAGCATGGGTTTGTAAGGGACAGATCATGCCAAACCAACTTAATTAGCTTCTACGAGGAAGTAAGCAAGAATCTTGACCATGGAAAAGCAGTGGATGTGGGGTATTTAGATTTTGCAAAAGCCTTCGATACAGTGCCTCATAGGAGACTGATCAACAAATTACGGGAACTTGGTCTAAGTTATATTATTTGTAAATGGATCAGTAATTGGCTGGATAACAGAGTGCAATGAGTAGTGGTCAATGGGATGTTCTCCAGTTGGGCACCAGTAGTCAGCGGAATACCACAAGGGTCAGTTCTTGGCCCACTGCTCTTCACTATATTTATCAATGATCTAGGAATAGGCCTGGAAAGCACAGTGTCAATCTTTGCAGATGATACTAAACTGTGTAAGATAATTAATTCAGTAGGCGATGTGGAGTCTTTACAGAATTACTTAGTTAAACTGGAAACCTGGGCGTCTAAATGGGGAATGAGGTTTAATATAGACAAATGCAAAGTTATGTATTTTGGATAAAAAATCACACATGCATCCTACACTCTGGATGGGGAAAATATAGGAGTAACTATTGTGGAAAAAGATGTGGGGGTGCTTATAGATAACAGGCTTAATAACAGTACACAAAGTCAAAGTGCAGCAAAGATGGCAAGTAAAGTGCTTGCGTGCATTAAACGGGGCATAGAGACAAGGGACGAGGATGTAATCCTGCCACTGTACAAATCATTGGTACATCCACACCTGGAATATTGTGTTGAGTTCTGGGCACCATATTACAAAAAAGATATTGGGGAACTAGAAAGAGTTCAAAGAAGAGCTACTAAACTGATAAAAGGGTTAGAGTCTCTGGAGTACGAGGAAAGGCTTGCTAGATTAAACATGTATACACTAGAAAAGAGGCATCTAATAGGAGACATTATTAATATCTTTAAATATGTAAAGGGTAATTACAAGGAGCCAGCAGCAGATTTGTTTATTAAAAGAACTCTATATAGGACACGTGGGCACTCACGTAGGTTAGAGGAGAGGAAGTTCCGTACACAACATAGGAAAGGATTCTTCACGGTAAGGGCAATAAAGATTTGGAACTCCCTGCTGGAGAGGGTAATAATGGCAGACTCTGTAAATGTATTTAAAAGCAGATTGGACAAATTCCTAATTGGTAAATGTACCCAAGGCTATAGCATTTAACATATGGACATTACATTATCTGGGAGTGGTAAGAATCATTGGTGGACTTCAGTGACATTTGAGTTTGAAATAATGGACGAGAGCATACATGTGATAAGATTGTGATCTGAGAGAGTTAATGGAGTGTTAGTGAATTCAGAAACTGAGCATAGTCTGGTGAATTCAACATCAAGGCAGTGGCCCTCCTGATGAGTAGAGAAGTTAGCCCATTGGGAGAGGCTGAGAGAGGAGGTTAAAGATAGTAGTTTAAAGGTATGGGCAGTAGATTTCAGACTATCAATAGCGATATGGAAATCACGCATGATGATTGTGAAGATGGCAGAGTATAGGAAGTGAGTGAGCCAGGAAGAAAAATATTCTAGAAATTGTTTGGATTGCCCAGGTGGATGATAAAATGCAGCAACTTGCTGAGAAAAAGAAGTGTAAATTCTGAATTAATGTGCTTCAAATGTTGTGAATATGAGTGATGAAACCTGTGGTAGAACTGTGTACAGTGTGTGAAAGATTGGAATAGTAATATTCCAACCCCACCTCCTTTACTTTTACCCAGCCTGGAGGTGTGTGTGAATGGAAGACCACCCTGTGATAGTGCTGCAGGAATGCCATATCTGGTTGTGCGAGCCATGTTTCTGTTATAGCCAGGAGGTTGAAGTTGTAAGATATGAAGAAGTCATGGACTGATGTTTATTTCTTACAAACAGAACATACATTTCATAAGGCACATGTTAGTGATTTGGAGGGTGATGGGAGACGTGATGTTTATAAGGTTAGCTGGATTTATATATTGCTGTGAATCAGGTGAATGTGAGTGGGGCAAGTGGTTGGGGCCCAAATTTGTTGAATGATAAATGTAGTGTGTATATATATATATATATATATATATGCTATTAGTAACAACTTTTAACCATTTGTCTACTATTTACCTGTTATGAGTCGCCACTGTGACTCATTCCTGTTTGTATTCCAGCTGTGGCTTGGCAACTTGGACACTGGCTGCTATGTGCAGCAATACATATGTTTTAAATACCTTGTTACCTGATTCCAGCCTGATGACTCTTGTTATTGGTCTTCCTCCCTTTCATTAGGGATTCTGGGGATTTCCTTCCTGCCAGTAATTTTCACTAGTCCCTGTGTTCTAGTACAGCCTGGCACAGGGACGCTGTACATTTCCCAATCTGTCTGTTCCTGTGCCTTGGTCTGTCTGTGTGAGTCCTGCATCCTTGTATCCTGCCTCAGTTCTCGGTGTGTTGTCCTTGCTAGTCCTGCTCCTGTGCCCTGTTAGATCCTGCCCTGTACCTGTCATCCTGTGGTCATTCCTGCTCCATGTGCTAGTCTTGCCTGTGGCCCTGCAGTTATTCTCATGCATGGTCTTGATCCATATCCAAGCTCCTGTCAAGTCTTTGTAAATATCTACTTCAAGTCCTAGTTCCATGCACATCCAGCCTGTGTGTCTGTGGATTCCTTCTGCAAGTATATTCACTCCAGCCAGGCCTGTAATTCACCAGCCTGCAGCATATTCAGTATTCAAGCTACACATTGCCACTGTGTGTTACTACGGACTGCAGCCTAGTCTCTATTTATCTAACAAGTCTCACTGCTACAAAGTCCAAGCAGTCAGTACTCTGCTTTCAATCAACACACACACACTCAGCACCTGGTTGTCCCCAGCTGTTAACCACCTCATTACTTCAGTCATCATTGTTTAGAACCAGTGCATATTCAGTCCTGCAATCTTCAGTCATCATATCTTGTCAAGCAGTTACCATTCCAGTTTCCTGCTAACCTGACCTACAATTAACTCCTGCTTTGCTGTGTAACTGGTTTTCATCAGGTCCTGCGGTCTTCAGTTACACCAGCCATGCCTGCATAAACTAGCCAAAGTCTGTTGTTATTAACCTCAGCCTTGCCAAGTTATCCTGTATACAGTCTGACTTTAACAAACCCTTGCATTTCCAGCTGCTATACTCCAGGCTAATCACTTTGTGGTTTCCAGTTTATTGTGTGAGCCCCTACTGCTGGAGGTTTAAGTCCAGGGGCCCCCCTAATTACCTGTGTGCATATTGAGCACTAAGGGTACAGCCCAGAGTTGCTATTGACAGAAGCAACCTGCCAATAGCAAATCTAGGGCTCTAGGGGTCTCACACACATAGTGCTGGAGTTCCCTAACATTGCCTTGTTCATATAAATTTGACTTAAGGAGGACAGAGCAGCTTTTGATATTATCAGGATATATGCATATTTTTTCATATGTACAGTATGTTTTTTAATTTAATTTGTAATTTTTTGTAATTAGATTATATATGCTTTACTGATATAAAGATTTGAAAATACACCTCGAGCCTGTGTGTTCTTACTTAATAAGAAGCAAATTCATCACTATACATATACAGTGTACATAAAAATTTTTCGATAAAATTAATCCTAGCACAGTGGGGGGTTTTTTAATTGAGAAAAACAGGTAAAATCATGTTATTTTTGAAGTCCAAACTGAATACAAAACTCTAAATTTGGATTTAAAATCCGAATTCCGAATTGCAGGAAGATTTGAACTGGGACTTCTCCGGAGATCCAGTCTGGGTTTTTGATTCGGTTCCGATTCTCAAAATCTGGGTTGGTTCAGATTTCTGGAGAATTGAACCACACATGTCTAATGTTTTGTGGTGTTGACATTTCTGAATGAAGTATTCCTTCCAGAGGGACCATTTTTCTCCACCCTTTTTGTTTATATAATATCCGTAATATACAAATCTATTTAATTGTGACAGTGAGTTTATATACTATCAGTTGATATGGTTGATGAATGTTTTTTTTCTCTCTTGTCCCCTCTCTATTCCCCTCCTACACAATCTATTTCCTATCTCACCCACCTCTGTTTCTTTTTCTCGCTTTGATACTACCCCTTCTTTATCTATACTTTCTCATACGTCCTAGAGCAGTGGTTCTCAAACTCGGTCCTCAGGACCCCACACAGTGCATGTTTTGCAGGTAACCCAGCAGGTGCACAGGTGTACTCATTACTCAATGACACATTTTAAAAGGTCCACAGGTGGAGATAATTATCTCTCTTGTGATTCTGTGAGGAGACCTGGAAAATATGCACTGTGTGGGGTCCTGAGGACCGAGTTTGAGAACCAGTGTCCTAGAGGATGCTGGGGTTCACTTCAGTACCATGGGGTATAGACGGTTCCGCAGGAGCCATGGGCACTCTAAGACTTTTCAAAGGGTGTGAACTGGCTCCTCCCTCTATGCCCCTCCTCGGTTTTAGAAATGTGCCCAGTCAGACTGGATGCACTCCAGGGGAGCTCTACTGAGTTTCTCTGAAAAGACTTATGTTAGATTTTTTATTTTTAGGGAGGACTGCTGGCAACAGTCTCCCTGCTTCATGGGACTGAGGGGGCAGAAGTAGGAACCAACTTCCTAAATAGTTTCATGGCTCTGCTCCTGGCTGACAGGACACCATTAGCTCCTGAAGGGTACTGAACGCTAGCTGTGCCTAGATGCTCACTCCCACAGCATGCCGTCACCCCCCTTGCAGAGCCAGTAGTCAGAAGATAGGTGAGTGTTAGAAGAGAGATCTTCAATCAAGGTGACGGCTAAAGGTACCATGCAGCTGGTGGGAGCGCAGCGCGCCATACTGCCCATACAACACAGACACTGAAGGGTGCAGGGCACGGGGGGAGCGCCCTGGGAAGCATGAAATCTTATAAAACTGGTAGAAAAGGGGCATAAGATGCCGAGGCACAGCGCTACCCCCGCCAGTGTAAATATAGTTATCAGAATCTCTGAGGAGAAATGCGCCATTGTGGGGGCGGAGCTTCCTCCTCAGTCAGCCAGCACACTGCTCAGCGCCATTTTCTCTCTCTCCTCAGGCTGCAGAGACAGCGCTTGTCCTCCTCCACTACTGAATACAAGTATCAGGGTGCAAAACAGGGGGGGCACAGTGAAATTGGTGCTTTATATTGTGTATTTACATTATAGAAAAGTGCTGCATGTCAGTGGGCATTTTATGTTTCACAGGCATTGTGTTACTGGCGCTGGGTTTGTGAACTGGCTGCTCCTATTTGTGTCCTTCTGACAGATTTGAATGTGGGTCTGTCCCCTGTAAGTCCCGTAGTGTCTGTGGTGTGTTTGTGCACGTGTGTGACATGTCTGAGGCAGGGAGTTCTTCCCCTGAGGGAGCCATTTTAGGGACACAGAGTTGTAATATGGTGGTGCTGCCGGCACACCACGAGCCTGAATGGGTGAAAGAAATACGTGATAGTTTGAATCATATCAGTAGGAGATTAGATAAGTCTGAGTCTCATGCAGAAAGCTGGAGAAAATCAGCGTAAGATGTGATTTTTCAGGGTTCTCCTTTCTCATCTGCAGGCGACCCCTCTGGGTCACATAAGAGACCGTTTGCAAACATTGGGGGTAATTCCAAGTTGATCGCAGCAGGATTTTTGATAGCAATTGGGCAAAACCATGTGCACTGCAGGGGAGGCAGATATAACATGTGCAGAAAGAGTTAGATTTGGGTGAGTTATTTTATTTCTGTGCAGGGTAAATACTGGCTGCTTTATTTTTACACTGCAAATTAGATTGCAGATTGAACACACCCCACCCAAATCTATCTCTCTCTGCACATGTTACATCTGCCTTCCCTGCAGTGCACATGGTTTTGCCCAATTGCTAACAAAAATCCTGCTGCGATCAACTTGGAATTACCCCCATTGTACATACTGATAGCGACACAGACTCTGATTCCTGTGTCGACGATAGTGATTCCAGGGGGATAGATCCTAAATTGTCAAAAAGCATACAATACAGATGTGTCCATATACATCTTTGCTATAACCCGCCATGTATGGCACAGTTTTGCATGCCATAGACTCAGAGATTTAGCCATGCCTTGTGATTTTTCTTAATTTGCTTCTGTAGTATCTTACTTTATACATATTCTAATATGGCAAACAAAATTTTTTAAATTCATCCACTCGCTACTCATGAAAAACAACTTAGCCATGTTAGCTTAGCCGTGTTTTGCATGTTGTGCCAAATTTGTAAAAAAGCAAAGATGTAAGTGGACCCATCTGTATATGATTGTTGCTATAAAGGAGATCTTAGAAGTTACGGAAGCCCCTACTGTACCTCAGGAGAAGGCTTATTTCTATAAGGAAAAGAAATGTAAGGTAACTTTCCCTCCTTCCCACGAGCTAAATACTCTTTTTGAGGGAGTTTGGGTGAATCCTGAAAAGATATTTCATATTCCCAAAAGGATTCAGATTGCTTATCCTTTTCCATTAGAGGACAGGAAAAGATGGGAGTCACCCCCGGTGTTAGACAGTGCACTGTCAAGGTTAACAAAAAAGGTGATTCTCCCTGCACCTGGGACGGTTTCACTAATGGAGCCAGCAGACCGCAAAATAGATATGTTAAAATTAATTTATGTGGCCAATGGTACGCTGCTCGCGTGGGTGAGTCATGCTATCGAAAAATGGTCAGATAACTTGTCATCGGAAATTGACACAATTGATAGAGACAAGATACTCCTAACGTAAGGTAATATCAAAGATGCTGCCGCATACATGCTGGAAGCTATGAAGGATATTGGACTCTTGGGTTCAACAGCTGCTACCATGGCAGTATCGGCTCGGAAGGCATTGTGGATTCGCCAGTGGAATGCTGATGCATATTCCAAAAGAAATATGGAGGCTCTCCAGTATAAAGGTGAGGCCTTATTTGGTGATGGGCTGGATGCGTTAGCCTCAGCGGCTACCGCAGGTAAGTCGTCATTCTTGCCTTATGCTCCTGCACCGGCAAAAAAGACACATCACTCTCACATGCAGTCCTTTCGGCCCAACAAATACAAAAGGCCAAAGGTTCCCCCTTCTTTGCAGGTAGGGGAAGGGGAAAAGGAAAGAAATCCGCAACGTCTCCAGGATCCCAGGAGCCGAAGTCAACAACACCTGCTTCTGCCAAATCTGCAGCATGACGCAGGGGCTCCCTTGCGGGAGTCCGCTCGGGTGGGAGCACGTCTGAAACTTTTCAGTCAAATCTGGATTCAATCTGGCCTGGACCCATAGGTCTTACAAATAGTGTCCCATGGGTACAAACTGGAGTTTCAAGACGTCCCCATGCCGAGTTTTCAAATCGACCTTGCCAGCCTCTCTTCCAGAAAGATAGGCAATAACAACGGCAATTCAAAAATTATGTCAGGATCAGGTCATTTTCCTGGTACCCTTGTCACAGCAAGGAGAAGGTTTTTATTCAAGTCTCTTCGTAGTTCCGAAGCCAGACGGCTCGGTCAGACCGATTTTAAACCTGAAAAAACTGAATCTCTACCTGAAAAGGTTCAAGTTCAAGATGGAATCCCTGAGGGCAGTGATTTCCAGTCTGGAGGAGGGGGACTTCATGGTGTCAGTAGACATAAAGGATGCTTACTTGCATGTTCCCATTTATCCTCTTCACCAAGCTTATCTGAGATTCGCAGTACAGGATTGCCATTACCATTTCCAGACGTTGCCGTTCGGACTCTCCATGGCACCGAGGGTATTCACAAAGGTGATGGCGGAGATGATGGTCCTCCTTCATCAAAAAGGAGTCAATATAATTCCTTATCTGGATGATCTCCTGATAAAAGTGAGATCCAGGGAACAGTTGGTGCAGAACATCGCACTCTCCCTGTCAATAATCCAACAACACGGTTGGATCATGAATTTTCCAAAGTCGCAGTTGGAACCAACGACAATATTGTCCTTTTTAGGGATGATTCTGAACACAGAAGTACAGAGAGTATTTCTTCCAGTGGAAAAGGCTCTGGAAATCCAGAAAATGGTCAAACATATATTGAAACCAACAAGCGTGTCGTTCCATCAATGCATTCGGTTGTTGGTGAAAATGGTAGAGGCCTACGAGGCCATACAGTTTGGCCGATTTCATGCTAGAGTATTCCAGTGGGACCTGTTGGACAAATGGTCCGGATCCCACCTACACATGCACCGGAAAATAATCTTGTCCCACAAAGCCAGGATTTCGCTCCTGTGGTGGCTACACAGTTCTCACCTATTAGGGGGATGCAGGTTTGGGATTCAGGACTGGGTCCTGGTAACCACGGATGCAAGTCTCCGAAGCTGGGGAGCTGTCACACAGGGGGAAAGCTTCCAAGGAAAATGGTCAAGTCAGGAAGCCTGCCTTCACATAAATGTTCTGGAATTGAGAGCCATTTACAACGACCTTCTTCAAGATCATCCCGTGCAGATCCAGTCGGACAATGTAACAGCAGTCGCGTACATAAACAGGCAAGGCGGAATGAAAAGCAGAGCGGCAATGGCAGAGGTGACAAGGATTCTCCTCTGGGCAGAAAGACATGTAAGAGCTCTGTCAGCAATTTTCATTCTGGGAGTGGACATCTGGGAAGCAGACTTCCTCAGCAGACACGATCTCCATCCAGGAGAGTGGGGCCTCCACCAAGAAGTCTTCGCAGAGGTGGCAAGTCTTTGGGGAGTTCCTCAAGTAGACATGATGGCATCTCGTCTAAACAAGAAGCTTCAGAGATATTGTTCCAGGTCGAGAGACCTTCAAGCAATAGCAGTGGATGCACTGGTGACCCAGTGGGTGTTTCGGTCGGTATATGTTTTCCCTCCACTTCCTCTGATTCCAAAAGTTCTCAAGATAATAAGAAGAACAAGAGTGCGAGCAATCTTCATTGCCCCAGACTGGCCAAGGAGGGCTTGATATCCAGATCTTCAGGAGTTACTCATAGAAGATCCTCGGCCTCTTCCTCCTCGAGAGGACCTACTACAGTAGGGGCCATGTGTGTATCAAGACTTACCACGGCTACGTTTTATGGCATGGCTGTTGAGCACCAGATCCTTTGCCCCGAAAGGGTATTCCCAAGGAAGTCATCCCCACTCTTATTCAGGCCAGGAAAGGAGTAACGTCTAAGCATTACCACCATATTTGGAGAAAATATGTGTCTTGGTGTGAATCCAAGAAGGCTCCTACGGAAGAGTTTGAGTTGGGACGTTTTCTCCATTTTCTGCAGGCTGGTGTGGATACGGGCCTTAGATTGGGGTCAATCAAGGTCCAGATTTCGGCCTTATTAGTTTTCTTTCAAAAACAATTGGCCTCCTTTCCAGAAGTTCAGACGTTCGTGAAAGGGGTTCTGCAAATCCAGCCTCCATTTGTGCCTCCAGTGGCACCATGGGACCTTAATGTGGTGTTGCAGTTCCTTCACTCAGATTGGTTTGAACCTCTGCAGGAGATAGAATTGAAGTTTCTCACTTGGAAAGTTGTGATGCTTTTGGCCTTGGCATCCGCAAGGCGGGTGTCTGAGTTGGGGGCCTTGTCTCACAAGAGCCCTTTCCTGATCTTCCATGAAGATAGGGTAGAGTTAAGAACTCGTCAACAATTTCTTCCAAAGGTGGTTTAATTCTTCCATATAAACCAACCTATTGTGGTGCCAGTGGCTACTGACACTTTCACTGAGTCAAAGTCTCTAGATGTGGTTAGAGCTTTGAAGATTTATGGCGCAAGAACATCTCGGATACGGAAAACAGAGGCTCTGTTTGTCCTGTATGCTCCCAGCAAGATTGGGTGTCCTGCTCCTAAGCAGAATATTGCACGCTGGATTAGAGGGTCGATTCAGCACACTCATTCTACGGTAGGCTTGCTGGTACTGAAGTCGGTGAAGGCCCATTCTACTAGGAAAGTGGGCTCATCCTGGGCTTCTGCCCGGGGTGTCTCGGCTTTACAACTCTGCTGAGCAGCTACTTGGTCAGGGTCAAACACATTTGCTACATTATATAAGTTTGACACTTTGGCCGATGAGGACCTCAAGTTTGGTCAATCGGTGCTGCAGGGTCATCCGCACTCTCCTGCCCGTACTGGAGCTTTGGTATAACCCCATGGTACTAAAGTGGACCCCAGCATCCTCTAGGACGTATGAGAAAACAGGATTTTAATACCTACCGGTAAATCCTTTTCTCCTAGTCTGTAGAGGATGCTGGGCACCCGACCCAGTGCGTACTTTACCCGCAGTTTGGGGGTAATTCCAAGTTGATCGCAGCAGGAAATTTTTTAGCAGTTGGGCAAAACCATGTGCACTGCAGGGGAGGCAGATATAACATGTGCAGAGAGAGATAGATTTGGGTGTGGTGAGTTCAATCTGCAATCTAAATTGCAGTGTAAAAATAAAGCAGCCAGTATTTACCCTGCACAGAAACAAAATAACCCACCCAAATCTAACTCTCTCTGCGGGCGGGATGTACTAAAGCAAAATTGCGGTAAAACCCCCGAAAACGGGGGTTTTACCGCATTTTCATATTTACTAAGACCCTACCGCAGCGTTTTCGGCGTCCAGGGTTTCGCCATCTCTGGATGGCGAAACCCTATAGAAGCCTATGGGCTTCTTTTCGACGACCGCCGCAACCCGCCGACACCGTCGACCCCCGCCGCAGACGCCGACCCCCCTTCCCCCTGGCTTACCTTCCTCCAGGCTGCCCTGGACCCGGAAGGTAGTGCCCTCCTCCCCCTAGCAACGCAGCCGGACGTCCTTCCGGCTGCAGGGGGAGGAGGAGGTGCCGGGGGCAGCCTGCTGCTGCTTCCCGGCATCTAGCCAGTGTGGGGACCCCGGGGAGGTGACGGAGACCCCCCGCAGACCACCTAACAGGTATCGCGGGGGGCCTCCGTCACCGCATCGCGATGTTGATCGCATATGTTAGTACATATGCGATCAACATCGCTGCGGTAACCGGCGAGGGGCGTCGATGTATGTTAATACATCCCGCCCTGCAAATGTTATTTCTGCCCCCCCCTGCAGTGCATATGGTTTTGCCCAACTGCTAAAAAAATTCCTGCTGCGATCAACTTGGAATTACCCCCTTTGTTCATTATAGTTACACAAGTTGTGTTACATTTGTTTTCAGCATGTTGCTGCAAATGGTTCATGCTTGTTGGCGTGTGTTATGTTGAATGCCATGTTGTGCGGCATGGTTGAGGTGTCAACCCAGAAACGCCCACTTCATGTCAATCACTCTGCGGTCAGCAGTGCGACTGAAAAGCTTCGCTAGACCCTGTGTGAAACTACATTGGCTGTTGTAAAAGTATGTCACACATGCGCATTGCGCCGCATATGCATGCACAGAAGTGCCGTTTTTTTGCCTCATCGCTGCACAGCGAACGAATGCATCTAGCGATCAACTCGGAATGACCCCCAATATACGTACATACAGTACTGGTAGCTAATTTGTCTTCTGACAAATGTAACTGACTGGTCAAAGAAATAAAGGAGTAAAAGAAAAGTTAGAAGGAGTGGAAGAAGAAGTCTCTATCAATGTCAATGTTAGGACAACAGAAGTCTTAGCATGTCATATCATATCTTAGTGGCATATTACATTCCATGTTATAATATAATCACATAACTGGAAAGCAGTAAGATGAAAAATAACTTGTTTTAATGGCTTCATTTACAACTTACCTTTTAAAGCTGGTCTGAGGATCTGTCTTTATACCAGCTACAGACCCCAGTTGGCAGTGCACCATCAGCAGTGATACCTGCAACATAGAAGGATGCACAGAAAATC